>NC_079151.1:28115955-28468867 GCF_947563725.1 Argiope bruennichi | reverse complement strand
CAAAGAAGGGTCAGATAATCTGAGCTGTTTGTCCATTTACATTCTGTATTAATTTACATCCTTTATTTGTTATTCATATAATTTTGCAATAACTGCAATAAAAAATTCATAAGAATTAATTATGTAAGGACTCTTATTAGACCCATTTAAAATATAAGCATATTAATTTTCATGAAACTTTAAGAAGAAAACAGAATATAATTGAAACTTCCAAATACAACCATATTTATAACTCACCTTGTAAATTTATCTAGTAGATCCTCTACATATGTAATTCAGAAATCTACAGAAAGGACACTGCAGACTAAAGATAACGAAAAAGAATAGCTTCGTAAGCTGAAATTATTTAAACATTGTAGATTAATAATGCAGAATGGATGAATACATAGGAATTTTTATACTTTTGCTAACACTGTCTTTTTACTAAGAATTTTTCCTTTCGATATAAATGTAATAAAAAAGATATTTAAATTTAATAAAATAACTTAAAACATTTGCCCCTTATTATAAACCATCCACTTGTAGAGCGAAATAAATTAGTTATATACATAGTTTTGCAGTGAGTGGCCGAAAAAAGATAGATTTTAATTTTAATTTATTTTCCATGGGAGGGCATGATTTTTAAGCAAGAAAGACTAATGAAATTTGTCTTTTTACATCGTGCAGAAATTTTTCCTTTGGTGCTTTTACTAAAAGATTTTGTAAGGATTTTTTTTACACGTGTTGATTTAGGAAATGGAATCTTAGGTATCTTTAAAAAATTCCGTGAGCGTTACATAATTCTTTTCCTTGCAGCATGACAATTACAAACTCAGAATTTTTTGGCCTGCGCGTTACAAATAATTAAATATAAAAAGGGAATTTGGTTCAGAAACTAAGAAAAAATTCAACACAGTAATATAGGTTAATTTAAGATAAAATTAAGGAATTAATTAAAATATAAGTTAAATTAAGAGATACATAATTACATATGTAATGACATCTTTTTTTTTTTTTTTTTTTCTTTTTTGCTGGTGAAAAAAAGCAGATGTGGAGTTTTTTAGAACAATATATTCTATATCTTCATAATGACAACTAGAGTTCAATTTTTAGTCATTGTTAAGTATCCTTTGTTCAAATCATGACCAGACAGAAAGCAGGAAAAAGAGATAATAAGGAAGTATTCATAACTTGCATAGCTTTCGAATGAAATTTCGACAAAACATCCTTTGGTTTCAGTGCGTGGGAAAATAAGAGACAGTGTAATTCAGAAGTTAAAGTTAATGAGGCCTAATTTCGTGTAATTGAAAAAATATATATATTTTTAGAATGTAGATAAATTAAATTATTGTACATACAAAAATATTTAATATTAATTTTTTAAACATTTTTTTAAACTTTTTTAACAGTTTTGCTAAATCCCTATTATGAACTTGTATGTATTTTCTTCATTGAGGAGCCAATAAATTTTTAATACGTTTAGAAAAGTGTATATTCTTAATGTTTCAGTTAAAGTTTAGAGCGTTTTATCTTTTTATGCTCTTGCTGCATTAGTAATAACTTATGAAAACTTTTTGTGGTGATTTTTTGAATTTCCACTATTTATTCTCAATAAAACGATGAAATAAATATTAAAAAGAGCTTAAAAATCTTTCAGTAATGAAGTTCTTTAAGATGTCAGAGCTAAAACATCATTATCGAGGACTTCCATTTTAAGTATTTGATAAACTTCTGCTTTTCTAAGAGGGTGCATAGATGCCAAAATATTTTGATAGAAAAACAAATAGAAGCAATTTAATGTTTTTCAACTTGTATTTTCAACCTTAATAGCATAGGTGAAAAACAAAACAAAATATAAAACTTCGAAAAAAAAAACTTTTTTTCCTGTAAAAGCTTAACAGTCATTATACAAAAAGTATTTCTCAGCCATCTTTCAGAAAATGAATAAATATGAAATAATATCCTGAATAAATATATATGATTTCAATTTCATTAATAAGTAGGAAGATAGTTAAAATAAATTATATTGTAAAAAAATGTTTTGCGTTTAACGTATTCCCTATTTCCTCCAAAGTGCGAAAAATAAAAATGATTTTCTATATAAAAAAAATTTCTCTAATAAAAAAAAAGTGCGTAGGTTAATTTAAATGATATTTTCTTTAACGAAAGGAAAGCATTTTGAAAACTCTTCGTCCTTTAAACAAGTAAAAGTACTTAAGAGGCGTTCAACCTATAAAGCATTTTGCAGTAAAGATTATAATAATAAATAAGCTAAATTTTACTTTCGAGAAAGATTCTCTTCTGAGGTAACCCAAAATGATATTTACAAATGTGATTATAGACACTGCTTCACATAATTAGGTTTATTATAGTCAATTTTTATCAACATATCTAGTTGTAAACTATTATTTTCTGTGATCCCCATTTCGAGAAAGATTCCAATCTTAAGTAAGCCTCAAACCCCAAAATTGCATATGCAATTGGGATTACAGACACAAAATAATATTCATTATTGTCATTTTCTTTAAGCATAAATGAATATAAACCGTTGTTTTCTGTTATCAAATTTGCCCTTAATTTTACCAGTTTTCAAGCACAACAGTTAATGTGTATAAAATAAAAGAGAATTATATTCTAACTTTTTTTTTTAATTTGAATATTAATTCCTTGGTATTGAATAATTTCTAAAAGAAACATAGAAATAGATAGGATTTTTCTATTTCGAAATTTTTTAAGTATCAGAAGTGCTTTTTTAATTAATTAATTAATTTACTTATTTATTTATTCTTTTAAGAACTACAGGAGCACAAATGAAAAAAAAAGCATTGTTGATAGTATAAATTGATTATGAAAAGCAATTACGCTCCTCCTGTGAAGAAAGAGCTATACCACTTCAGTTGGCGATTTATTTTTCTAAATTAATTTTTAAATATATGTATGAAGAAATATCTAAATATTCTTTGCAAACGCATTGTAAAGAAAGAATTTGAAAAGAAATTGATGATTAAGTTCAATATTTAATAAGTTTTAAGATAATTTAATTTATTTTGATTTCCCTTTGTTTAGAATCGAACTTTCTAAAATTTGTTAAATGCCAAATATTTTTAGACTTTTTGCATTCATGTTCTCTTAGTTAAGATGACATAATTTATACGAAGGATTTGATTATGAAAGAAATTATTTTTGTAAGATTAGTATTATGAAACTAATTATGGAATTGCATGAGGACGTTTTTTTGTTTCCTTAGGCAAAGATCAGATAACATGGACGATACATCAGCCAGCACATTCTAAAAAATTTCATGCTATTCCAACATAAAATCATTTAAGTTCCACTGACGCATATACATGCTGATTATCTGTAACAATATTTGACGTTCAAAACCTAAAATAAGATTCTGTTACATAAAAAAAGAAAAAAAAACTTTTTTTTTTTTTGTAATATAATGTTTTGTTAAAAAAAAGGGGGCAAAAAAAGGAAAGAATTTTATTTCTTTTATTATTCATTTTTATAGTTTTTTAAAGTAATAATGTATTTTTCTGCATGTACACATTATCTTTTATCTATTCTTTTTTATATTTTTTTATTTGGTTTAATTTTTATTTGGATTTTTTTTTTATTTTCCTATTAACTTGATTTTAATACTTTTGTATCAATTCATCTGTGTTTTAGAAGTAGCTGCAGTTGCGCTCTCTAAATACTATGAAGTTTTTTTCCTGTTCCTTTTTTGGGTTTTAGTTTGAATAGGAAATATTTTTTAGTTGCGATTTCGAAACTGTTTTGTTTCGTTTTCATTTTAGTTTCGTTTTTCAAACTATTTCTTACTTTAGATTGGTTACTTATCTTTTAAGATATATAATATATTTGGGGACATAAGAGAAAAGTATTTAAATAAATACAAGAAGTTTATTCCATTGTTTTTCAGAATTTAAAAGAAATGCTTCATATTAAATTTTCTTAAAACAATAAGTAAAATAAAAAAAAAGTAATAAAATAGATATTTTTAATACTGACAAAAAATTAACGAAAAAAAAACTATTTTATTATTTATATTTAAAAATTTTAATACTTTTATTATAATTTTTTGTAATAATTCTATTCTACAATCAGACAAAAAAATTGGAAAAAAAAATTTAATGTATGGAAACATTTGAAGAAAAGAAAGGGCTAAAAGGAACATTACCAACAGAATTTTCATGATTTTAGAGCCTTTTTTTTGTGTTTGGTAATATATATCTGAAAACAATCATTTTAATCTCAGTGTCTATGTAATCTAAAAGTGTTAATGAAATTTTCTTAACAGAGGTATTTGTTTTCTTCCTTATTTTTATATATTTTCATTTAACTTATTTCATGTGTAAGTGTAATTTTGCCATCGATTTTTTTTATTCCCTTCCTAATGAGAGGTATGTAATCTTTCACATTTGTGTATTTTTGGTAATACTCATAATTCCCTTTCTTTTAACACTGATAATTAATATTTTCTGAATTCCTTTATTAATAAATCCTTAATTCATTTAAATTTTGATTTTATGCCACTGGCGCTCCCTGTTAGCAAAATTAAGAACCAATATATCTCAAGATTAAAAAGTTGGAAATAAAGACTTATCTTGCTGTTTAGTTCATTAATGAAAGTCAATTTTTTTTCCATTTTTAATAAATATATTTAATTAAATTTATTCATCATATGCATCCATAATTATTGCATCATTAAATCATGTTCTGCCAAGATGAACATGAATATATATTTTGTATATTAAACATTTTGATATATATATATATATATATATATATAGCTTTGCTAAAAAAAATCTACAAAACAATAAAATTTTATGTTTTTTATTTAAAATTTTTATCGCCTATCTCTCAGATTTAATTGTATTAATTTTCCATTGTAAAGTATTATCTTCCATTCCCCCCCCCAAGAAGGACAGATATTGTAATTTTGAACTATGATCAAAGGATAAGGTTGGCACATGGGTTTTCTCTATCTATGTCTCCAATTCCTATGTAAATTCCTTGTTTACTGCATTTGACACACTAGAAAAATTTAAGTGCTTCCAGGATCACTTGAACCGTAGTTCTCCAGTGGTATGAGATTTTGAATCTAGGAAATTGAGACCTTATTATTCCGCAATCGTGCTCTCAGCTGTCTGTTTGACTTTTATGCCATTCTGATCATTCTCTTTACTTACTGTATTTAGAGACGAGAAAACATTTTATAATTCGATGGATTATTTGGAAAGCAATAATCACAACGCACAGTGGAAAATTCAGCAATGTAATCATGTCACTGAATTTAATGTTACATTTGAAATTCCAGAAATATTAATGTATATCCACAACAAAATTACATGCCTGTATAGCTTATCTGCAAAATATTAAACTCGCATTTATAAAATAACCTGTTCAATGCTTCTACCTTCACCATTTTTTGGATTACTACTTCGTGTTTTGCTGTTACTATTGTCATTTTCCTTCTAACTCTAAAAATATTTTTTCCCCCTTAAGCTGCGAAAATAAAAACTAAAATATATTAGTATAGTCTAATAGTGTGGGTAAGTTCTATGATCTCTGGAGATAAATAGAATTTTATTTATTGCCAAAAGCCCTATAAATGTTAAAAATACAAATATCCATAGAGCAATTTAATTTTAAGCTCGGCCATTCCTTTATAACTCCGATTCGGAGTATAAAATGAACCCACTTTAGTCAATCACCAAATTTAAATGCATCAAAGGTAAAGGCTAAAAGTACAATTATAAAAAAAAAATTGCATTTTACTTAAATTATTTATATCAAAGTCATTGCATATTTTTTATATTAAAATTATCAAATCATTAATAAATTCCTAATTTACTACTTAATATTTGTATATATATTTTGAAAAATTTGTATCAACTTTATGCTTTATTCTCTTTCTATACTTAACTCTGTATTTTTTTAGCATATACATAAATCGATAATGCTTAAGAATAACAGTTCTTTTCCCTGTTACATCACGAGAATTACGTAACCTTATCATTTATTCATTTACCTACTTCTTTATAATTTTCTTTGTTTCTTTTTAAACATTGACTATCACGTTTCGATAATCTCTTATCTTTCATTTTCTTCATTTTTAAGTTGAATGTGATTTTTAAGTTGAATTAAGTTTCACATAATCGACTGGCATTGTGATAAAAAATGATTCCACATGAATGTCGTGTTATTCTAGAGTTTATGTATCGAAAAAAAAAATTAATGGCAGGATTGCAGCAACAACCATTTATGGCGTGAAAATTTGGAAAGATATTTTTTATAAATCTTTTACTCTCTAATCATTGTAGAATCAGCTTTTGCAATAAGATCAGAGCAACAAAAAATTATTGAGTTTCATCTAGATCTGGCCAGGAAAATTTAAAATAATTTAACTCAGTTATGAAATTATGTTTTTATTTTGTGGTTTAATTAGGTGACTAGTTGTTGTACCGGAAACAAGACTGTTTAATTTCAATTTAATCTCTTATGTATAGCTTTCGTTTAATCCATGATTCTTCACCTCAAAGAAAATTATTTTTAAATTAAAATTTTCTTATTAGTTATCATTAAAAGTATTTATAAGTCAGATAGATATTCGAGTCTTATTATTTTAATATCTTACACTTGTTCTGCTTATTGTAAAAATTAATATTCTTAATGCAGTCAAGTCACAGAGTAACTTTCCGTTTGGATAATTTAATTATTATATTTTGCCTTTTACTATTATATAATCATTCTTATTCATTTCTTAATTCCTCTTGCAACCTGTGAACCTAATAAACATAATTTTTCATTAGTTTACAATAAAGGAAGAAAATTATGGCATTAAATATTTGATGAAACAATTTAAACAGTTTCAATTTAATTGTTTCAACAGAAACAATTTAATCAGTTCAAAAAAATTAAATAAATAATTAAATAAAGCAAAAAAAAGTGTACGTTGTCAAAACTAATAAAAAATTGCACAACAATTAAATTCAAAGATACTTAAATTTAAAAGATATTTTTTGAATTTTAGAAAATTATTCTTACTTAATAATTTTTACGTCAGTAATCAAATGAAAGCACCAAAATCTAATTTAAATTTAAATTAATTGATTTTTTTTAAAATTCCTCCTACTGTTCGTTTCAGTATTTTGAGACGACCATTTTTCGACGATTCTATCTCATTAAGGGGAGAGACGTGGAAGGATTTCCGGAATTCTTCGTCATTCTTTGACCTTGATTTTCGCCCTATTATATACTGTATTATTCTTTTTTTTTTTTTTTCGCGTGCATATGAATATTGCGCCGTTTCTGACCGTATTATTTTAATTCAGTCTGCAAGTAATCCGAGTTTCTTTTTTTTGTGTGTGTGTTAAATGTAAACATCCCCTCCTTTTATCTTTCCTCTCACCCCTATTTTGACGAATTAAACCCGTCCTAACGCATGCGCAAAAGCGTGGAGGATTTGAGAATCCGTTATCAAACAACAGTTGCACATGCCTACACTTCAAACTATATTTGTAACAAATTTGGACTCTCTAGGTCAAACAATCAGATCTGTGGAGAGTCAAAACATGCTTTCACTTCTATTATAAGAAGAGATATGCCAAACCTAAGAATCCAAAATGTTTGATGAAAGCATTTCACTTGACGTCATACCTTCATGACGAACGTATTGGTATATGTCATCTAAATTCTTATCACGTTTTGTCTCTCTCTGAATTATGACTTCAAGCGCACAGAGTATTTAACAACCTCTATGTCGACAACCCCTAACGCACATGATACCTGTCATATGAAAGGTATCAAATGTATTAATATGATACTGGTGTTTTGAAACTTAACATAAAATATTAATCTGAATTTATCTCATTACAATATAATGACGAATACCTACTTTTTAATGCTTTTTTTAATATTTGTTTTAGTAAAAATGTTATTTAATAGAAACAAAAAAAACAAAAAAAGTATGTCTATTTTAATATTTACGCTTGATTTTCCAATGATTTCAAACACAGAGATTCTTTTTTTACTTGTTCTTCATGACCGATCAGATGCTTTTATTGGATTGTACGCAAAAACTCCAAAATTTGTTCAATATAAAAACATGATTCGATTTTATCTATGAATATATGTAGAAATACTTGAACTTGCAAAAAATGATTTTCCGGAAGAAAATATGTTGTAATTTGAAAAATTTATATCAATAGTTTTAATTATAATGTACTCTAAATTTATTTTTGCTTATTCTTTTATTTGGTTAAGGGTACCGTTGGTAAGCTAGCTGTTGAAGACTACTGATTGAAGAATATGAATCTGAGCAAGATGATTATGGATCATAATCATTACCACAAATAGAAGGAAAATCCTTTGCAAGTGGCCTTAACCAGAATTATTTGAAGACCGATAACCGATGTCTGTTTTACATGTATACTTTTAATTGATATTTTGCTGCTATCAGTCAGAGTATCAAAGTCTCCTTTGTTTTTCTTCAGTCGAAACACAAATGGGGTCCAATCTCGCCGTAATGTTGCAGAATGTTTAACCATCAATATACTAGAGCTAAAGTCCTTTGGCTTGTAAAAGCTGTTTATCATAAACATTTGACTAGGCATGCTTGACCAAGTGGGATTAGAGCCAGTAATAGTTGAAAAGCCAGTATTTTAACGAGATATCTATAGCTCTGTTTCTATACGTACTGTTTCAGCATAGTAAAAAGGTAAATTATAACAATATGATACCAATTACCTTATCATAATTTTTTATGAAGTTCATTACCTTTATATAAATCTGTTTTTTATAATGTAAATCCATCGAGAATTCCTAGTGTGAAAGCCTGTTGCCCGCCAAAAACTCGTCCCCTCGCCAAGCACATCAAAATGATAATTTTGCGAATCCCTCCGAAATCCATTTCCTGCTCACAACAGGCTTAACTTTATTGGCCTCCAGTGGATTCCCCGCTGCACCCAACCCACGCCAACGCATTTATTGAAATGGCCACTTAGTGCTCTTAATTTATGCTAAATACATTCGTTCGCAAACTCCATTGAAAGGAAGGCGAGCGCTATATTAAATTAAAGAACATTGAGGGAGATAGCGATTGCTTCGGGCATGAATCAGCATTTTAAGTATCCGCCGGTATATAAAATGCCTCCCCTCGTTCCTTTTTCTTTCCCTCTTTCGAATGACTCCTTTAAAGTCAGTGGAGCCATTTAAGTCATTTGAAAATGGTTTCAGACATTTAAAAGATATAAGCAGCACCAATTTTTTATTTTGAAATCTTGAATAAAAAAAATAATTTTGAAAAGGTGTGAAAATGATTTTTTCAATGAATATTGGGATATATACGGCGCAGATATGTTTTGTTTGATTAAAACTTCAGTTTCTATATGAATTTAAAATGATGCATCAGGTTTGCTTTGAATTTTCTCAATGCCTATTTATGTATGTTCACGCTTTTCTCATTCCTTTTTCTTATTGCTTTCGATGCCTAATGCTAGTTAATATTCGTTTAGTTGTTCGAATGTTACATTACTTAATTTTAACTAGTTAAATTCTGCAATTTATTCATGTCTCTCATGAATTTTTTTTTTTTTTTCTTCTTCATTTTCGCTTTCTCATACACATGGTATAGAGAAAATAGAGAAATCGTCAAAAAATTCAACATACTCGAAATCTTGTTTAAACTCCAAATTTTAACGAATCTCCACTTTTAGACCTCCCTCAGACCGAAAAACACATTTTTGGAGAATGTCTGTCTGTCTGTCTGTGACATATATAACACAAAAACATTATTTGACGATTGAAATTTGGTATGTGATCTTTACACCAAATTTGCAGATTTCTGTCAAATTTTGAGTAAAATCTATTCAGAGGAAGTCCGTCTGTCCGGCTGTTTGAATATAAGTTAACACGATAATTACAAAACGAAGAGAGATAGATTCATAAAATTCGGTACACGGATTTAAAATATATTATGTGGATGCCTATGAAGTTTTGAACCAAATCCAACAAATGGTTGATCGTCTGTCGGTCTGTATTTTCACAAGTATGTAAACACGATAAATCAAAAAGAAATGACTTAAATATATCAAATTTGGCGAATGATTTTGTGGCTACAATTACTGCTCTGTACTAAATTTTGCTATCAGTCGGTTGGAAAAAATGCGTCTAAAACACAAATTAGATTCTCGGATAATATTAATGACATGCCAGAGATTAATGGGCAAAAAACTCGCCATGGATGACAAATAAGTCTGGCAAAAATGCTAAATTCACTCCTAAAGTTAATATTTCATAATTATTTACTCCAATTCCTTTGTCTGGTATAATAAGCTTCAGCCAATCTTTCTCGCATAGGGAGAATACTAGAAAGGTTGATTGTAACTACTGCTGGTTTATAAAATGATTCCCTTTTCGATTTCTCATTCTTCGTTTTTGCTTAGACAGATCATCTTATTTCAACTTAGTTTCTAATATGTTATTAGATTCGGCATAAATTTAGACATCCTTCCTATATGAGGATCATATCCAAAGTAAAATGGTTTCAGTGATCATGTAGCAATTTATTAAATAAAAATGTATCGAATTTTTTTTTAGTATTTGCAAGTTCTACTATGTCGTATTAGAATTTCCCAAAGCAACTTCGTTGATCATATATTAAAAACTTCCAGAATTTTTGAATTCTAAGCCCGGCCACTTCAAGTCATTCGTAATTTAGTTTGGTTCTTTTACCTAAATGTTTTAAGGTTTTTAAAATAATGCATTTTGTTGCTTGATTTTTTTTAAAAAATGGAGCTCTAAAATCTTTTTAAATAAAGAAAATTCAATTTCAGCTTAGTAATTTTTTTTTCAAAAATTAGTCATGTTGTTTCTTAACACTATTGCCTTTTAATGCTTAATTTTGAAAAATCATTGGATTTTTTTTATTGCCTAGAATAAATATTAACATATTTATTCACTTATATTTCTATTAAATAAAAGAAAAGAAGCAAAATTAATATATTTTAAATTTCAAAACATTTACAAATGATTTGAAATCTGAAAACGGAATATAACTTAAATATTGACGGCCACCAAACCATTTATTACCCATTTTTTCCATTATTAAGGATTTTAGTGTAAAGATTTAATTCTTAGACTTTTATTTGCTAAAATTTCATTGAAAAAAAAATCGTTAATACTCCCAAACATTTAATAAACCCATTTTTTTTTTCTTACAATTTTCTTACAAACTTTAAAATGGCAACTATCTGCCCGTCTCTGAGTATAAACTGCTCATTTCACAATTACTGTCGATGAAATGTTTATACATGCATAACAGTGTTAAGTATGAATTTTGACGCTCTAATCCGTCCCAACCATATGTCCTGCAACCTTTCAAGTGTCAAATGTCCGCAATAACACGGCCTATTGTGCTCCAGAATAACACATATGCACCGGTCTATAGAATGTTTTGAAACCAAATGCCCAAACATGTTAGCCTGAATGCGTTTGAGTGTCATTGAATCACAATAAGGTGCCAGGACCCCTGAGACAGCGATGACAGTGGTCGTCAAAAGCCTATTTTGTAAACTACACGGCTGGACATCTCGATTGGAGTTCCGAGAAGTATGTATCTGATGGTGTATTGTTGAGGTAGGCACGCCTATGTTATAGTTGTCAAGTAGCACTGTGGACGTCTTAACCAAACATAGCACCTTCCAATGGACAATTTACTTTCATTCTCAGGATAGATAGAGAACCTGAGAGGAATGAGTAAAGTTATGAATGATACAGTTCATAAAGTTCTGAGGTTTGTTTTCCTTTTTAAAGAAAATCGTAAACATATAAGCATTTGGAGAAATTGCGATATATTTTTTATTTACTTTTCATATGCAAAGCATATTTTATGTATGCATATAATCGAAGTGCCGACTACATTTTGAATGTGTGCATATATTGCTCTTAGTTGGATCCAATTTTTCTAAAAAGTTGTCATGATCCAACATTTTTTTCATTAAAATCGATGTTAGATTCCATCGATTTTATTTAACTATGTTTCTTAATTGATTATTCACCTGATTAACTTAAGTTAATATTTCCACTGATTTGTAATAACTACGCTTTTATTATGTGCATATATTGCTCTTAGTTGGATGCAGTTTTTTCTAAAAATTTGTCATGATTCAACACTTTTTTCAGGATAGTTAGATTTCATCCATTTTATTTAGCTATATTTCTTAATTGATTATTCACCTGATTAATTTAATTTATTATTTCCACTGATTCGTGCTAACTACGCTTTTATTGTGTGCATATATTGCACTTAGTTGGATACAATTTTTCTAAAAAATTGTCATGATCCAACACTTTTTTCAATAAAATCGATGGTTAGATTTCATCCATTTTATTCAACTATATTTCTTAATTGATTATTCACCTGATTAATTTAATTTATTATTTCCACTGATTCGTGCTAACTACACATTGATTGTGTGCATATATTGCACTTAGTTGGATGTAATTTTTTTTAAAGTTGTCATGATCCAACATTTTTTTCAGGATAGTTAAGTTTCATCGATTTTATTTAACTATATTTCTTAATTGATTATTCACCTGATTAACTCAAGTTATTATTTCCACTGATTCATGCTAACTACGTTTTGATTGTGTGCATATATTGCACTTAGTTGGATGTAATTTTTCTAAAAATTGCCATGGACCAACATTTTTTTCAGGATAGTTAGATTTCATCAATTTTATTTAACTATATTTCTTAGCTGATTATTCACCTGATTAACTTAAGTTATTATTTCCACTGATTCAGTTTTTGATTGTCCTTTGTGATACCACATTTTTTTTTTTAGGTACCGCAAAAAACTTTTAAGCTGAAACCAAACATACTTTTTTAAAAATTTGGATACTGAAAATAGAATCGTTCTGAATTGAAGGTCTGTATATTCTACCGATTTTATTTTATTTTGTAATAAATCGTACAATATCTCAAAGCATTATTAAATATAAATTTATCTGATTTAATATAAAACTTATTTTTCCAATTTTTACTTTAAAAAATATTTTATGTAGTTTCAGTCAATAAATATGCTGCTGAAAAAAATATGAAGACTAAGTTTTATATAGTATATCGGTCCAATATTCAGTAAAATATTTTTAACGCTCTTAATTTTTAAATTAGAAAAAAACATTTCAATTTTCTAATATAAAATATGACCAAGTTTTGAAGTTATGAATATTATTATTTTAGACCAATCTAACAATAACTCCTAATCCAGCGTCCAATTTATCTTATACATTGAGAAACCTTATTATAAAAGAAAGATTTCGTGCGATTCAGTAAATATAAAACTGCAATTTATAAATTTAATAACTCGTTGTTTTATATATAAATCCAGCCGAGATTTATTGAATTACAAGATTAAAAAAAAAAATCTAAAAAGGAAGTTCGTGTGTGTGTGTTGCAGGCAAAATCTGTCATTTGGAAATACCAGAAATTAGTCAAATGGAATTATTTTATATATTTCCAAAATTTCTTCATTTATTATTCTATTGTATAAAAGAACTTTTAATTTAAGATGATATTAGAAAGCCTTACTGTTGTTCGATTAAATGTCCGATACGTTCGATATCCACTACTACGTATCAGTCTTTCAAACACATTTCATTTCTCTCAAGCAATGCGTATTAATTTCTACGGTAATATGTGTCATTTGATCGTAATTAATGAATAAATAATTTTTATATAGAAAAGCTAAATTTTGCTCACAGAAGTGAAACAATTTTAAATTATTTGCATACATTTTATGAGGTTGCAATCTTCATGATACTTTTAATTTATGTTACATTTAAATTGAGATATTCTTTCTTTTCTCTGTATAAAACTTTATTTACTCAAAAGGGGGGGGGGGAGGAGAGAAAAAAATTTCATGCCCTTAAATTCATATATATTTAATAAATAAAAATTATTGAAACTTCTAACAATCAATATTGGGAAATTTAGCTTTATGCATTAAGATCTTAAAGGGTAACACAAGTTCTTTTTATTTCTTTTTTATTTTCCTAATTTGCCGACTAAAATCTATCGATCTTCAATCCTTAGGGCAAAAGATTACTGAAGAAAAAATACTGATAAAAATGGTAGCAGTTTGTTGTTTATTAGTTATGACACGACAGATTATAGATTAAAATAAAATTTTTAGTCTTGGAGGGGGGGAAATGCAGCATTTGGATGCTATTCTTTTTTTTTTAAATGTTTTACAAAATCAGCTATATTTCCGAATTTCGTATCGGAATTGATTTCTTATTGCAAAGCTTCGTTCGATTAAATACCCTTATATTATTTTGGGCATTTACACAAATGTATAAATTAGTCAAATTTGTAGATGTGCAAAAATATATCTGATTTTTTTTTTTTTTTTCGAAATTGAAATGACAGAATCCACAGGCACCAAAATAATAACCCATATTATATGAAGCTCTCTAAAAAAAAAGAAATTGAAGTAATTTGTTGAGTATGTAATCGTAAATGTCACAGACTTGGCGTCGAAATCTTTCAATTTTCTTTCAAATAGCAACCCTGAGAACTACATCGGTCACAGTTAAAGGGAAAAAAGTGTATATTTAAAAAAAAGAGAGAGATGGGAGGGGGAATCCAGACGATCTGGGGCCCGTCAAGAACTCTCGAAAGAGACACCCCCCACTGCGGTTTGTACACAATGGAATACGGGAAGCTCTCGAAAATCTCCGGTGTTCCCCTTCATTACAATGACGTTTAGCGAGCCCTCAAAAGTCTGGAGAGCAGGAAGTTGTGCCAACAAATACTTGGAGCAAATCACTTGTGCCAGTTGACAATAGAGGTGACACGCTGACACGACTCTGTAGGGTTTCAGCGGCCACAAGGCACGAATGAGAAAGGCAAATAGAGAGGAGGCTCTTGCTCCGGCTCGAAAAAAAACTTGTGGGCAGACAAAAATGCAGTAGTTTTTACATTTAAAGCATTATTTAACTACTTATTCACCCTAATAGTCTAATTACCAGAAATTATCTAAATAAAGAAGCTAATCTTTTCTTCGTAGAGATATAAAAATATTGTTTTCTGTAAATTGATAATTCGCTGAAATACATAATACTTCGAAGAGATATAAAAATATTGTTTTCCTATGAATTAATATTCAGTGAAACAAGACCGGCTTAAACCTTGTAGGAGATCTATCGCAATGCAGGTTTCAAGATTTCCCTTGCACCTTTCTAAGCGTTCGAAATTAAATATCTTTTATGGAATTTATCTTAAAATCCCTATAAAAAAATTTTAAATAGAATATTTTACGACAAAAATAAAATGACTAAACACTTCATTGCGAAACATCTTCAAAAGAATTGTTTCCTGTATGTCATGGATATGAATTTGAAAGTAGTTTCAAATAAAATGGTTTTAAAAAATTATTGTTACTATTAACGCATTTCAGATGTTCAAATAGAGCTCGTCAAGATGGGTGAACTGTGAACCATTTTGCTTACGAAAAAAAACATGGACTAAGATAACCTGCAAGTAAATTTTAAAAAGTGACGAAATCCCGAATATACTATTCTGCAATGTAAAGTGTGTTTTATTTTAATTTTAAAATGTTCGACTCCCACCCTGTAGATCAAATAAAAGCACAATTTTTTTTTTTTTTCCGAAAATATTGCAGAAATAATTCTAGTCTTCGAGGACTCTAGACAATTATCTATTTGATAATCCGGTCATGAGAGGAAGATGTATTTATTTGAACTATGTGGTAATTCGAATTCTTCTCCGGTCCTTCTAATCTCCTTATAACGTAATGATGATATATTTTTTGCAGTTCGAATTTATTTAATTGAAAGCCAAAATTAAAATCTGTTCTTATTTTATTTCCTAGTTATTTCTGTAAGTTAAATACATTCCAAATTATGCACTCAATGATCATAAATAAATAATTTTTTTAAGACACGTTTTTCTCTGTGGTACTTTACTCTTATAAAATGTATTAACTCTACAACAACGACAATAAAAATCCCTCATCTTTCAAAAAAGTTATTTTGAATCGTCATTTTAATTTTGAAGATTTATTGAATAATAATTTTTATTCAAATTCTGTATACTATTTGTTTGCTAAGATTTCGTATATATTTACTGAAAGCATTATTTTTGAAATTAGGAAAAGACATATCTTAATAAACATTACTTAATAAAATTATTTACTGTCTATTTTTTATCTATGTATTATTTATTAATTGTTTTATTTGTCATTTATCTTTATTGTCACCAGTTAATAATAAATCTTTATAACCGCTTTCTATTTGAAAATTATTGTTCATTCTATCCTTATTTATTTTTAGACCCGATTTTTCTTCTCTCGAGTTCTTGGCTGAATCGAATTTTTATTATTGTCTTGTCAACTTCGAATTTTCTTTTCTTTCTATGTGGTTTAGTTTACCTTTCGAACTGCCATTGATCGAATTCCTCTTATGGAATGACCCTGAAATTCTCTGCTGTTCTCTTCATCCGGCTCATATTTGCAGGATTCATTCTTAATGTATTCACATATTTCCTAAATAATGAGTACAGATTATTCTTCCATTAAATTAATTCTTTTAGTATAAAAGTATTATAGCGAACCAAGCCTTTTTCCTGTAGGATTTTTTTTTTTTTTTTTTTTTTTTTTTTAAGATTTTTCATGTAGGACAAAAAATTTTGAGCCTTACTGTGTGCGGATTCTATGCCATTTTCTGATTTTTATCACGAAATATCAGTGTAATTTCTTTCAAACTAGGTTGCAGAGTTATATTCCATTAGCATTTTTATTTCCTGATAAATTTCTTGCATAATTTGTATACTTCTATAATTGGCTCAAACAGATATTTTCATTTTTACTGACTATATACTGCAGTTCAAATACAAATTACAGTATGAATATTCACTTTGTTGCTAAAATGAAATTTGGGACTGATTTGAATGTGTGATTTTGAATCCAGTGATTTTGAATATTAATTACAAATGACAATAGTAACAAAAATGTTAATAAATCTCTGATTACATACTGTACATATATACATTTCTCTTACAGATTTGTTGCATTTTGGTCTGTCTGCTTTTGTATTTGTTTCATCGCCCATTTTTAATAAATTTAACTAATATTTTTTTTATTACAATAAAGATATAGGCTTTATTATTCTCTCTGTTCAGGTCATTGCATCAGATCTATACCAATAGGACTCAGATATTTTTAATTTTAACTATACATTCGCAAATAAATAAATGAAACAAAAAATAAACACAAACATTGAATTTATGGATTTTAATAGATCAAGCAAACAAAGAAATAAATATCACTTTAAATAAGTACTTCTCTAGGTGCCTGACTATTCTTTATTTCATTGCGTTTAATTACCACGAATATTTAATTATTTAAACGATAATTTAAGTTAATTTAATATTAAATAATCATATTTAAACATAATAATATTAACAAGGAATTAAATATGTATGTAAAAATAACATTCAAAAACAAAAATAATTTAAATGAATCTTCAAAAAGCGGAGAAATTATTTCCTTCTATTTATTTAAAGTTCCATTATGTAACTTGATTTTCTATTTAAATAGCGAATTAATTTAATCCGACAGGGTCCTCAAAGTCATAAAAATTATTGATATTTTTTTTAACGGCTGAAATTTTGAATCGTCGTCGTTAATTTCGTCTTAAATTAAACCATGTATTCTACACTTAATTTCGCGAGTGTTCTGTTAGCATCCACTGAACAGATATAGTTATAATGTGATCAAGTTGAAGTTCATTTGTTTAACAAAAGATGACAATGGAAGAATCTCCTAATAGAATGGAAATTCTTCACTAGCAAAAATAATAGCTACCTATAATAATTCACTTTATATTTCACTACTAATAATTCACTTTATATGAAGATTATCAACAGGATAATCTTCATATCTTTCACATGACAAAATAGGTGGGCTAAGAAAATTTTTTTGATTTTTATTGTTTGGACTATTATTAAATTGTTTTATTATTGACTTGTATTTTTATAGAATTATTTAACTGTTCAGGCCCAACATTTCTCTCTTTTTTAAGATTGTTATCTAATTTTCTTTATTTCTACTATTCAAATAAAAATAACAAAATAATACATTTTATTCTTATGTACTTTGCATTTGATCAATATAAAACCGTTTCAAATGAAATATTAAATTTAATTCCAATAAAATATCATTATTATTTTAAAAATGTCTTTTTTTTTAATTGGTAGCTCTGCATATTTCCTACATAGGTTATTTTTTATAAATTAAATAAGATATAAATACAATAAGATAAAAATAATTATTTTGTCCAGTTGATTCATATTTAACCCTTTATCTTTTTTTCATTCTTAAATGAAAATAGCATGCTCATTTGTGCGATATTTCTATGTTTAGGGAGAAAGAGTCTATAGCTAAGAAATCAAAAGCTGCATCTTATCTGTTTACTTTGCACCGCAAAAAAAAAATATTATATCCATCTCAGATTATTGTTGATGAAACTGTGATTCCATGAATATCTTTATTCCAATTTCTCTAATTCTTGCTGCTTCTTAAACTTCTCTATTAATTTTGAGAAAATTTATTTTAATTTAAAATACAGATGTCGAAATAAAATATACTGCAAAATATTTTATACTATTTATTTTTTGCCATGTGGCTTCAGAAACTCTTTCAAAAATAAATTTAGAAAAAAAATCTTGAATTATAATATTATTCAATTTATTAATTCATTTCTCTTTGATAAAAATTGATAATTTTTTCCCCAATCTGATCCTTATTTAATTTTTTATTTGCTTTAATTTTTAAATGGAAATAATCTGCATGCCTTTTGATGCTTGGATGACATGACGATGTCTAATAAAAAATAATATTAAAGTTGAAAAAAATGCACCTCTTAATATCTCTACAGTCAATTTTCGCCTTTCAAAAAAAGCATTATTAAACCAATTTTTCTATCAAATGACTGGAGGATTTTTAAAAAAAATAAATATGAAAACCGCCGATGAATTATAATAGCTTGCAATGAAATAATTTATTTCTTATAAGTTGAATAATAGCACATATATTTTTCTCTTCCTAACCTGATCCCTAATCAATGCTTTATTTGCTTTTATTATTAAACAAAAAAAACATAACTATCTAATTATCCATCCGACTACATTCTGATATCTATTATTAAAAAAAATTAAGGATGAGGTATATGAAAAAAATGAGCCATAAACTACCTCCAACTGTTAATTTTTGCGCTTCAAGATAAAAATAGAAGGGGAAAAAAACCAATTGAACTTCAGTAAAAAAAATAGATATTTTTTTTTCAAAAATTAATTTTAAAATCCATAATAAATTTGAAAAACGCTCGTGTATTACAATCGCGCATTGGGAAAAGCAATCTTATGAGTGACTTATGAAGTGAATAAAATATTTTGCTTCTCCCAATCTAAACCAGTTTTATATTTGTTTTTCTTACTAAATAAAAATAGTCTGGTTGTCTAATGACGCATTCGGACCACCTTCTGATTTCTAATAATAAGTAAAAGGAAAGTATATGAAAACTGCGCCTCAAAATACCTCTTACTGTTAGTTTTTGCGCTTCAAAATAAATAAATAATAAGAATACAATAAAGAAAGAAGAACGATCGATCCAACTTCTCCCTCAAACGACCAGAGAATAGTTTTTAAAGAAAGTATATGAAAACTTAAAATAAATTTGAAAAATGTACATGAATTACATTATTACACTAACTAATAATTCAATTCTTATATGGTGCATAAAAATTGATATATTTTTTCCCTTCCAATTTGAATCATATTCAATCCTTTGATTGCTTTCATTCTCTCTTATTCAAATTTTTATTTGTTTTCAAAATAACCTGCGTGTATCTTATGGAAATTTTATGCCAAGTCCTGGTATCTAAAAAAAGAGAAAGGCGTATCTACAAAAAAAAAAAAAAAAAAATGTTTGGAATCTTTAAGGCGACGTCTCAACCGCCTACACTTGCTCTCGAGATTCTTTGGGAGGCGTTTTATCCGACTGAGATAGGGGATAGCGTTTTATTGCCGGTGTAGGGTTCGGAGTGGCCGAAGCGACAGCCTCTCCTGCATTCTTCCCTTCGGAATCGCGAGTATTGAGTGCTGTCCAAGATGGCGGTGGGCACAAAGCGGACAGAAGAGGAAAATACTATTTGTACAAAATAAAATAGAAAATAGATCATTGTTGGGGGGCTCCCAAACTTGGCGAATCGTCAGACGCGACTGAAATGGGAAATTCAAATATGTTTCAATCCAACTTTTCGGATATCTTTGAAAAGATACAGAAGAAAAGGAATTGTGCGATATGAACGCAGAGATGGATGTAACAAATGCTATATGTCTATATTTTTTATAACATTTTTATGTTTAAACTTTAATTTGTTTCATAAAACCTTTGTCATTGTTTAAAATTAATCGTTCCCCGTATGAACAAAACATTGAATATATGAATGCAGATCATATTCACCGTCGAAAGATATTGAATATAATTCCGTATCGAAACTCGTACCAAACACCATCTGTTCCATACAGAAAGTTTAGAATCTAATAAATAATTTAAATAAAGCATTAATAATTTTCATCAGTATCTCTTTCTTTTATCAGTAATTTTTATCAATATGTCAAAAGTCTTTTTTTATAAAATTTTGCTCTGCAGTAGTTGATTATTTATTTAATAACTACATATGTATATAAAGTTATGGATGTGTTAATATTTATATGTTGCTAATCTAATATGCATATGGATTAACAATAATAAACACACACATATATATACAGTTATTCTTATTAATCATTTTTAATCACCAGGTTTGAATAAAGATTGATTTGTTCTGAAATATCAATCTTTTACTTTAATAATTAAATAAATAATTTTATTTTCCCATCAATAGCATCAGAATAATTGCGTTAATTTCCATCAACATTTAATTTGCATACGATATAATTTTACAATTAATTAAATTAGAAAATAAAGAAATTTTGAAACAGTATTCGATATTATAAATGCATCTATTCGGCCATAAAATAATAAATACAGTAATGTAAGTAATGTTTGTAATGTAAAAGGGCAAAAATATGAGATATAATAGGTTGAAAATCATGGAAATGTTGCATATTTTTTTACTTGTCTTGGAAAGGTGAAATTTTTACAACTTATTATATTATATTTACTTATTATATTTTTTTAATTCAAAATTCAAACATAATTTGTTTATAGGATGCGAAGTTGAAATATGTTTTATAAATTCTGTCTTTATATTATATGTATGTATGTTTATTTATTTATTATATACTCACGTTTATTTCTTGCATATTATTTATATTTCTATTTTTCCAAATTTTGACATTTTTTTTTATCTTCCTCCCAAGGTAGATGTTGCTTGGATTATCTGAATTGTCCAGCATCCGATATCAAACTTGATACCCTTTGAGTAATACTTGAACTTGATACCCTTGATCGGCTTGGGAAATATAAAAAAAAGGATGAAATTGATTTATAGATGCATTCACTTATTTAAAATTATCAGTCGTGTCTGAATCACAGAGATGTGAGAGCGAAATCGGAATTCCCATATTAAAATAAAGTTCTAAAAGTTCGAATAACATGTGATAATATATAATTATTAAAAAAAATCAATAAAAATATAAAAAATTAAAAGCAAACCATCCTGATTTAAGAAAATTACTTAAAAGCAATTGGCCAAAGCTATCCTGGGAAATTACATTAATTTAACTTCAGTTCCCAGAACTTATCAAACATATTAGATTTAAATATATATGCAATATTATGCAATAATTTCAAGTGTTATTAAAACTTATGCGCTTATTTTTTCAGGAATGTTTATCCATTTTTGGATGAAATACCCAGTTGCTCCATCAAATGTAGTTTAAATGCTAAATTGTTGCTTCATTCTGAATAATATAGTTCATTTCGTTTAATTCTGGAATACCATAATAGAGTCGAATCGCACGATGTCATAATCAAAAGGCAGACGTCTTTGTGCGTGCCATTTAAGCACGTAGCTGCTACAGATTGTACTGAATGGAATAAAATTTATGCATTTGTCAGTTAAAATAATATGTTGCGTCTGCACTGTTTTCAAAAAAGTTTTATTATTAAATAATAGTAACAAAATATTTCACAAATTTTTACTTAATTATCCAGAATTATCCTAAACATTCGAAGATATTTTTATGTGATTACATTAGACCTTTTAGATCTAATTTTTTTTAATCTACATTACTGGGCATATTCTTAATTAATTCATTCATAACACTTAAAATGTAATTTCATAGGCAATTTAAGAGAAATGTATCAAACAGAATATAAATTCAAACAATATTTATGATTTCATTCAAACCTATACTTGTGATATCAGCCAGTAAGAGGGATTCTAATGTAAATTAAAAAAAAAATTAAATAAATTTGAGTAAAAAAAATGAGTAAAAAAGTTAAATAAGTTTGAGTAAAAAATTTGGAATGAAATTTGATTTATTTATCAGTAAGTTTTGTGTCAACAAATTTTCGATATAGATTTTATGTTAGTAATTTGTAGTTTTTGATCTGCTACAGAATACCGTGCTTGGTAATGCACCAATTTGCCGAACTAGTAATCAAAGTTCGATCTCACATAGAATTATTTGAGAATTTCAAATTATATTAATAATTTGCAAATATTTTTGTTAAATATTAATTATTCTTATCCATAAATAGTTGAACATTCATATGATGTTTAAATGACAGTTAAAATTTAACTTTAAAAAATAATTTTAAATATAATTTTAATATGATAAAAAATTATCTATTAATACTCTCACCATGAAAAAAAAAATCCATGTAGGATTTTTATTCGTAAATATTAATAATTATTTTTTATTTATTAATATTTAATTACAAACTAGAAACATAATTAAAATTCTAAAAATATTGGAATCAAAAATATATTGATATCTTGCACAATTAATAAATGAACTGTATGTTTATTAGAACACTATTTGATTAAGAGATCTGTTGGGAAACAAACTTCAAAATTTCGGATAACTTTTCTGTTTTTTTTAAATTTAATTTAATTTTCTTTATTTATTTATTAGTCAAAAGAATATTTTAACAATCCTTCTTCGTGCTATGAGCCGATTACATAAATTAAGAATAATTTTTTTTTCAATACAATAACTTAAAATACAGACTTTTTAATAATAATAGAAAATATGTAATACCCTTAAATTCCTTTTTACAATTATTTAATTTAAAATTAAATTTCACCAATGATTCCTTTAGTATATTAATAACAAATCATTTTATTGATAAAAATGAATGCTATTTTGATAACTATATTTGATAATAACTCATTAAATTTAAAATTATTAATTAAAATAATAAAATATCGAATCTCAACCATCTGATTTGTAAGCTTACATACTTCTATCATACCGTTTTTAAGTATATAAGCTATGCTGAAAGTTTGAAAGTTATTTTCACGTAATTGACTAATGAAGTTATTTTCACGTAATCAATGAGAGAATATTCTACAAATATATTACTATTACATCAGTTCATATCTCAAACTGAATTTTCCAACCCCCCTTTGTATTTTTAAGAGCTAATAAAACATTAAGAAACTCTATTCAAATTCTATAAATAAAAGCTATGAGGAATTAGGCATTATTTTTATATATTAGTATAAAAGTTTATTAAAACTCGGTTTACTCCATTTCAAAGGACTCTAAAAAAGGTGCTACAATTGCGCATCTTGCCGAATTTCCCATTAATATTTCTTACGAAAATGGAAATTTACATTTATTTTCATCTATAACAGTTGTTATTATTTTTTTCTATTTTTCTAGAGTTGCTGAAAGGCAATGTATCACTGAATTTATCAGGATCAAGTTCTCATCATTATTGAAGAGATTCAATACGTTGAATTTCTCAAACATTATTGGTTCGAGAAGGAATTCAAAAAGATTGCATAAATCCACCTGCAAAAAAATAAAGACAACGTTAGTAACATTATCGGCTTTCGAAAATTATGGATTTATTTCATCCCTTATTCTGATTTACATAATTCTGTTTATCATTAAGGTTAACATATAGAGAAAAAAGACCGAGATTAGAGTGGAAATACACTAAAATCTGGAGAACATGAATTCGGCTAAAGTGGCGATTAAAAAAGATGCAATTAGATTAACACTCTTTCATAACAGCCAAGAATATGACATACCAAGCAGGAGATAGGTTGACGATAAAACTGTTAAATCTGAATCGGACAGGAGATGCATCTTAAACGAATTTCGGGATTATGAAATGTTCGACTTTCTGTCTTCCAATGATATCAGCAATATATCTATCAAAGTTTCCACGCATTGTAAAGACAATAATATTAAGAATAACTTTGCCGACAAAGCTCCTGAAAAATAATGGTGAAAATGGATTTAGGCTCGAAATTCGGAAGGATGAACCGGATGAAGATTTTTAGGCGGTCTATGAAGTAATTGTGAACTATCATTTTACAAAACAAACCATCATAAAACAAGCAAAAAAAAAAAAAATGTGAATTGAGGCAACAGAGAACTCTTTCTTTGGTTTGTTAAGTGGCAAACTTTTAAACATGCGCTTCCGCTCGTATTGCTGACAATATATCTATCTACATATCACGAACGGATTTTATAAAGCAACGCAAAATTTTTAACCCGTTTTTATTAGCTCACTTTCTGTCTGTCAGTTACGTACTAATTTTGCAATCATTTTTAAACTAATCTAATAATGTGCAACTTCCTGATAAGTTACAAACTTGAATGTTTACACATAGCGCTAAACTGGTTGATAATACAATATTAAGTCGATTGATTGTCTGTTCGGTACAAATTTTTCCATAAGGTCTAGTTTATTGGGAAGTTAGTTTAAAATCGATGGCAAAATTTCACACACACTAGACTAAAAAGCTGAAAATACTTTTTTTGATATACTACATTTTTAAAAAAGAATAAAAAGTTGAGAATAATTTCTTCTAGCCATTCCGTACATATTTAAAATGCTATATTGATTGCCTTGAAAATGAATGATTTTGAATTTTTAACATTAAAAAATGAATCGCTAAAATTGCGATTTTTACTCAATTATGAGATTTTTATGTGAATTTGTTTGAAATTTAAGTAATAATTCAAGTATTCTGACCGTTTCAATTTTAATTAACATTTTGAAATATTTTTGACTTTTTTATTTGGATTTGAATTATTCCAAATAAAAAGAAGACTATCGTAAAAATAATGAAGTTATGATTTTCATCATTTCAATTTTTGTTTAAGTGAAGTACAACTAGGTAGAAATTGATTTATTCAAATAAAAAAAAAACATTTCTGTAACTCAATATTGACATTTTCTGGCTTGATTGTCTTTAGTATGTATTACATAAGAAAATGCTTTTTGTAAAATTTTAAAATTTAAGCTGAAAATTGAAATGAAAACCAAAGTTCCTTAAATTTTTTTTTAACTGACAGATAGTATAGTAATCACATATTTTTTTATTCCTATGCAATTGTAATCTGATATAAGAACGTTCATAATACTTTCAGCTATATCTTATATAATGGTAAATAAAAATCTATTAAGTATATAATAATTGTATATATTTTTGGGGAAAGCAAATGACTTTCAAACCCTTTTTTGTTATTATTTATAAATCATAAGTGTCGAAATTTAGTTGGTATGGCAGGAAGAAAACCATGAAGATAAAAATTAGCTTTCTGCCAGATGAAGTATTTCAAAGTTAGTTTATCTAGAAAGTTTGTTTAACCCTTTCTGCTTAGCAGCTATTAATACTTTCAATTCTTGTTGGCAACATACCAATTGTTTTATTTCCTTCCAGGCGGCTCTTTTGACATTCAGAACGCTCTGCTGTCTTTAGGAAAACGAAACATCTTGAAAGAAAATACCCTCGAATGAGATAAAATTAGAGTAAGCCATGAAAAAATACTCGTTATAAGAGGAAAACAATATTATTTTTATTCAACATTTTATATATGTTTGTTTTATATCCATTAAAATTATAAAAACTCTATTACGTTTTACATGTATCAAAAATTATTTAGAATAATACTTTTTTTTTGGCGTAAATATTTAATCACATTTTGTAAAATGAGCCACTATTAAACAAATTTGAAATTGGGAAAAATTTAAGATATATGTTGAAATCTACAAATGCCATTATAAAATATTTTAAAATTAAGCATATTTTCTATTACTCACTTTTTTTCGGATATATTTACTTTTTGTTGCATTTTTCCTTTTTATAAAAGTAATTTAGACGACCCCACTAAAAAATAGAATAAATAATTTTAAAAGTTAGGAAAAGAAAAAAAAAAAAAACATTTTTCAAAACGTACTAAGCTAGAAACTATACGTTTCTAAATAATTTTCTGGTATTTGAACTGCGTTAATGTATCTTCTCTAAAATATTTTGAAACTTCAAATTTTGATAGTCATGTATTTTGTGTTGTTTTAAAAGCATTCCGCAGTTATGTATAGCTTCGATACGACTCTTTAATTTTCGGTCATCTTACTTCCATATTGAACTTCAATTATAAGTAAGAAATGATTAGGCTTGAAATTAAGCCAATAGCATTCTTACTGAATAGATGCGCGTTCGTAACAATTACAATAATAGAAATTAGAATCATTCAATATCGAAGTTCTGCATGAGTGCGGAATATGTTTCATTTTTAAATGACATATTGGAGATTAATCAATTAAAATTTCTTTGGCCCAATAAAAAGTATTCAGTGTACTAGAAAAAGAAAACACAACGTTAACTAAAGAGGCGATGATATTTTTTTGTATAACTAATTAAACGGGAGGAAAGACAAGCAGTATTTAAAAATACATGAGCTTTAAAAGTTTTATATTATTGCTTACATTTGGAGTTAAGCATTAACTGTGCTTGCAACGGTATTCAAAAACTTTATTTGAAGCATATTTTAATTAGGAACTTACAGAATACTGAAAAATTATCCAAAATTTCATTTCTTGGTCATCAACAATGGAAGAAAAAAAAATCAAGATGAAATAAAAATAACAGCAATGAAAATGATTTGAGTTTCATTGATGCAACAAAAACATTGGTGTAAAATATACTAATAAACAGCTTTAAAAATTAATTAAAATTAGACAAAAAATTATGACAAATAAATTAATATAATCAAAAAATACTTTTTTTTTTAATTTTCAGGAAAATTTTGTTATGTAGAAAAATGTCGAAATTCTTCTAATTAAAAAAAAAAAATTATATACACTTTTTAATGATATCGGCGCCACGTTTTGGAATTGTAAGTCTAAAAATCTATGAGGTAAAACGCCAACACACATATTGTTTTTTATTATTAGTACAGATTTTAAAAGAATACGTTATAAGTATTTTATCTTATGTACAGTAAGCAATAATCAAGAAACTGTGTTTTATTTTGAAATTTATCTTTTCGTGATCATAAGTGTGTGTGGCTGTAAGACGCATTTTTCATGAATAGATAAAATAGCGCATTTTCAGACAAAAAGATTAGTATGCTATAAAACACTCAAAAAATCATTACAATAAAATTGATCTGTTTCTTATTACGTGGTATATTGCTTAAAAAAATCAAAACAAATAGAATTATTAAGACATTTTAATTTTCCTTATTATTATCGTCTGAAATTATAATGACATATTAAAGTGGCTAAGAAATTTCCTTTAAAATTGACTTTTACTGTTATATAATATGGATAAAAAATTAATCACATTTTAAACAAGATTCAATATTTCATTTTGGAATGGTTACTCAATAAATTTACTAAATTAGTTTCTGTGGTTTTAAATTTAATATATATAAGCTAGTATAATTTGATATCAGGTTACAAATTTAATCTCAAGTATACACATAAAAAATTGTTTGGAGTTATTTGCCTTTTTTTTTCTAAATCAAAAATGTTATTTTAATTTTATTAAATAAACTTCATGTTAGTATTAAATTTGTGAAAAAGAATTATTAGCAATAATCCTTCAATACAATCTAAGATTGTCAATCAAGAATACCCGCTCAAAGATTGCAAAGGTACGAGTTAGTATATAACTTATTTTGTCATTAAAAAGATTTAAAATAATAGTAACGTTGTTGTAAAATTGCATATGAATTATTTACTTTTTTCTATGGAACGAACGAGCATGTGAAGTTTTAAAGGCATTCAAAAAAATGAAAAATTTGTTCAGGAAAGTTGTAATTACTTAATTTCTGATTGTCTGTTAATTTTGATATGATTTTAAAATATTTTATTGGTATTTTTTTATCCAGTTTCAAAGTTTAAAAAAATTCATATAAAAGAATAGAATTTCATTATTATAAAACTTCTTGAACATAACTCATTTCTATTTGATTCATTCCTTTAAAAACTCTTACAATTCCGAAGGTATTTTGCAATAAATCAAAAAGGCATAATTTTTTTTCTTTTTTCTTAATGTAATTATTATTAAAGTAACAAATAATTTAATTAACTTCCAAAATCATGCAGCATAACAATTAAAAGTAACAAATGTATAATGTTTTTAATCAAATTAAAATGTGGCATTTGTTACAAACTTTCTTTTTAAAAGAAATAAAAATCAAATAGAATTATTACGATGAGGATAATTATTTTAATTTCCTTATATCATAATAAACTGATTTAATACATCTTGATGTATTTAGTAATGTAAATCACATCTTTTTACAAACTATTTTATGATTTTAAAAAAATCAAGAAATATGGAAAATTGTATGCAATTATTAGAAAAAAGTTATCGTCACAACAGTGCGGTAATAACCATTGAAAATTATTCAATATTCCAATAGTAGAATTTTCAACTGAATTTCAGAGAAGTTAGAATTTTGGGGTAATAGAATTTCGAAACCCACACTCGTGTACTAAAATGTTATACACTATAACAAATGGTTTAATACATTTTGAATCAAAATTCCATAATACATCATTCGCGTTAGAAAGGTTTTTTTGTTTTGTTTTTTGACAAGTTTTTTAAATTTTGTGATTGATTCTTGTGTACAAGAAAAAATATTTTCATTATAAAATGAGGTTAAATTTTAAAATGATTATATATTTTTAAGATAGAATAATTCATTTCTCCCCCCTCCCTCTTCTAAGAATAATTTCTGAATTTTTGTCTCTTTAACTTAAGAGACACCCTTAAGAAAACAAGCTGCTGCTTCTACACCATGCAACACCAGGTCTGAACTAGGAAGACACCGAGTGTCCTGTTGCTTTGCTGACTTTTTTGCTCTATCTTTTAAGAGAAGTAAGAATGTATCCTCCGAAGGGGTGGGCGCGCAGAGGCGGGCGATAAAGAGCCATATCATGCAGCCCGGAGCGATCGGTAGATCGGCGCCAAGGGAAGAATACGGATCGAAAACCGTCGCGACGTGGGGTCACTCCACTTGCGTAACAGTCATCGCAGGAGCTCCGCCCACTCCATCATGATTGGCGGAGAGGATGGCACGAGAGCAAATAGAATTAGACCCGTTATCACGTTGCTAGATGGAACGGGGGGGAGGTGAAAAAGTGGGGTCACAGAGCGAGATGGAACAGAGAGAAGGGGGATAGCTGCCGCCGCTATTATGGTGATGCTTTTGCCTCCATAACTTAATTTACATTCTCAACGAGCAATGTGTGATTTGGAAGTAAGTAGGAGGGTGCAGTAAGGGGGAGGGGGTCTCGCCTATGAGATCCAGATGGGGGAGGAGGGAGACTTAAAAGAGATAGAGAATATGCCAAAAGGGGGTGTTTTGGATGCTGTCAAAACTTGTGTTCGCCGTTATGCATGGGCCATACAAAAGCTACTGCTCTTCGCAGCTTTTCTAAAAAGCTAGGGGAGAAAGCATTATGCGTTTTTCTTGTTGCGGAGCTATTCTTCGCCTGCTTCTCCTTTCTCTTTTTTCAAAGTTGTGTTGCTGGTAGCTTAGTTTTATAGTTGCGCGAAGGAGGGCTCTTGTTTGTTTATTTCTTCTCATTGATGCAGGGCAACGCGAGGAGTTTTCATCAGGTTTCCGCTCCCGCTGTCTGTCTCGCTTTCGCGCTCTGTTTTATCTGTGCACAAGGTATCAGATTTGGAAAAGCATCGCCTTGTTTATTCGAGTTCTGTTCGAAATACGGAACAGACTCGTCTCTTTCGAAAACTACGCACTTTTTTAACTTTGTGCTTTTTTATTCCAAGTTGCTTGCTGTTTTGGGGGGGGAGGATTGAAATGTTTCTCAAATGAATGTATGATATTCCAGAGACAGAAATTTCTGTCCAACAGCAGCTCTAACAATTTCACAGATCGAAATATCAAAATTGTAATTAATTTGAAATTCAAAATTGAATTTTCTTAATTTAATGTAAATTATTTATTGATTAAGCTATTAGTTTAAATTAAATTAAAATCGATTTTTATTGTTGATAATAGTGTCAAATTTTTGTCCAAATGTTTCACTAAAACTTAAATAAACTATATAATTAACTATAAAATTCCAAAATGAAGAATACATAAAACAAAAACTGAATAAAGACAAAAAGGAAATAACTTCTTTATTTTTAAAAAAAATCTATGCTTTATTTTCGGTTTTCTATTTGAAGCTCACTCCTGCGTGTTTAAAACTATAATTTAATTTTAGACGCATATAACGAGCTAAAATCTCTTCACATTATTCTTAGAAACCTATTTTAACGAACAATCAGACAACGTCCATTTTTGCAATATTTTTGATAACGAATGCCTCCAAGAATATCAGTAAAAAGAAATGTAGTATGTAAAATTCTATAAATTGCTTCTCATTAATGTTCGTAAGTTTTGTCACTGGAAAGATAAATACAACATATTAGTAAACCTAATAATTGCAGGGAGTAATAGTGCTCTCGTCAGGCGAGCTGATGAAATCGATCATCGAGAAGAAGTTGAGGTTGAGATGTTTGAGCCTTAATGCACCCATGAAAGATTTTTGCCGAAGACTGGGGCGTCAGTTACGCTTGCATGATATTCTTTTCCGTACGGCATAATTGATTTCGATTTTTTGAATATCTCAAGGATACAGACAATTCAATTTCTTTTTTCTCGTAAAAATAGTATTAAGAAGAGTGTAAATACTTTATTAAAAATAAGATCCATTGCTATTTTCTGTTACTCTCTTTAGATATTAAAACCACATTTTTATGCTAATAAATTATCAAAAGACAGTCATCCTAGTTAAAGAAAAGCCCTGCAGTGAGATGGTTCCTAGAGGAGACCGCCCATTCCTGAAATATTTTTCGTTTTAAAAAAAGACAGAATTCTTCAGAATTCAAAGAACAAGATATCAAGAATTTATCACAAAAATTATGGAAGAGGTATACGTTACAATTACTATGATTAATAATTATCGATTATTATACATTTTTTTTTCTTAAATATAAAGTAATGGGGTTAAACCCGAAATCATTATTTTAGCCTTCTTGGTCCACTAAATGCGTTCCCAAATTCCACTAATTTCTTCATTAAATCGACTATTATTTAAAGTAAAATTTTTATAATGGAAATTTTCTCCACTGATAATGTTTGTCAGTCCCTCAATTCATTAATTTTAATTTATTTCAATCAGGTATCAAACAGTCTAAAAAGCTCAAAAGTAAGAAGTTACCGTGTATATGCCATCCATCCATTCGCTCCCTATATATGTATTAAAAATTATTGTAATTGTTATTGTCCAAACGGCGTTAAAATATTGAAATAAATTTATTTCGAAAACGGCCCAAATCAGTTTCGCAAATAGTTAAATACTTTAAACTGATCAATCAGGATTTTTTCCGTTCTACATGTTCAAAACAAGTTTCCCGACTCTTGATTGCAACAATTTTCCTTCATTTTATTTTTTATATATAGATTTCTTTTAAAAATATACTTTTTTTTTTCGTCTTTTTTTTTTCTTTCAAGTTTGTGACAAGTTGGGAGACAAATGATTCACTGATACTTCATTTTTCCATGTGTTTGCATTTATTTTTTCTATAACTTGTGGCAATAGTCTAATTTGATCCCAAAATAGCGCTCCTTTGACCTTCGTTCATCAACCAAAAGAGCAAGACTTTACTCGAACAGTCTAGTTATCAATTGTACCCGCTTGATCCAAGGTAAAATCCGGCTGAGAATTTTGGATTGATGAGAAAATTACACCTTACAGCAACGAATGTCACTGAGTGGGAAAAGAGAAAAAAATATGTACCCCGCAAATGCTTCCTGTTCATTGTATCATCGATTAACTCCAAAGAACATTCTTAAAAGTAAAAAAAAAAAAAAAAATAGCGAATTACATTAAAGAAAAGCTTGACTCTTTTTTGGCGCTTCTTGGCGCCTTATTGTTTCTGTATTTTCTTTTTTCTTCTTTTTAACTTTTATTATTAGCTAAAAATCTTTTGCACTTGTAACCTGTTTTTAGCTGGAAAAATTTTCACGTTCCAAATGGCATCAAATATAGTTAGCCGTGATCCCAAAAATTATAAATAAATAAGAAACCTTAGTATTAGCTACAGAATACTAAAAGGAAATAAATTTAAAACTTGTTATTTAATTATTTTACTTTTTAAAACATCATCTAGGTCAAAGTAATTTTCTTAGCTATTTCTTCTTGGAAAATGTTGATGGAATATCATTTGAGAATCTGTACCACCCTGCATAAATTTAACAGTATTGTTCAACTTCCATGGCCCATAAAACAAAATACTCGTTTGATTTTTTTAAAAATATTTTCAGATTTTTTTAAAACTTTACTTAGAGTAAAGCCAGCACTTCGTGGATTAAGATTTGATAAGCAAGGCTTGTTTCAATGCTGAAATCAATGAGGCTTCTTGCAGAAAGTGAACGAATCTGGAATGTCCTGTAAAAAACTATTGCATTACTGTAAGGCTTGTTGAATGGAAATATTTCTTCTACAGTATATAACTGCAAGCAAATATCCTGAAAATGTCCTTTAGAAAAATATCGCTGCTCAAGGAGAAAACATAAATTTCTTCCGCAATCAGGCTTCTATATGATTTTCTATATAAGAAGTTTTACTAGTTTGTTCTTTAAATTTTTATATTTTTGATATTTAGTTTCAAGAAATGTAACTCACAGAAATCTCACTTTTTGTCTGGAGATTCAGTGTAAACTGTGAGCGAATTTCCTGAAAGTATCCTTCAAAAATACACCACTGGTCAAGGGGAAAAATATTTCTGTTAACAAGCTTGTATATAATTTCCGGAACACTAGAAGCATCTTAAATCTTCTTCTATGATACTTTTACATTTATAATGTTTAGTCCTAGAAAATGTAATTCACTGAAGACTTCACTTTCGACGAAAGTTATGTAAACTTAGTTGAAAGGTTTCAGATCAATTGTAAAAGAAATCAGTTGTAACAAGTTTACTATATTGCTGTGTTCCGGTAAAGGATTAAATTTACGCCCCTTTCTGTATTCATTCCTCCTTCCTCTCGAACAACAAATATTTAAATTTTAACAGTAAATAAGAAATTTAAAATGTTCTATATTTTTAAAGATTTATTATTCTTTGAGTGATGTAGCAACCCTCTACTGAAAGCTATTGTACGATTTCTGGGACGTTTTTATGCGTTACACAAAACTTTGCAACTCTATTTCTCAAACACAATCAGAACAATAACTCTGCACTGGATTTTCTTTTCTTTTTTTCTTCAAAATGTGCATTTAAAATATATACATTTTTATTCATGCTTTCTTAGACCTGTGTAACGAAATCTAATTTCATCTTCAAAGAAAAAGATGGAACGTTTTGACTCTTTTCGCTACAGCTTGATCGCTACATTTTTGCTGCGAGTTCTTTCGTTAGCAACCCTCTCAAAAGGTCGCCAAAAAATCTTCTTTCAAAAGTTTAATGGCGATAAGTTGTGACTCCCCTCTAATGGCTCCGAGTGAAAAGCTCCGAAAGATGCTTTTAACGTTTCAGGACTCATTTAAATCACGCTCCTGTAAAACGGTGGATCGGATTCTTAAGGGCCTTTGAAAAGGCAGCCAAAGTTTCCTGGAGGCCGGGAAACACGCCTTTTTTCTTGCTTTTTTGACTAAGAAGACTCGGATGCAAGAACTCTTCTTTCAACATGATGATTGCAAAGCCACGCATATATTTTGAAAAACTTAAGAGCGCCTAAGTGGAATTCAAATGGTTTGCGAATTCACTCAAAAGTCTTAACTGATAAAAGGCGCGCAGAGATGCATCAAGTGTGAAAACGCAAATTGAAAGTGTTTATTTACTTGGTAACCGTGACTTCCGAAACAGTCATTAAGACACTTATAATCCGGCTGGAGCGGTCGCTAGGAACAAACACGTGAAGCTTGTTTTTCAACTATTTCAATACGGAACAGTTTATCTCCATTTGGCTTTTCCTGCTTGTATACTTGTTGCAAAAATTTTCTTTTATAACTTTAGAATTGCTCTGCACTTTGATTTATTTATTGGGAAATAGAAATAACTTCGTTTTTCCTGTGATTTGAAAAAAGATTTTTCTTATTGGAGCATGTTTGAAAAATAGGATTCAATCACACTCAAGATTTTGATAGAAAATCTAATGTGCGACATGTCTATCAAATTCTTAAGTTGACTCTTGAAGTATATTGCACTCTGAGATGAAGACATAATCCACAAAAATAGTTAATACTTAATAATTTTAATTAGCTCTTTCTGTAATTATTGTTGTTTAACAATCTCATCTTTTCAAGGATAGAAATATAGATAGATCAAAAGAATCAGATAAATTCTATGACTTATAAATAACTATAATCAAACATTCCAAACAGCAAGCTTTTTAATGATGTGTTTATTTATTTGGTCCAATGAATTAAAAAAAGCAGAAAGATTGTTTTCCTTAATTTAAATACCTATAAATCAATTTCTTTTCACTTCTTAATAAGTTATTGATAAAAATTTATTAAATCAATTATTTGAAAATTACCATAAAGTATTTCAATAACAAAATTATGGATTTATTTTCATATAAATCATGTATTTATTAACTTCCTCCTACAATATTATTTTAATTACAATAATTAGCCTTAAGGGTTTTTTAGCATGGCCTTTATAAAGTTTTATAATTATTAAAACAACTGGATGGAGTATTTTTCCCTTGTTTCTTTTTTTCTGTTACTTATTACTAATTTTACAGAATTTTAAAGAAATCAATATTTATAAATCATGATTTTATTTTATTACTTAGTTCTTTTAGCCTTTTATTGTTTAAATAAGAAGAATATGGGGTTTAATTCATTTCTTAGTGAAAATTGAAATTTATTGATTAGAAGTATGCATTTGCAACTATAATTTATATCAATGTACAAATCAAATCTTTTTAAATTATAATTTTGAATATTTATTCTTAAATTAAGTTAAATTCTAGGAAACATAGAAATTATTATAGCAGGCTTATTAAGCCTAAATTCTTTAATTCGCATGTACATTAACTTTGGGATCTTCATTAAGTGCGCATTGAAGCTTTCATATTAATGCTATTAATACATTAATACTCTCTGCTACACGAGCCTGGCTTGCACAAATGTGAGGTTATCCGTTATCTACTTTTCTCCTACTGCTTCGAATATTTTCAGTCTCAAAACATAACATAAATGCCAAATCTAAAAAGAAATAATAGAAATAAAAAGAAAGTTTATTATTTAAACAAAAAATGTTTTGTTTTCAAATATCCATCAGAAGCTACGATAAAAAAAATTGGTCATATTGTTATATATATGTAACATTATTGTGATTGAGTAGAAGGCAGGTTTGAAGACATCGATGAGACTTGGTATTCTTAATTTCGTTTCATTCTCTTCCGGGAGACAGACATGATTATTTTACAAGAAGGCGCAGAGCGGTACAAAAGCAGAAGTAAAGTAGAGCGAAAAGGGCAAAAAGGGACGAAACAAATGATCACTAGTCTTATATAAGATAGGATTTCTGGCCAAGTGCCAATTCAATACATGTGGCGACCTTTGACACCTTTTCAAGGGCACAGAAGATATCACTTTCATTTGATACGTAGTACTGATGGCGTATTATTTTTACAAAGGGATTATTTAAACCGAAAGTGGAATTGGAACAAGAAATAAGAGAATATTTTTAGAATGAAGTTACTATGGGCTAAATTAAGATAAAATCTTGGAAATTAATTAAATTGAAATTAGAATTAAAATATCATTACATATATATATATATGATATTGTCTTACTGTGAGATCGTGAGTTGCTTTTGCATATTTTCCTCGAATTTAAATTTTTTGTCTCTTTAATTTTTTTTCATTGATTTATGTGATTCGATGTACATAAAAGCTGATATAAAACAATGCAGAAAAATTTACCCAGACCAAATAATATTGAACTGATTCCAACTCTTGTAAGAGAGGTACGATAGTTCTACCCAATTCTTTGGTGTGTTTTTAGCAGTACAAAACTCGCCAAAATCGATCGGAAACCAAGAAAAAAAGATAGAGAAAGGACGAGATACAAGACTAAAAAGACGCAATCATTTTATGAGATGCTTGGATCGAGAATTATTATTTTCTCTCATCTCTGACTTATTGGGAATAAAAATCCTACTCAAATAAGCAGAGGAAGGGAAAAAGAAAGCAACCGGGAAAAGCACCTGGAAATCGATGAAGAGAAGCTCGCATTCGAGCTGAGCGTGTGAAGTCACTTATTTATGGGTCGGAAACTCCTCCGTCTAACTCTCCAATTACAAGAGAAGCATCTGATGCAGGTATGTGTAAGATTTTTCGATGCAGCGAGACAGGGGCTTCTTAGAGAGGTGGGGAGCTTCTCTAAAGCCTTCACATTGCTGACATTCTTGTAAGGTTCCAGGGCCTATAAAATGATCATTTTGAATACATACTACTAGCAGTGACGCGTCAACTTAAACTCGAGCAATGCTACCAAAAAATTCATCAAATAAAATATAACTTTATAAAAATAGTTCCACATTTTAAATATCTCAAAATTCTTTATTGCTGCAATCTGAATTGTATTTTTGGAAACTATTGACAAATCTTATTTTCGTTGTACTGTTTCTCTTTAGAATATGAGTTACCTTCAGCATAATATGAACGAGAAATCAGAATCAATGAATTGCGCGTTTGAACATGCACTTAACCTGAACTACAATCCGAGTATCAGAAAGCCTCTACTAAACTCATTGTGAAGAATTTTTATTTCACTTTCCGATGAGTCGTTTCGTAAGAGAGTAAATTTTGGAGTTTTCTCAACTGAGATTGAGCTGTGAACAACCCCAACTTATGAATCTCCTATTTATTCGTTCTTTTTTCTGTCTTCTATCTGCATCTATATTGTTATTGTTCCCATTTTTGTTGTTCTTGATAATTTTTTTCTGGTTATATTCCAACTTGCGAACAACAAATAAGAGTACTTAGCCAATTATGCTAATCAAAACTGGAAAACAGTTTAAACCCTTAAATAATTATTGAAGCTGGTTAGTAAAGAAATATAATTCTTCAAATATTTTACTTTTTAAGTATGAAAAACAATTTCATAGCTGCACTCATAAACAAAACCTTAATAATCAGCACAACATTTCAATTAATTAGTCGTGAACATTGATTGATGTAGTTAAATTGTTTGCTAAAAGATGGCACCCTATACTGAAGTACGTATTAATGTTCAAAGGAATGCTATGACCAAGATACAACAGTTTCCGCCATTAATTCATTTATTAATAATTACATGTATACACATTTGACATGATACGTATAGGTTGAACTAATATGCATCTTATGCTTCTCTATATGTCAGATCTTTCGCTAATTTTGCTCAATGTCCCTTTCTATCTTCTTAATTTGTAATTTTGTATTTTCAGACATTCAAGTATTAACTTAAAACTTTTATGACAATTTCTATGTGAATTAATTCATCGAATTTATATAGAATTTTATTTTCTTTATGCTTAGAACAACATGACAGAATCAGTGACCGTTACGCCACTACTTTTATTAGATATGAAACAAATTTTTTGTCTGTTTTAACTAAATACAAAATTGAAATGTATATGTAAATAAGAATCTTTCTCACAATTGTAAAGTGAATTGGTTAAAAAAAATAAAGCAAAACAAATAATGCCAAACGTATTAGGTTATATAAATGAAAAGTATGCTTTTTATCTCCGTTAACAGAGCGCCAGAGCGATTTGTAATTTTTTCCTTCTCTCTTTTCTGTTACAGTTTTTATGTCCCACGTCCTTGGTTGTGGATATATTTCCTTTTAAATTCGATGCTATTTACTATTTCAGTGAGTTTTTTATTCGAACAATAGTTTACATTTCTTCAAACAGTACGCGTTTAAAAATAATTTTTATTTTATTGTCATCATATTTCAGTATTGTAAATTAATAGAATCGGATTTATAAAGTGGCCACGATAGATTCATGCAGTTGCATGTTCACTTGCTGACAAAGAATTGGAACGAGCATGGAAAATATCAAAAACGTGATACGTTATGAATTTTACCGAGGAATAGTTCATCAAATAGCAAAGATGCAGTAATGTGCGATTAAAGAGTAAAACTTTTTTTATATAAATCTATTTCATTTTTTAAAGACATTTTCTTAGCGTTTTAACAATTCTTGCGATATTTCTTGTTTCAATAGTAAAAATCCAATTTAAATTTATATTTTTATTTTTATTTAAAAACACAGAAGTTTCAATAAAATTTTTTTGACTAGCTTCATTTTTAAATTACATATATTTGCAAAAAAATATATATCATCATCAAATCATACAACTTTAATAAAATCAATATTTATAAATCTCCTTTTTAGTTTTGTCATTATGCTACCAAAACAGAAGTAATACTTAAAGTCCAAATAACGTACATGAATTTCCGTTATAGAATATTTGCGTTTGTTAAAAACCTATTTTGTCATTTAATATTGCAAATATGTGGTTTCCAGTTCAATCTTTATTCATTTCGTAATGTAACAAATGAAATATCTCGAGCTAATATTGCTTTACTAACAACATTCAGAAAACTTCTATGAGACGAACAAATTGAACCAAAATGTGTTCCAAAAATTGAAAAAAGTTATTGACCTTAATTGTAAAAAACGCTTCAATCAATATTTAAAATATTATATAACAATTTAAATTGTGCCTTTTTATACAAAGGTATAAGCTATAAATATTACATCAATGCATATGTTGCTATGAAAGACTGAATTTAGAGAATGTCGATATTCTCCGGTGTGTCAACATTTGCCGAATAAATCAGTGGTAGTGCGAATATTTGATTATATTCTTATACAATCAGCCGATATAAGTCGGCAAATGCAAGTTATTCTGGCGAGAGGTGAAACGAAAAGCCGAGAAAAAAAAGCAGCCAGAAGAACGAACATAAGTTATAGCAACAATTAAGATTGTTGTTGTCTAAATTTATTGCTGTCGTGATTTTCTTCTCTCGTTTTTCAAGTACTATTCGTTTTAGGTAATCAGTTTATTAAATTTTGCTACTTAAGTTTTCTGCTACTTTAATATAGTATTATTTATTAAAGTAATTTTAATGATTTTTTAATGATTTTTAAAAATTGCTATTTTATATTAACATAGAAACATATTTTTTTATTTGCCATATATCATTGAAGCCTTCCGAATGTTGAAAAGTGCCGGTGTAAATATTTCGAGCACATACTAAGCAGCTTTGAGAGTGCTGACATTTACCGGAAAATATCAACTATTTGCGATCTTTCACAATAAAACATTTTTTATTTCTAATAACAAAAAGAAATCTTTACAACTGCATATTAGAAGGATTAAAGAAAGAAGGCACAAGAAAATTAAGGAATTTGTGTTTTAAATAAAACGCCTTTTGATTTGAGATTTTTTATATAGAGAATTTATAGTGCCTCTATATATCTGTGGTAAATGCATGCGCCGTGCATATAGTGAGGCATATGCAGGCTGGCGATTCTTCTCCAAATACAGCAACCCTTGCAATCTGGAAAAGCGTTGACAGCCCGCTGGCTCTAGTGTTGATAATGATGTGTTGGGGGCCCGGGCACATAATAGCCGCCTGAATGACATGTTGGCACGTCGCCCCATTAGGGGCCCCTCCCATTCCACCGCCCTCCTCTCCCCCCTGCCATTTGTCAGCTCCCCATCCAGTTGTGACAACCCTCCTTTTATTGTTGAAGCATACTCTTGTGGTCAACATCCAACCGGAGGGGGGAGGGGACAAGGTGTTTCCTTTCCCCCACCCTTACCTGTCAGCTAACAAACCGCTGGGAAGTGCCTTTGTCAGAATATTTTCGCTCGGCGGTCTTTGTTTACAAGACTCGGAGCTCTTGGAGAAGAGAATGTGACTCTTATGACAGGTCCTGGATACTTAAATAGCAATCCTGTCCCCAACAAGCGGCATGGGTGACAATCTTTTGCATAAAGTTTATTTTTTTCCTTTCCCTTGCCGAGTGAAGGGTTCCATCTGCGGTTTGACGTAATTACATTACAAGCCATCTTTTCAGGAAAACAGTCGCTAAAAACGCGAAAACTGAGCGCGGTGTCTCTTCAGTTTGGCGAATTAAAAGTAAAATAACGAGAGGTAGTTTGTTAAAAGACTCCCTAAAACATGGTTTTTATTCTTTGCTTTGTTCAAATTAGTTCTTCTTTATTATTTTAATCTAGTTTGGTAGCTTTTTTTTTTCTTTCCCTTAGGAGGCAGGCTGATAATCAGAAGGACGTTAACTATAAAAAGAAATTTTCCTTTCGTTCCAGTAAAATCATATCCCAGGAAATGTGTTTCGCCTTTATTAGATTTGTGCAGTCTTGCAGCTAGCTGTCAGGCAAATCAGATTGGAAACTTTAAGTAAATATTACCGCATTTCTTTCTTTCTTTTGTTCTTTTTATTAAGAGTAAACGTAGTATTAAGTTGAATACTATCAATAAGAAAATCTGCAGGAATAGGGAAAAAAAATTTGAAAAACTAAATCCTATCAGATTTGCGCTTTTGACAGCTTTCTTATTAGAACGAGTATTAATCTACGTTTATCAATGCTTTTAATCTCCGTTTATTTGTAAAAAAGATTTTGCTTTTAAAAAATTGCGAAAAATGAACCTGGGCGGCTATCTAAGAAATTGATATATATCTACCATAATATTCCACTTCAAAAAAACTACTGCAGATTAATAATAAGAAAAAAATTTTTACTACCAAAAATGATTTTAATTTATTCTTATATTTTTTTAAATTATGTTCTTTAACATCTAACCATTTCGTGGATATTTTGCTTCATATCACCATCAAAAATATTTTCATTTCTTCTCATATTTTTGAAAATTATGTTATTTTTCATCTAATAAAATTAGTAGATATTTTGATTCATATCATTGTCGTAAATTATTTGATTTCTTCTTATATTTTTGAAAATTATGTTATTTAACGTTAAATAAACTTCATAGATATTTTGCTTTATATCATCGTCAAAAAGGATTTTCATTTCTTCTCATATTTTTGAAAATTATGTCTTTTTTCATCTAATAAACTTCGTGGATATTTGCTTCACAATTAGCGAAGGGTTCGAAAACTATACTTATTACGTGACGATTTGAGGTAATTTTTTTTAACCCACTTAGCTATTTTTTCTCTATCTGAAAAGATTTTCGCTCAAAAATATTTACCTGAATGTTTTCTTTATTTCACTTTTTTTTTAAATTCCATTAAATTGGGAAATAAATAAAAATAAATATACATTGAAAAAATTAAAATTACCTCATATTAAGAAAAAGTAATTCTTTTTCCTAATATTCATAATTTCTAATCTAATAATAATAACACACCATATAAAAACAATTTTGAAGTTGACTGTAAGTTTTCTTGTTGTCAGTATTCGGCATGACTTCATTTTAAAGAAAAATAGTTAAATAATCATAATCATTTTGTTAAGCACAACCCTCATATTTCAACATTAAATATTATTTATTCTCAAATTCGAAAAATTCTGAATTCTTAGTAAAGAAGTGCAACTTAATGTTCCTTGAAATTAATTTTGTAAACACAAAAAATGAAATTTCATTTTTCAATTTTCAGTTGGAAATCACTTCTTTTAGGACTTACAATAAAAAAATGTGAAAGTGAATATTTCTCTGCTGATATTGAGATGAAAGGGGAAAAAAATAGAAGCACAGAACATTGTTTATAGACAGTATAGTTCGTTAATCAATCCATAATAATAATGAATACTGACTTTCTCCATTTTATACACTCAATGCATTTTCGGTTATAAAGCTAGTTTAGGTTTTCCCTTCACTTCGCCAAAGATACAAACAATGCTGAAGTCAAAAATCAAGGTGACTGGCTATAACTGTTTTAAAATATTGTTTATTTGGTCAGCCGTCTTGTCTGGCGACTTCATATTGTTAGTATCCTTAGCACACTAAACTAGATTTCAATCAGATCTTTCTTCAGTTTTGAATTTTTCACTCATTTTTCTTTTATTGATGAATTTCAACTTTCCGATTTTGCTTATCTTGGACCAAACATCGACTTTTATATCGTAATCGTGAAGATTTTGCCGATTCAAAGTTTTTTTTTTTTTTTTCCTCGCCATCTAAGAACGGATTAAAATTATGAAATCATATAGTTTCAAAAAAAAGGGGGGGAAGGAAAAAGAAGAATATTAATATAATAAAATAATCAATACATAACAAAGCTTGGTTAGAAATATCATCACCTCATACAGAATAAATAATTATTATAGGATTTCAGCTTTTTCGATGCCAAGCCTGATACTTTTATTATAAAAACTAATGTTTTAAATAATCATTTAAAAAGAATTTTTCTTATCAATTTTTCCATACTAATTTTGATTAATGTTACATTTTTAAAAACAAATTCGTACCTTGAAGAGGGCAATAAGTTTTATAAATATGTAGAATTCCTTTAAAGTTGCCTTTTCTAAAAAATTCAATCTTTTCAAATTTACTTTAAAAATTCCAAAATTAGTTAAATCGGAATTTACTTATTCGACAAGAAACAATAAGGACTCTTTTGCAATATCATTATTTCCCTTTGCTAATAAATTTTTACTACTACTATTTTTTTTTAAATTTAATGTGGGAGAAAAATATTAATGAGTAAATTCTAGGAAATATTTTCGCATTAAAATTTTCTTTGATATTAATCTTATAAATTATGTATGAGCCTTTATCAGATTTTGTTCCAAAATGTGTTATTGTCATAAATATAAAGGAAACAAATTTTGCTAGTATGTAAATTTCAATAAGTTTAGTAATACATTTTTAACTCAGAGAAAAGATTTGTACTTTTATGTACCACAATTTATGTATTTTAATTCTAATTTTATTTTTATCATTATTACGTGTTACATTGGGATGCATTCATACACAAATAAATTCTCATCTTTTCAAGACTTTTTATAAAAAAATTCTACCATCTAGGGTATATAAAACTGCATCTGGCATTAAATAATTTAAATAGGTTTCTGGTATTTTAAATGTATCCTTTTTTCCATTTTTTTGTTATCGGCTTGCAAATATATCCGTTTTTGTAAATCGTCATATAGTCGTTAAAGTAAGTTAGTTTCAAAAATAAGAAGGTCGGTAAATAATCATTAACTTAAAGTTTCATCTTCATAAAAGTTAAGTTTGTAGTTGAAATAACTTCTCAAAAGCTTTAAAACACTGGAACTGATGTTTTAATGACTCTTTTTTTAATATGCTGAAGCGGACAATTTAAGAACTATGCAAATGAATTTCAGAATTCGGAAAAGCAGGATAACACACCACCACGAAACTACCTAGCAAGTAAAAATGATTACAAAAAGGCACTGCGTTTCAGAACAGTGAAAATGTTTACTCCCCCACCCCCTGGCTTTCTTTTTCATTTTAATTTTCACTTAATTAATGCTAAATTTATTTATTTACTCTTCGAAACCACTTATTCATTAAATCTTTAGGAGGAAATTTTAGAATAAAACAATACTCATTAATTTTGATTTTGGAGAATTTTATTTAATGAAAGAAAGACAAGAAAGTTTATATTTTTTCTATTTATCTTGTTTAGCTTGATATTCTTATAATTGTCAATTTGAATTCTTATTGACAGTACATGGAAATCTAAGAGTAATCGTATCATCGATAAATGATGTCACAGTTTTTTTTTTTTTTTCGCATCATAGGGTTATACGAAAAGCTTCATTAAATTAAATAAATTCCGTCTTATATATATAAATTTTTATTGTACAAATTATGGATTATTTCAACTTAAAATTTGGTTATGTTCCAAGCATGCCCATTATTTTAAGATTCCTTGAGGAATTTTCGGAATTGCAGAAATTTCGAATGTTTAATAAGTTGATGCATCCATAGATTTTTTTTTCTCGCTTTTAACTTGAGCCTTTTTTAACAATAATTTATTCACTCATTTTATGAATGGTCGAATCACCAACATTGCGTGCCTCCAATATCTATTTTTTATCATCGATCTCAACAATTTTTTTTCATTTCCAGTGCACGACAAAAGAGGAAGTCCTCCCACTACTCATCTTCTGGGGATGGTTTATCTCCAGCAGGGTTTTTCATCTGGTATCGGGCTTGGTATGAGGGTGTCCCGTGTGAAAAAGTGCGTTATTGGAGAAGAAGGATGCCCAATAGGGTGAGAGATACGGGATGAAAGACGCCGATCCACCCCTATGCGGGTCCCATGCCAAATTGGAGGGTCTATTGGCTGGAAACTATGATGCAGCTAAATCGATTCTATTGTCCCTTTCATCCAGAACATTTTTTTTCCCTCTTTATCTTCGATGCGGAAGATGCTTTTCTATGGCAGCGAATACAAGGGGAGCAGGACTCTGTTTCCGTTCATTTCAGATCCAGTGATCTGAAATAAATCATCTCCAAAGATTGCGTGGATGCAGTGTTAGGTGACAAGTTTTGTTGGAAGTGGGAAAAATCATTGATCTGGCAGAAATTTAAAAAAGTTTATTTTTTGTGTTCCTAGTATTTTTCCAGGGGCCTGAATAAGAGGAATGTATATTTTTTTTGAATGCATTTTTAGCTTTATGCGCCTTTTTTTCTGTATTTTTAGTTCAGAGAGATGCCGGTAAGATGGGAAAAAGGTTGTTAAGAATGGATGATCTGGTAGAGCATGATTTCCACAACTTTTAAACATTTTTATCTACTTTTAAGAAACTGAATCTATGGCGACCCACTTCATTCTCGGGGCATTAAATTCTTTCAAAGACGAGTAGCACATGTTTATTTTTTTTAAGAGATTTTTCTAGGACAAAAAAAAAAAAAAAAAAAGTACTGAGAGAAGAAAAAAATGTATTATTACATATAATTTTACAAAAGATATTTCCAATTTGTGTATAGATAAAGATTTAACCCACATCTCATCTTAACAAATTTTGATAGGATACGCATGCCTTCAATATCCTATCAGGATCCATAGATTGAGAACCCCTATGTTAGACTAAACGTCCAAAATATTAATATAGATATTCCTTCATGTGCCCCTTAGATTATTTATTACTTACCAGAATTATTTTGGCCTTTGAAAATAACCATTAGTCGTTAGAATTAAACAATTTTCTTTTGTTCATAAAATTAAAGTCGGAATTTTCCTCTGAAAGCTAAATAAGAAAAATGTTATTTTCTATTTGGAAATCTTCCTATGAATCCAGTACATCAGAAAAAAATATTAAATGATACAACCTCTAATTCAAAATATTGTAATGCGATAAAATTTTAGTCTGGATTCGTCAAATTTTATTTTGTTTTAAAAATTTATTCTTAATCTTATAACAGTGATACCTTAAAACAAAAGAAATGTATCTAGTACCGTTTCAATGCGCATGTGTATAAACACAATAACAAAAATTATCGTTTTAAAACATTTAAAAAAATTTAATGAAATAATCACTAAGATGATGATAGATGATTTTTTGAATTCTAAAGTGATTTAAACAATGTTTTTATTAACAATAGCATGGCCCGAGATTAAGTTACATTTCCAATAATTTTCCGATTAATTAATTTCTTATCTAGTCAAGATTTTTAAAAATTGATTTTTAGTCAGCTTGTACAACCTTAAAAAATAATAATTTTACCAAGTTCTATAACTCCAAGTCAGCTCATTTGAGTGTTTTAAGAAACTTTACCTCAGATATGCTTTTTTTTTTTGTTATAATTTACAGATCGTTTATGGTATATCATGTAAAAAAATTTACCAATCAACAATTTATCAAAGAAAAAAATGACATCTTTCTCAAAATATCCTAGAAACCAGACACTAATAAGACTACACAAATTATACAAAGTTTGTTTTTAATTGTGATATGGTAGTAACTCAAGTATAGCAGTGAGTAGAAGAATCACAAAAATCTTTCAAATTTTATTTAAACATGAAAAACACATGCATAAACTGGAGGAAATTATCTCCTCGAAACTTCCTCTGTACTCTCTAATAAATGTCTATTTATAATAAAGATGTGTGTATGTGAGAAAGAGAGAAAGAATGTTGAAAGTCAGTCTGTTTGAGAGTAGCATCTGAAGTGGACACAAAATACCTTTGGAGAGTAAAATATGCATTTGAGGGCAATTTCTTGAAATTTTGATCGGAATTTCAGTTAATTGAAAACTAAGCGAAAATGTGATATTTTTCTAAGATGATACCGGATAATATTACAGCATAAAGTTTATTTTTGTATCCTTTTAAAATTTAAAAAAAAAAAAAAATCTTTCCAATAACACCATTTTTTTTTTCTGATTTTTTTTCGCTTTTAATTAATTTTCAAAAAATATTTTAAGCTTATTTTATAACAATATATTTTATATGAAATTAAAATTTAATCTGAAGGAGCATGTTACGTGTACTTGAGAAAAATAAGCGCTTATCAAAGTGTTGCCATCCTGTTAACAGCTCAAACTGAAGGATTAAATTATGGATTAAAATTAAACTAATTGGAAACTAAACTTTGAAAACTATAATTTTCAACACGTGTCTGCATGAAATGAAATATGATGTCACAGACAAACAGAGGGACATAATTCCAATAATGTATTTTTGAAATAAAAGAAGTCAAAAACGAGATTTGACGATTACGTTATTTTTTCTTTGTACATAAGAAAATAATAATAATAAGTTAGTAAAACGAAAACCAAGTTATTTATTTTCCATTATGTTAATTATACATGTAAAAAAACGGTGTGTAAAGAGAGGGGAAAAAAGTCAAAAGTACTCATTTTGTTTTTGTGCTTCAAGTTAATAATATTGTCTCGTGATCTCTGTAACGTGACTCAGTTCCATTTGGGTATTAACGTGAAAATATCACTGTTTTCTTTTTAAAAAAATTGTACGTTTCTCCCACGCAATGCAAATTAATATGCAACGTCTTTATCAGAAAGATTTGCGTGAGAAAGGCACATAAAACAAGAAAACAAAATTGTATCACGGAGCATGATATTAGAAGGAAACATCTCCATGATTGTTGACATGGCAAAGATTAAATACCTACATTTTACCACTTAAGGACATTCTTGGCAAGAGAAAATTTATTTCATGAGGAAATTCTTATGAGAAATAAACAATGAAATACTTTTTTGGGGGGAAAGGAAGGGGAAGGATCACTCTTTTCTCATAAAAAGGCATGTCTGATTCGTGCATAAAATTCCAGAACATATACATTTAGATATGTTATTAAGTCAAGGTAGCAATTAAATTTAAAAATGAAAAAGCAAGTTGACATCCTTAATACTCTCAGTTATTCTTGACGCACCTATATGGCATGAAATAATGTAAAACTATGCTATGGATTGGAGATGCAATTTTGACAAATCAATCTAAAGATAGCACCACAGATTAAAATGCATTTTCTTGAAAAAAATAATGGGTCTTCAAAGGTATCGAAAAGTTTCACGTTTGTCGATTGAGCGAAAATGCATTTAAAAATATTGGAAAAAATGCAAAGGAAAAAAAGGGAAAATCGTTTATTCTCTGTTTAAATTTTGCTAATTAATAAAAATGTTTGCAAAAATGTTACTATATTATAATACTTGTCAATTTATTTTCTTAACTTCAAATAAACTATTTTGAAAGGTCATGTCAAAGGGGAAAAAGGTTATTAAAAAATTTAAAATTTTCTACATGTTAATAGAATTTTTCGATTGTCCATACAATCTCAACCAATTCAGTTATTCGAGGTTATATTTGATTGCAACGTAATCTGTGAAATTTCGAAAATAAATCGTATTAATTTCACTTACAGGAAATTGTGCATGTTTTAATTTTTAAATTTAAATCCACTTTTTGACTTCTTTCTCCTTAATAAAGATTAATATTCTATTTATCAATAACATCCAGGGATATTGTAATTCGAAATTTTCTACAGTACTGTTCAGTTGTTCCTATTATGTATTTTATTTTAAGATTTTTAGAATTTAATTATAAATAAACCATCTGGTATTAATATAATTGTTTTAGACTTATAAGAAACATCATTGGACTGTAAATTCGGAAAATATTGGTTACAAGATCCTATAGTTATTTTAAGATGAATTTGAAATTTATTAAACACTAAGAAGTAGGAAACAATGAAAATAAAATGTTTAAAACAAGTTTTTATTAATGCACTAAAAATAGAAAATGTTTTTCTTTTATCTTAAATTTGGAGGTAAAAGCAAGCATCATAAAAGTATTAGAGCCTAAAAGCAATAAAATTAGGACATTAAGTTCCAATACATATCATAAGAAGAAAATGTAATTAGCATATTTTAAAAATTAAAAGGCATTTTGAATGTGATAAAATCGTTTTATTAATGCAGAATATTTATAACAGCGTTTTTCGCTTTTAAGATTTTTGCTTTGTGTGTGGCTCTTATTAGTTTTTAATTAAAAAAATCTTTTTCAAAAAATAGGCGCGTATCGAAAAATTATTATTTATTTTTATTTACGTGTAAAAAAAATGTGAATAGAATCTTGAGATTCGAAAGAGCATTTTATCTGGATCTTACTTAGAATTGCTATAAATTGATTTAGAAACAATTTTCAAAAATTTATCTGCTCCAAAACTCTGTCTGGCCGAAAATTAAAAGTTTAATTTTTATGACTCGCGAGATTTTCGATATTTTAACTTACGAGGTGCAGATGAACATAAACAACACAAAAATTAATTTCACGGATTTAATTTATAAAATTAAGTAAAATAATATGGATGTTTAGTTACTTTTTGCTTAATGATAAAGAATCTGGCATCTAAACAATCATCTAAAACAATGAAATTCTGTTTTAAAATGCATAAGGGATTCTCAAGCCATAATTTGTAATATCGGTATAATAAAATACATATCGATAATCGAAATCTACTAAACAGCAGAGTTGACTACTCAAATAAAAGATAAATGACCACAAAAAATAAAGGGGCTATTTAAAGATGAGAATAAATAACTGATAAAAATTTGTTATTTTCCAAGGATTTTTCAGAAAAATAGAATACACTAAATTTTTGTATTAAATTTTTGATACTCTAGTCTGCAAAATAAATTCAGCAGTACTTTTTATAATATTTTGCAGCTTAAACTGTGTCCAGCTTAAATTAAAATGTACAGAAATCTTGCAGCTTCATCCATTTATCCATTTAAAATGCTTCTGATTTTGCAAGGAGGAAAACATTTGCTTAAATAAATGGACAAATAAGAAAATTCGAAATATAATCTTTTCCTTCTTGTTTAATTCCGCTAAAAAATATGTGACATAACATATTTATTTATTTAGTTTATATTATTATTATAGTTATATTATAGTTATACAAATAAATGTTTGGAAATCGTTCTTTAATTATAGCTTCTGATACCTTTTTGAATATGTATAAATGCATAAAATGCAAAAATAATATTTAAGTATATAAACGAATCAAGAATTCAGATCATAAATAAATAGCTTATGCATACTTAAATAATCACAATGTATCTAAAAATATTCTATTTTATAAACTTTTATAAGTGATGAGTTTTTATTGTTCGACTATTGTGAAGTTCAAATAATAGTAAAATTTATAATCGAGAAATGAAAAAACAAAGACATTAACATTAACGTAAAAGTAAATAATAGATGTTTGAGTTAAGTAGTTAGTCAGATAAGTCAGCAAACAGAACTTCATACAAAACTTTCGTGAACTCTCGCCGATCGAAATGCTCAATTTTTAGAGTAAACCACCCCTTTTACAATCTGTGGCGTGCAGAAGTTTAAATGAAAGCACCTCAAAATCTCCCCATTATGACACGCATCATCACAAAATTTCAACTCCGTAATAATCGGCACATTTTGCATTACCCCCAACGTGTTCGCGTGCAACTTCCATGCGTGATGGACAACAAATTGAGTTGGCAAACCCCTCACCAAATCGCACAATCAACACTCGCGGAACAAACATTACCACTCAACAAGGGCTGAATAGTCTGTCGGGAGGGTTTCAGTTCTTCCTTCCCCTCTGCCCATTAGCAGAACATTTAGCAGGTTCCAGTACAAAGCACTCCCTTCGAGATGACCGTCCCCTTGTTTGAACTGGTGACGATAGGACATCACGCATTGAATTTAGATGAAGTTTTAAGCCTCGGGTGCGAAGCCGAAATTTTCTCAGACGAATTAGAGCTCCGACGTTGGGTCAGTTTGAATCATTAAGGAACGGAACATTAAAGTGTGTCAGGAGTTCCAACACTTGGAGGCGTTTTGAATTAAATCGTTTTCCGTTTGCACAAATGGCAGCTATCAGGATTAAACTTCGTCCATCCACGTCAGGGAACATTGTACGATTCGTAGGGATATTGCTCCACTACGAAAATTTTCAAACTGTGAATTTCCCGAGACAGGAACTTGCTCTAGGGTAATACTCATATATCTTAAACGGTGGGTTCAATTAGAGCAATCTATTAGAATATTGGAATATTCAAATTTGAGCTATATGAGAATTTTCGATAACATATGTATGTATTCCTCCAATTAGATTATTCTTATAAAACTTAGGTATAGCTATGTAATCAGGGACCAACTACTATTTTATGGACTTCTGAAGGATCTATGGATTCTATGGATCTTAGTGAAGCATTGAGTTGAATCGCTTAGCGCTTGCAGCGCTTATTATTTACATGCTTTTTTTTTTATTTGCAATCTTAAGTTCGGTCTGCATTATTTAGCTGTGTGAGTTTTAATTCGCTTTTTTTTTGTTTTTGTTTTTTGGAGCTAAAGTCACTTTTGGCTTAACTGCGAAACACTCACGGTATTAAACAAATTTGTATCTTTTTATAATAAAATATGAAATGTAAAGGAAGTTTAAATGACCCAAAAGAGAGAAATCATTATGATGGGAAATAATCAGAATACAATTTATGGAAGAAACCAAAAAAACATACTTAAAATGTTTAAATATAATTATAAAATTCTTTATTTTTAATAAAACAAAAAAAGATTAATATAAGAAGTTTTGGAAAGAAAATTGTACAAATTAAGGCGAGATATGTGAAAAAATATTTGAGGCAAATCATGGATACTCCAAGAGACTATGTAAGACAGATATAGAACAGGTACAACTTGAGCAAAGAAAAGCAAATTTTCCAGCTAAATCCAGTTGATGGCTGAATCGCCTATGGCCGATTCTAAGCCGCGTTAAAATGGGGTTTGATTTTCTGTTAAGTTGTTTCAAGAATGTATTTTATGTCTAATTGTATGAAGTCTATTATAAATCGATGACCCCTGTCAGTTTGCCACTGGAAATATTCATAAAATATGATATATCTATTTCTTGTAATTCGAAACAGGTATTGACGTCGGCAAGAAAGTAGCGGCTAATTTTGCTGTCATATCTGTCTTTTCGTTACCCAAAATTCCTATATTTGCAAGGACGCAACAGATAACAATATGAAAGTCTTTACAGGTAAGTTTTTTCATGTAAACCTAAAATATTGAAAAGCAAAGGTATTCAATTGTAAAAGACCGCTAAATGTGTAACTTCTATGAAAAAGTTAGGGAAAATGTACAGCTAAATCGAGAAAAAAGGATTAAGAAAAAAATTATTAAAATTTTTCCGTAATATTCATTTTAAAGTCAGCATGTATAAACTCAATAAATAAAGTAATAAAAAGTATAATCACAAAATATATTTAAAATAATATTGAAAATTATTAAAATTACGGAAAATATTTTGTAAGGAAACGAAAATAATCGTTATTTATATTCTTTGAATTTTAAAGCAGTGTAAAAGTGATTTTAATGCGATACTATATTCCGAAGTCATTGAGGAAATATTTTAATATGTGGGTAGATTGAGTGATATACAATTCCAATATCCAGTCTTTTCTAAAGATATTGTACATAAATACCATGCAATAAGTAATAAATTCCTTTAATAAAAAGCAATAACAATAGTTTAAAAGGTAAGTTAACAAAATGATGTTAGCAACAGATGGTCAAACAGAAAAAGTTCGAATAGTTCACAAGTATATTCTGGAAGCAACACAAGGTTCTTAGAGCAATTGGGACTCTAAATTGTCGTAAATTCCGAGAGGAAGAATCATAGGATGTCATCTTTATTTTAATGACGATGTTTTGCGGAATGATGATGGATTTTTTGTATAATTAAGGTATACATTTTATTATTTTTGTGTAATGTAGCTATAGAATATTATTTGAAAATGATTTTACCTTTCATTTTATAACCCCATTGCAGATTCAATAAAAAAATATTGATAAATGTTATTGAAAAAGTATGACATATAAGGATTCGAAATAATTGCTTTATGGCTAAGAAATCTCTGGTTCAAATTATAGAAAAACTCAAAATACCCCATCGCCGTAAATGGAGAAAATTTTAACAATGAGTTACATATAATGATATCTGCTTAGTCCTTGCTTTCATTTTGATGACCTTGGTTTTACAATTTTGAGCATTGAAATCCATCTTTGGATTAAACCTGTAATTTAAAAATTATATGACCCAAACCCATACTTTTGATTGTATCTCCATTTTTCCAGTGGGGAGGAGAGCTGCTTTGTTATCCTGCAAGGACTGCGAAAAAGCCTACATAACAAGCGGGTTTTACTCAATGCACTTGACACACGAATCATCCCTGGACTTTGATATTTTCCCCTAAGTGCAATTGGAAAGCTCTCCTTCCAGATAAGCATCCATACAATGTTGGCATTCCCCAGACTTGCAAGCAAGCACCGTCGCCAAAGAACAACAGAAGCAGAACAAAACATAAGAGAGCGGCAACCCCTCCACGGCAGAGCAGTCCCTCTCGACACATTTGTCGCCCTCTCCTGCTCATCGTCATTAATGAGACTCCACGCTACCCCTATTATCCATCCCCTGGACTGTCTCTCTCCACTAATACACACACGCATCGCTAAAATATAATGCAGTTAGCCCACCCGCCCGGCCTGTGGCACTTCGCTCATATATATACTAATGAGTTATTTTAATTGAGTGATAAACTTTCCGCGCCTTTTGGGCTTCTAGAGAGAATTCCATTGGAGGATGAACAAAGGAGATGAAGAGGTCCGGTGTAATTAGGTTGGAACCGAAAAGTTTCGCCTAATTAAGAGCGCCAGATAGAACATTGTTCCCTGGGCCCCGGCTGAGGAACCTCTAGTGAGGATTGTAGGATTCTCACCCACCCACCTACCGGAGATAATGAAATGATAAAAAGAGAAGACACTGCTTATTAAGGATGAAATCGCCAAGTATTTTCAGAAGTAAAGCTGGCTTTTCGAAGGGAGGAAGAGAAATCTGCATTGTTATCAGGCAGAAAATTTGACTGGAAGAGAAAATGGCGTTGTTTGCTTGGCTGGCTGCCCAAGGTTGTTAAACATTCGCTTACAATCCTAGAGTGAATTACAGAGGACAGTGTAGTCTAAAAGTATCAGTATGAAGTGGTACAGAGGCGGTATATCGAAAATTACAAACTAAGAATATTCTTACAAACTTACTTATAAAACACAGTTTATGATGATTTTTTTAAAGTAACTTTTAAGGTGACTGCCTAAGTTGAAAATGGCATTTTTTGACCACATAGGTTCATTTTTTTTCAAAACTCTTTTAATTAAAACATTTTTTTCCCAACTGAGTTTTTATTTTATCGCTTCTGCAAGCCGAGATATAGCTAATTAAAAAATTGCTGTTTGCTGCTTTAATAACAGGATGTCTCAGCCAACAATCGGAATGCATAATGCACCTTTTAGCTTTTTTTAAAAACTATTTTTCTTAATAATATTTTTATGGCGTTGCTGGTACACACCAACAACTTTTTGGACCTATTTTGTTAGCATCTGAATAGTAATTAGCAACTCTTTCAATTTCTCAAGCATTTTTTCACAGTATAGTTTTCATTTCGACTTTATGTAAATATTTTTTAGGAAACTGAAAAAAAAAAAAAAAATGCACAAAATGACTAGGAGGAATGGGCAGCTGAATAGATAATTTCGTCGATAAATTACAAAACTATTATAAAACTGGAATTCGTAGCAATTCGGATAATCATAAAAGTATGCAATCTGGAGTCATTGTCGCTTTTTGTCACTGCACTAAATATTTTATACAAGGGCAATGTCTTACAGCAGCCAAAAACTGCACGTATCAAAAGGCGAAAACACAAAGGAAAACATTACTTAGAAAAGACACATCTCAACTTAGTCTTATCTTTACTTAGAAAAGATCTCTCAATGGACGTCTCAAAATTTCATAAAACCAATAACACATGAAACATGGTGATCGAAAGTTCCTGTAAAATCCCCAAGAACAGTATCCCCATAGTAGAAAAATCCCTATAGAATGTCAATTATTTAGTCACATTAGTGTCCTGTTTTAAAGCAACACTAATTTATATTGGTGAAATGTCATAATCTTGAAATGTTGTCAAATATCAAGGATTTCAACTGAAGTGGCACCCAACTTTCCAAATTCCTCACTCCATTACCGGAAGGGAATTTGACACCAATCGATTTAGCATACTGCAGACTCATTTACATGGCAATTCTTCGGAGGAATCGGGTTTCAACCTGAAATTTACCGATCAAAAAGCCGAGTCTAATTAAAAGACACCGTAGAGCGAGATGTCACAGAAAGATTTAATAGTTTTTGCTCTGAAATAGATTTTCGGAACAACGTTTCGCTGAACTATTTTTCAGTTTAATGAAGGTGGAGTTGGTATACTGAGTGGGCTAAATAATTTGTTAGGGAATATTGGCAATTATAAGCAAAACGGTTAAAAAGTTTTTGATTAGGAACGTATCTGCGGTTCAAAAAGATAGCAGTTACCTCCTACAAAAATTCACATGAATAAAATACAAGATCATATAAAGAAAAAGTGTTCAATGTATGAAAAAAAAAGACGGTTTAATTTATAAGTGGGGAGAATTTTAAATTATTTTATGAGGAGGTGATACTTTTTTTTAGTAACTATAACGTTAAATGTGTTTTTCTCAAAATTATTTTTTCGAAATAAATTATCAACCATTCACATAATATTTCCAATATTAATTACAAATTTTAATGTAATTTTTAAGGATTGTTTTATATACTATTTTTTAATAAATTAAACCAAAAATTTTGATATATAAAATAATTTTTTATTTATAACTTTTTATATTAGAAAATAATTGGAAAATTTAGAATAATACCTATATTGTAAAATATAAAATTTCATAGTATTTTTGTATTTTAATCAATCACTTAGATTTTAGTTCATTTTGTAGATAACAATGTTATATGACTAGAGTGTTATGATTATCCTGTTAGAATTTTGTGTAGAGTGTTACTGTTTTGGTTAAATTTTGTTAAAATTTGTTGTTGTTTCTGATCCCAGGTAGTACAGCGCACCTCCATGAAACCAAAGATCTCTAAAAAGTCCAAAAACAATAGCGGATCCCTTAAAATCTCAAAAATCGTAAAATTTAAACATTTAAGAATATGACTGGGGGAGGCTTGATCTGCCTTGCACCAAGGGCATTCAGCAAAGATCCTCTGTCCGTGTTGGAAGATGAGGGATTTGGTGTGTCCACTCAAAAAACGAGAGAGAGAGCCGTTTCTGTTTTCTAGAGATATTCAGATGGTGACACCACCCGGGACTCTTACCAAAGTACCAAGGGTGAGCAGATGGGACTCTCCAAAATGCACTCTACTCCATCTTTTTGATAGAGGAGATTTCAGAATAAGTTGGTGATGCATCACCATGAAATATGTCAGCTGAGGCAGTCTTAACTAAATTATCCGCAATCTCATTACCATTTAAACCAACATGTGAGAAGACCTACTGAAAGCGTATAGAGTGTTCAGCGGAGAGCCTGGCAATAAGGTCTAAGATATTCGTGCTAATCTTGTCCCCCATTTTCGTCCAATGAGAAAGATGCTGCATAGAGACACGACTGTCCGTTAGTATCCAAATATCCCGAAGACAATTTCAGAGGACGTGTGGATATATTGAAGTCCCTTATGGATTGCAATAAGTTCGAACTTGAGTACAGAACAGTTGACAGAATTACTAAACAAAATTTCAGTAGCTCCTTCAGGGGTCTCAGTGTGCACACCACTACCAGAAACACCACCCTCTCCTTGATTGCCATCAGTGTACATTTTCAGAGCCGAAGATGGAATGCTATGAATTGTTTCCAGAGACATTTGTCTAATAAATTCAAGTAATTCTGACTTTTTGCTACTCTTGGCCAAGAGATTAAAATTTACTTCAAATTAGCCAAATAAACAAGGTGATCTACATAAATTTATTTTTTATATTTTTATATGCTACTTAATTAGAAAACATCAAACAAAAGTTAAAAAATAGCTTTCCTCAAAAAATGAACAGCCTGAAATAGGCAGTCACAGTACATTTTAGTAAATTCAAAATGAGTGGATATAATTTTTTTTTAAATCACGCAAAGGAAAGGCATGGTATAACACTCTAAAAACATTACATTAATCTATTAACCTTCATAGTAATGGCGTATTGATGAACTGATGGAGGGAGGCGAGTACTTATGCCTCCGGTTGGAGACCCAAGGATGGAAACAAAGTATTTCGATATATAGTCAGATTTTAAAACTGAATTTAAAATGCCGTAAAAAGAAAAAATAACTTTTGTACGCTTTTTGTCCTTGGATGTCACTAATGATTACTGTTGTAAAATGAATTATAATATTTCTCAAATGTCATTAGCCCTCGCTGTATTATCTACAGCTTCGAAAGAATGCAAAACAACTCATGTGTGTATATGTGGGGAAATAGATTCTGCCCAGCACTACATAACAGAATGTGTTGAACTCAAAGAAATTAGTGGATAGTAATTTCAACGCAATGTTACAACTCCCTGAAAATTTAAAAATATTAAAAGAAATGATAGAAAAAATTTCTTGCCATTTACTAACAGTTTGAAGATTCCTGGAACTTTTGTTGGCCGTTGTTTTCGTATGCAAAAATTTGGATAGTTAAGGAGTATAATAGCCAGTCACAATAATCCCTGTTTATACGTCTTAGTTCTGTAGTAACGGCTGTAATTTGTATTTAAAAAAAAGGTCCACGCTATAACACTGGTATATGATTCAATAAAAGAAATAAATCCTTTTGACGATAAATATGTTTCTCTTTCTTTCTCTCTAATTTTATTAGTCAGACGAATCGAAATTTTAAAAACTGTAGAAATTCTATAGCATTTCTCTAAGCTTATACGTTTCATGTTATCATATTTTTTGTCATATTTCAGCATTAACTATTTCATAGATTGAAGAAAACATATTTCAAGTGTGTTTCAGATCAGATAATGTTTCATAAAATAATTAATGGCAATAAGTAGCAATATATGGCAATTAAGTGTTAGATAAAGATTAAAATTAAAGTTAAAAATTGACAATATTTGTTTTCTAATACTCTTTAAAGAAGTATACCTTATTTCGCAGGATAAATTAGAGAAATTCTATATTTAATTTAATAAACTTTCATTTCCATACCAATAAATGAATTAAAATGTTGTTAGATATGATGAAACTTATACTCCAATAGATTTTTGCTACTTAATACATTAAAATTGTGTAAATATTCTGCGCCATTTTTTTTAAAATTCTAGAATTAAGGGTACTTCAAATCTTGAATGTCAGAGGAGAGCCACTCTTGCATTCCAGAATGAGCATCCTTCTTTTGACTAAAAACTGAACTGCAATGAATGGAATGTGAAGATTTATTTAATGTTAAAAGAAAATTATTACCGTTGGCAGAATGGTAACCAGAACCCACCATCGGAAGCAATTTATTTAGCGAGAATCCCTCATCGCTAAGAAGCTTCTCTGTGATAAATAATTTATTTTTAAAAATTAATTAAAATTTATCGTAAATTTCAATTTTGATATAGAGATTCAAAATATCATTTTTGACTGAAACGTCTTTATTTGATACATCATAAGTCATTGTATACAAAATAATCCAAAATACCGTTTACAATGTAAATCAGGCATACAGGAAAAATCCACTGTTGAAGTAGAATATAGAGTGGCAAGCGATTATGGCTATCTTAATTTGAGAACTTTTCCTAACGAATAAAAGAAAAGATCGTTTTCGATAAAGTATACAACACAAATTCAATGCAATATAAATTTATACCAGCACAGCAACACTATTGCTTGCAAATTATATGTGACAGAACAGATAAGATAATGACCGGTAGAAGGCAGTATCAACAGTAAATACTTGGAATATTTACACGTATCGCTTAAATCTATACACGTTTTGCAAATTGATATACATATAACTATAACATTAGTATCGTTTTATATATTTTATCTCGTGTCTTTCGTTTAACTTATTTATTCGCAAGCGGTCTCAATAATGGTCCCGTTTTTCGCTTGTATTCCAAAATTTTTTGTAAAAATGACTTGTTTCTATATATCTGATCTACTTTTAAAGCTTACAAATAATTTTATGAGAACAGATCTTAATTACATTTTCTTATAATTTTTTCTCTCACTACATATTAAAGCAGCCAGAGTGGTGTTTCCAAAACTTTCTAGCATGCACTTTTATAAAGATGCTATCATTCCTCCCTCCAATCTTTAGAAAAACCCACGAATAATGCCACAAGGAATCAGTTTTTTATATTCAAAGTCCCACATATGAGAGCTTTGTGTTTCATAGTATAATTTTTTCTCTCACTACATATTAAAGCAGCCAGAGTGGTCTTTCCAAAACTTTCTAGCATGCACTTTTATAAAGATGCTATCATTCCTCCCTCCAGTCTTTAGAAAAACCCACGAATAATGCCACAAGGAATCAGTTTTTTATATTCAAAGTCCCACATATGAGAGCTTTGTGTTTCATAGTATAATTTTTTCTCTCACTACATATTAAAGCAGCCAGAGTGGTCTTTCCAAAACTTTCTAGCATGCACTTTTATAAAGATGCTATCATTCCTCCCTCCAGTCTTTAGAAAAACCCATGAATAATGCCACAAGGAATCAGTTTTTTATATTCAAAGTCCCACATATGAGAGCTTTGTGTTTCATAGTATAATTTTTTCTCTCACTACATATTAAAGCAGCCAGAGTGGTCTTTCCAAAACTTTCTAGCATGCACTTTTATAAAGATGCTATCATTCCTCCCTCCAGTCTTTAGAAAAACCCACGAATAATGCCACAAGGAATCAGTTTTTTATATTCAAAGTCCCACATATGAGAGCTTTGTGTTTCATAGTATAATTTTTTCTCTCACTACATATTAAAGCAGCCAGAGTGGTCTTTCCAAAACTTTCTAGCATGCACTTTTATAAAGATGCTATCATTCCTCCCTCCAATCTTTAGAAAAACCCACGAATAATGCCACAAGGAATCAGTTTTTTATATTCAAAGTCCCACATATGAGAGCTTTGTGTTTCATAGTATAATTTTTTCTCTCACTACATATTAAAGCAGCCAGAGTGGTCTTTCCAAAACTTTCTCGCATGCACTTTTATAAAGATGCTATCATTCCTCCCTCCAGTCTTTAGAAAAACCCACGAATAATGCCACAAGGAATCAGTTTTTTATATTCAAAGTCCCACATATGAGAGCTTTGTGTTTCATAGTATAATTTTTTCTCTCACTACATATTAAAGCAGCCAGAGTGGTCTTTCCAAAACTTTCTAGCATGCACTTTTATAAAGATGCTATCATTCCTCCCTCCAGTCTTTAGAAAAACCCACGAATAATGCCACAAGGAATCAGTTTTTTATATTCAAAGTCCCACATATGAGAGCTTTGTGTTTCATAGTATAATTTTTTCTCTCACTACATATTAAAGCAGCCAGAGTGGTCTTTCCAAAACTTTCTAGCATGCACTTTTATAAAGTTGCTATCATTCCTCCCTCCAGTCTTTAGAAAAACCCACGAATAATGCCACAAGGAATCAGTTTTTTATATTCAAAGTCCCACATATGAGAGCTTTGTGTTTCATAGTATAATTTTTTCTCTCACTACATATTAAAGCAGCCAGAGTGGTCTTTCCAAAACTTTCTAGCATGCACTTTTATAAAGATGCTATCATTCCTCCCTCCAATCTTTAGAAAAACCCACGAATAATGCCACAAGGAATCAGTTTTTTATATTCAAAGTCCCACATATGAGAGCTTTGTGTTTCATAGTATAATTTTTTCTCTCACTACATATTAAAGCAGCCAGAGTGGTCTTTCCAAAACTTTCTAGCATGCACTTTTATAAAGATGCTATCATTCCTCCCTCCAGTCTTTTGAAAAACCCACGAAACTTGCCACAAGGAATCAGTATTTTATATTCAAAGTCCCACATATGAGAGCTTTGTGTTTCATAGTATAATTTTTTCTCTCACTACATATTAAAGCAGCCAGAGTGGTCTTTCCAAAACTTTCTAGCATGCACTTTTATAAAGATGCTATCATTCCTCCCTCCAATCTTTAGAAAAACCCACGAATAATGCCACAAGGAATCAGTTTTTTTATATTCAAAGTCACACATATGAGAGCTTTGTGTTTCATAGTATAATTTTTTCTCTCACTACATATTAAAGCAGCCAGAGTGGTCTTTCCAAAACTTTCTAGCATGCACTTTTATAAAGATGCTATCATTCCTCCCTCCAGTCTTTAGAAAAACCCATGAATAATGCCACAAGGAATCAGTTTTTTATATTCAAAGTCCCACATATGAGAGCTTTGTGTTTCATAGTATAATTTTTTCTCTCACTACATATTAAAGCAGCCAGAGTGGTCTTTCCAAAACTTTCTAGCATGTACTTTTATAAAGATGCTATCATTCCTCCCTCCAGTCTTTAGAAAAACCCACGAATAATGCCACAAGGAATCAGTTTTTTATATTCAAAGTCCCACATATGAGAGCTTTGTGTTTCATAGTATAATTTTTTCTCTCACTACATATTAAAGCAGCCAGAGTGGTCTTTCCAAAACTTTCTAACATGCACTTTTATAAAGATGCTATCATTCCTCCCTCCAATCTTTAGAAAAAACCATGAATAATGCCACAAGGAATCAGATTTTTATGTTCAGAGTCCCACATGTGAGAGCTTTGTATTTCATAGTATAATGAATAAGACATATTAACATCAAAATTTTACTAAGAATTATAACGAAGTAGATAAGTAATAAGTTCACACCTCAAATTTTATTGTTCTTAGGGGCATTGCGTCAGCGAGTTATTACGTTTGCATGTATGCAAATGTACAGACCGACAGACGGACAATATGCTGATCTTTCTGGTTCAAAAATTGTTATGGATTTGTATTAAAGTTTTATTCTTCTAGGTTTTTTTTTTTTTTTTTCAAATTTTGTAGTCGTTGTTTGCATTTGCATTTGGACAATAAGATAGACAAAATACTGCAAATGAATTCGTGTAGAATTTGAAAGAGACCTACAAATTTAAAGTTAATAACAAATGTCATTTTTCTAGATTAAAATGTTTCGGAATTATCGTGTTTACAAACAAACAAAGATGCATATATAGTTTCAAAAATGTGTTTTCTGAACTCAAGGTGACCTGAAAAGTGAAGATTTGTCAAAATCTCGAGTTGGAATTTTTTTACGATTATAAAATATTTCCCTTTGTATATATATAGTATACAATATATTTATTTTTTTTATACTTCATATAAGAGAAAGTAAAAATTATATCTGAAGACGCTTTTATATATGTGTGTGTGCATGTGTGAATTCACTGAAGAGGCTTAAAATTGTTTAACACTTTTTTTTTATGTTTCACACTCCAAAGTAGTGATTCTTATATAACATTTATTCTTAAAGATTAATTTTCATAACGAATCTCCTTTTCCTTTCTATTAACTAATGTAGTGGAACAAATTTTCTGTTTGAGAAAGAATGAGTTCATATTGGAATTTGCTGGAAAAATAAATGTCAGCAACGACACGAGTCAGCATCTTTTAAACCTTTACCTTTACCTAAGTGGTGTAAGAAGTATTGAAAGAAATCGAGTTCTGAAAGATTTAAGATGTTACGCTATTTGAAAATATTTCAAAGTTAAAAGCTTTTTCTTAATATTAAGCTTTTTTTCCTCTGACTTTCAAATAAAGCAAAAGCAGAAGTTTATAGTTATCAAGAGCATTGTGTGCAGTAGTGGGAAATCCAAGAACTATCTAAAGCTACACATTTTATAAATATTCAATCAATCAAAGCAAAGATCTGTGGTGATTTCATGGTAACACTACGGAGTTAGAGTATCACTGACTCTACATTGAAATCTACAGAAGATGCAGTGTGATTTGGTGAATGTTAAATTCCTCAATGCGGGCCATTATTGCAGTGTAGAAATTTAAACAGCTTGGGTACCAGCTGAAGTATTGCCACCGTAATCTAAACAACTGCTTAAAAATGATAAAAATTGTCCTAAAATAAATCTAGTGTAATTCCAAAACGGAAGATCAATCTAACTATTAAAAAACTCGAAACAAATAAGCCCTATTCTCCTTTCCCGATTGAAATTTAGTCCCAGAACTCAAAGGAAATGATAAAGCCACCAAGAGAATCAATCCTCTTTTCTTTCGCCCCAAATCAATACAAGAGATTCTGTGTTTTACTATGCCGTGGATCACCGGAACGAAAGTTGACCAACAAATACCATCCGGAAACCGAAATGTCTTGGAGAGAGGAATTGTCCGTCTGGTCGTTAGCTGATCTTGGAACGAAACCGGGATTCAATAAAACGAGCGGGAAGCAAAAGAGGACCTCCGATCCAGTCCGTCCCTAGAATCCGTGATTGAATCTGCGCCCGGCCAACTGGACCAATCACTCGTGATGGCGTATATCCTCGGACAGAAACTAGACCGGAAGGAAATTGACTTGTGTCCGCTCCGAAGTTCTCGGCGAGCTGCGAATAATACGTGACCGGGCAGACGTTAAAACGGACAGGAATCATCCAATAAAAAGGCCCAAATAGTTTTGACTTTCTCGGGATTGGCGGGAGCATTTATTCAAGGCAGATGCTGGATTGTGCAATTCGATAGGGGATTTCTCTGCTGGAAATATCTATCTGATCGATCAACAACACAAATCTTCGCATTCGCCGCTAAGACATTATGATATATATATATATATATATATATATATATATATATATATATATATATATATATATCATAATTGAAGATATATATATATATATTATATTGAAGTTAAATTTAGGGTAATATTTAGCTGTGTGAACGTCAAACATATTATCTTAAAACGGAAGTAAGAAAAAGGATGAAATACATTTTATTTTTTTAGCACTCGTTAAGTTATTTTAAAAAAATATTTTAAATCTATTTTAAATGTAGTGTAGTATTTAGCGTGATATGCTTTAGGAATTTTTTTACTTTAAAAAAAATTGTTTCTAGCGATCGTGGGAATTGTTATCAATTATTATTATTCAGTTTGCCCATCATTTACCACTTCCATTGAAATTTAAGTTAATTTTTATTATTTAGTCATTATTTTAAATTTAATAGTAAAAGAAAGATGGAAAAAAGTTTTCGCAGTAATTCAATCTAAAAAATTAAATCCATTTCGAAGATATCTCTGCAAATTTCGCTTGGTGTGGAAGATTTCTGTTGATGTTGTTTCTTATGGCACTTGCCACGGACAAGTCCGCTGTTCAAAGACAGCCGATTTAAGCTTAAGGGGGAGCACCTCTTGTTTTTATCGTAGAGCAAATTTGGGCCAAGAGTACGACTTGACTACTTACACATCGCTCACTCGCTTTCACAACCCCTTTTTACAGGAGGGCATATTCACACATCTCATAGGTAGTACAGGAAGAACAACCACGCCCAAACCGAGACTCGAACCCGAGACGCCCAGATTACGGGGAAGAGGCGCTACCCCTATGCCAGGACGCCGGCTGAAAGATTTCTTCTTTAACTTATGGATCTTCATTTTATTGTTTTCCACCCTAAATAAAGTAGTTGTGATGAATTCAATACGTTTATTAATCCAGTTATATAATAAGGTATGCAATATAGAACCCAATTGTCGTTATCAAAAACAAGGATAATGATAAGAAAAACTGAAAGTATTAATGTTAAAAAATTGTATTAAATTTGTGACTTTCACCAAATTTCACCAAATTCCAAATCGTCTAAAACTAGAAATAACTGGGGGGAAAAAACTCAGATTTTTCTATAAATTATCTATCGTTTTTGTGACGGATTTATCGAAAATATTCTGTATTTTTTTAAAATTTATTGGTGTTTGTTATTAATTAGTCTTTTCTGCACTTAGTGCTCATAAGTAAGGAAGCGTTCTGTTTCAAAGAGCATTTTGAGATAAAAACAGTTTTCTAATAAGCGTATTTCTTTGCTTATAAAAAAAAGAGAAGGACATGATATGATACGGTGTCGAAAAAAACGAATTCTTTATTCGTTTTGTCCGTAGAAAATATCCATTTCTCCAAAAAGGTGAAAGAGAAAAATTTTAGTTATTGTTAGACATTTCAATTTATGAAGGAAAAAATGGAAAATACTTAATTTAATTAATTTAATTGTTTAATTATCAAATAAAAACTGTTAGTAATTAATCAGAAAATAATTCTTAAAAAACTTGTTTATTTCTCGTTCTTTTCAGCAGAGTCAAGTTTTTTACATTTATCCATTTAAATGCATCAGGCATTATCCCTTCAAAACGCTGCCTGCGTTAATGCGATGTTAGCATCAGTTATAATTGACATGATGTTTGTTTTGCAGACAGTGACACTTCTGGAAATGGCCATCATTCCGTGATGTGTACTTAGCTTAATGGAGGGCGTGCATCTGCAGCCTTCGACCCTTAACTTTGTATCCAGAAGTGTTTGGACGCTAATTTGTCATTGTTACAGGTAGGCACTCAAGCTTTTTTTCCCCATTAATGTGTGGTAGTTGCTAGAAAGAAGTGTCGTCGAAAAAAATGGACATGCGCACAAAGTTCATTGACAAATCTTTATTATTATTTTTTCCCTTAATCCTCAACAGGAAGAGTCAATAATTTTTGAAAGGATAAGTAAATAGAAAATTAAATCTTTTACGGAGTTATCTATAAAACAATTGCCGCATTGAAATGCTCATGATTTGAGATGCTGTAAAGAGGAAATGAATATAAATTAATAAGGAGTTATTCATGTCATCAAGTATATCTATTGCTTTATGCTGATAAATTTGAAAATATTTTGATTCATGATGATGATGTCATGTCCACGTTACAGAGGAAAGGGGGTGCAGTGGCTTTTGAGGGTAAAGACCCCTGAGCACCAGAGGGCAGAAATCTGACTTCTAGCTCATCTAGAAGATGACACTCACACACTCGCTTACACAACCCCTTTTTACGAGAGGCTCTTTCACACACACCTCACAAATAGAACGCATGGGGAAGAACAACCAACCGAACCAGGACTCGAACCTAGGACGCCCAGATGACGGGGAAGACGCGCTACCCCTAGGCCTGAACGCCGGCTTTTTGATTGACCAACAAGAGAAAAGGAGGGACGGGAAAGGAAATTATAAAAGTTTGAACAACTTACACTCTAAAAAAAGATTTTCATGTTTTTGTTTATTTCATAGTAAATAATACTTTATTTCATAACATTTCATAACGATTTGTTTTATTTGTCAATGGATCCCAAAAACTGTGGTTGATATCAAAATCTAGAGTTTTAAGAATAAAGAGAGAAAGAGAAAATAAGAGAAGGGAGAAGGCAATTGTGACTTGGAAGATGCACACACATGCATACATGCACATACATACAAAAAGAAATAAAGAAAGAATCGTTTAATGCCTATCACTATTTTTCAATAAGTGACTCATTAATTCATCAAGAGTTGTAGTATTATATTCAAAATATTGGATTTATAATCCCGCTCTTTAAAAACAGAAAGAGAAAGATTATAAGGAAGGAAGAGCGTTTTGCATTATAAAGGGCGGGGAATAGGGATTTTTTAAAAAATTCTTTAGTAGATGGGTCCCCCCCCCACCCCCATCAGGATTTGCTACATCAATCAGTAGAAACTAGAGTTATATCTTATCTGAATGCCAACATTTATGTTTCAGAAAGAGATACATAAAGAAAAAAACAAATAGAAGGAAAATGAAAATATATGAATATCTTGGATTAAACAGAAAAAAGAAAAGAAAAAGTATTGCAAATTTTTTTCATTGGGGTCCTTAATAAATTATTGACTGTCTATTTCATAAAGATATATAAATAGATTCATTAAAAGTTTATAGTTTTTACGGAAAATGTAAAATTATGCCCCCCCCCACATAAAAAAACTGTCATAATTCTAAAACAATACAAAATTTCTCTCGATACTAATTTTAATTTATGCATCTAGTTTTTGCATAATTTCATTTTCTCCCCCAATACAACATATATTGCCGCTAACAATATAAAAAAAAAAAAAAAAAAAAAAAAAAAAAAAAAAAACGCTTAGTGGATGTAAAGTCAACTTTCTGACTCTGACGTGCCACACAACTGAGTAATTAAACAAAAATTGTCTCTTATTATCCTTGTTATGAATATTTGGGATTCGTAGATGTTGCCTGAGATTTTGAACTGAGTTTGTTAAAGAAAAATCAAGCAAATTACATTTTACACAAATCTCTCATAGAGATTGATATTTAACTCTATGAAAATTTAGTCTATTGCATGATTTTTGCTAAAAAATGAGATTTTAAAAAGTTGCGAGCGTCTTTTTCATACGCCCTTACATTATTGGTTATTGTTGTAAAAATCGATAGCATATAATAATTGTAGCCTTATTTGTTGTTTTCAATTTTGGCAAATGAAGCTTGAACAGTTCTTCATCAAATCATTTGGTTTCATATTTTTGAAAAGAGAGACATTTTCACAGATTCTTACGACATTTTCACGGCGAGATTACAAAGGCACGAGGCAAATTACATTCTTTTTCCAGAAAATGCGCGTAAGCTAGAACTTTCCAATGTCGTTTTCCCAACTCACCTTTGATTTCTCTGAAACAAAGACAATATGCAAAGACTAACACATTTCGGGAGGAAATAATTTCGAGACGCCGTCCAAGTGTAGTACAAATATCTCAACGCGCAAAAATATAATCCCTCCTCGGCACAATGTAAGCGGAATTTTTATTGCTTCATTTCACTCATAATACTCACATTCTCGGGCATTATTTCCTTCATTCCATTGTGTGCCTCTCTTCCGAGAAAAGGGGCGAGGGGGCAAAATAGCCAAACTACTCTTTTCCATTTCGCCATTTTAATCTCAGTTTAATTAAGGGTAAGTAATTTCAGCAGTTCTGGCGCCAAGAGGCGAAAGCGGAGGCGGCGAGGCTGGGAGACAGCAGACAGCCTTGGTAATAATCCTTTAATATCAACGCCACCTTTTCGACACAATACTCTGTCTCTCATTGCTTTCTTGGTCTTCCACTCTTCCACCCCCCATTCTCACCAACTTCCAGTTGGAGCAACGTTTTATCTTGAGTTTCCACTAGATTTCATTCTTCTTTGAACAGTGGCGTAAATAAGCAGTAATGAATCGCAGGGCTACCATAGAAAGTACCACTATCGCAATTTTGGCAGCTTGCAGAAAATTCGTGTCCTTATGTGATTTGTTTTTCTACCATCCAATAGCATAACTACTTCTATTTTGGAAATGTATAGTAGTATGGGTACGACAAAAAGTCTGCGAAATATTAGAAATTTATAGATTTCACTTACTTATTAAAATCAAACTATGAAGACTTCCGATGAATTCATTTTAGTTTGAAAGTAGAATGATTCAATGTAGGTCTATTGCACGGTGAATTTTAGGAGAAAGCAACTGAGTCTCTTAGGTTATATAACGATATTTTCCCGACTTTATGAGCGCAACTGTTGCAAAAATAATTAAAGGTCTTTCATTTTAATTATCATGTAATATTTAAAAAATTAAGAAGCGTAAAAAATATTAAGCGTTTTGAAACGAAAATATAGAGGATTCCGGTCCGGAGCTTAAAGCTACACAAATCATCATTATATCAAACCATAGAAATTGGACTATAAATTTATATCGGTACATATTATAACTTAATTAGAATTTGTCTTCAATTTAGATTGAAACGTCCTTCCGAAAGACAAACGAAAAAAAATATTTAAGTATTTTGCAGAAACTTATGAAATTAATTGAGATTAGGCGACCAAGTTGATAATGAAAGTTCGACCAAGTTGGTAATAAAAGTTATAATTATTTATTTTGGGTGGCGAAGTTAAAAAAAAATTATTAAATGAATAATATCTCTGACCATCTTGTTTAGGGGGAATGATTTCTATGAAAAATGTTTGAGCAATATAAAATGGCAATCAATTTTTTAACAAATCGATTCCGGATAAATGGAAATAATGTGGGTTTTTTAAAAAAAAAATGCTCTAATTGTCGATGTGCTTAAAAAAAATTGATTGCGAAAAATTCAAAACGATTTTGAGTTTTAAAATGGGTTTTTGTATTAATAAACTATAACAGAAACCATTTAATGGGAACAAAATTATTTAAAAATATTTCAAAGTGTAAGCGAGAATTTATGGTTAAGATGTTCTGTCTAAGCGAGATACTACCCTAGAAGTTTTTTGATTAGGTGGAATTGAAAATCGTTATTTGGTCGTATCGCTGGGGCTTAGTGACCAAATGGGACAGGTGAATATAGACTCAATGAGTGCCAACCTTTGAAGGCGCATAGAAAACAAATGAAGCGTTCATAATATTTTTTTTAAAGGCCAGATATGATCTGTTTGGTGAAAAAATAATATCATATCCAAAGCATTATTTATATTTATTTATATATCCAAAGCATTATTTATATTTATATATCCAAAGCATTATTTATATTTATATATTCAAAGCATTATTTATATTTATATATCCAAAGCATTATTTATATTTATATATCCAAAGCATTATTTATATTTATATATCCAAAGCATTATTTATATTTATATATCCAAAGCATTATTTATATTTATATATCGAAAGCATTATTTATATTTATATATCCAAAGCATTATTTATATTTATATATCCAAAGCATTATTTATATTTATATATCCAAAGCATTATTTATATTTATATATCCAAAGCATTATTTATATTTATATATCCAAAGCATTATTTATATTTATATATCCAAAGCATTATTTATATTTAGTCATTGTTCTCTCTTAAAGAAAAAAATCAATTATTTTTCCAGCGTCAATTACCCTCGCTCGACCATTAACTAATCGAGAAGAGTTTTTTGAATTACTTGCTAGAACAGACAATAATTCTAAGCCTGATAGTTTGCTATTGCAATATCCACATTCATTTACAATTGCCATTCAGTTAAGTATCCCTTATGCAAGACTTCTTTAAAACCAACATTTATACTTTTATTGAAGCAATGATTTTTAATTGTACGAGCTATACATTTAAAAAAATGTCGCCAACACTTCTTGTTTGGTGTTTCTCTCTCTTTTGGCGCTCTTCTCAGCTCTTGATCCCAGTAACCCTTCTAATAGAGAACACCGGGAACGATACGGCAGTGATTGTGGAAGGTGTTAGTGCAAAGGCGTCAGGGATTACACTAGCCCGAAGAATAAAAGAGACACACACGCATCAGAAAGTGTCTGTAAAACCAATCCCTCCCCGTTACCACCCCCTTCCCTTCCTTCATCTGATCCATTAACACCGCATCTTTGACCCAATCCCCCCGCTTCATAGACCTGATCTGAAGCGTGAGCTTTTATGTAAGAGGGTTACTGCGATTTCGGTAGTTCGCGCCAAGCCGAAACAATGAGATAATGACATTCTTCACGCTGCTTCATCAGTGGAAATAAAACTGTCCCACAGAAGGATTCAGTGGCGAAGATAAGGACATTTATTTATCAGGATTTTCTTAGATAAGAAAGGAATGCAATTTGTATTAAGAGATTTAAAATATAAAGATATGTAAGCAAATTTCTACAGAATGAACAAACGATGCTTTTTGAAAAATATATTTAAGCTAAATTCTGAAGATCTGGAACCAGAGATGTTATGCAAATCAAAATATTTTTTTACTTGCGTGTTAAAATCGATAGCAATCAGATGATGTTTGACTCTTCAGTCCCCCCCCCCCCTTAATAGAACAAACGAAGCACAAAAAAGTATCGGAGACAAAAACCTGAAGTCTAGATTTGTATGTGAAATTCATACAGATGAAAATATTGCAAGTGAATTTCAGGAATATTTTAAAAGTGAATTTACACGATATTGATGGGACCTATAGCAATAAAACTGATTTGTAGTCTTATTTTTTAAAATAATAAACATTAAAATATTCTTAAGTAAATTGATTGTCAAAGGATGTCATTATTTTTCAGAAAGAAAAATTAAATTAACTAAGAAAATTAAATAGTGGCTATAAAAAACGCAATGAAATAACCCAATCAACCATTTATGGAGAATTTTATTTATTTGACTTTTTTTAAAGACAATTTGTATCAAGAGATTTACAGTATAAATTTATCGCAAACTTCTATAGAAAGCACAAAAGACGCGTTTTGAAGAATATGCTTTGTGTAGATTATAGAATCGTAAGATGTTAAATTGAGCGCAAATTCATCAACCATGGAAATATTGAATAGAAATTAAAATATCCTTTTTTTTTTTTTTTTTTTTTTTTTAACAAAGCAAAATAATCTCAAAAGTTTGATTTATTTGAATTGTATTTGAAATGTATGAAATGGAAAATGTTGGAAGGGAAATTATAAACGATTTTGAGGGAAAAATTTAATTTGCATGTTTCTGACGTTAATTACAACAACAAAAATGTATTTTTTTTCTTTTACCTTTTTAAAATTATAACGAACGCTAAAATTTAGAAATTAGCTGATCAGTATATAAGAAGCAAAGTTTGGTTATAAAAAGAAATAACAAAGAAATAACTGAAGCAAAATTTTATTCCGTTTTTAGAAAAAATATTATATATATTTTTATTATGGAATATTATGGTAACTACATCTATAACATTTATCATAACTGAAGCATTGTTAATTATTTGAAGTGTAATATATTTCTGTAATTATAAAATTGGTTATTTAAATACATCTGATTTTATTTACAGGTAAAATTCTACTGGAATCAGGATTTTCAAAGCCTTTTATTCTCAAAGTAAGGAAACAAAAGTTTAGTAGACAGAGTTTTCCATTTTTTTATTTTATTGAAATGCCTATGAAGGAAAAAAAATAGCTTTTATATAATCGACTCACAAATGCAGCACCAGTTTCAAGTGCATTGTCTATCCATCTAATGACAGAAAAATTCGTCTTAGCTTCCATTCTGCATTCGCTTTTGATACATGCGAATATCTCCTTCGCCATTAAAAGTTATATAAGTCAGATATAGATTTTCATCCAAGGAAATATTTAGCATGCAAGTCACGGAATGTCAGCTAGTAATGCAACTTTTCAAAAGTTCTTCCATATCTTGTTTCCATTCTTCAATCATGTTATGTATGCTTTGAGATTCACCGATTGCCAGTGCTGGAGAAGCAGGCCAAATTTCCGTGAAAAACGTGACCTGTTCTTATAAATAAAAAATGAAATTTTCTTTTAAAAAAAATCTCTTTCAATGCTCATTTACTATTCTGTTCGTGGTACTCATTATCTGAATTTTTATAACTACAAAGTAGCCTCATATTTATATAGAATTTATACTGATAAATTAAAATTTTCTAAAAATCCAGAGCTCAATAATTTCAAAATGAAAATTTGTAGCACCTTTAATGTATATTTACGTTACAAAAGTAATAAATGTCATAAGAAAAGATTTTAAATGAATCGCTGCTTTTGTGAATGACTTTGTGAGAAAAAAGTAAACTGAGCAAAATTTGTCTGCATCGAATAGTTAAAAAAAAAAAAAAAATACCACTAACTACAAAAAAGAATGTTTATTTTTGCAAAAACTGCTTCAATAATTTGTTATTTTTGTTTTTATATATTTAATGAAGTATTTTGTATCGTTTCTAATTTGAGGGTGTAGAATTCAGGAAAATACTACAATGCCTATGCATTTTCTTCAAAACAAGTGCATTAAATTTATACTTAAATTGAAAGCCTTTTCGAACCTTATTGGACAAATGTATATGCAGGACAAAAAAGATTCTGAAAATTGAATTCACTCTTCAGATACATAACTAAGATAGATCCAATTTTAATGAAAAATAAATTGACTGAAACACATAGTTTATTATGTTGATCCGCATATTTCAGTAATTCCAAGCCTATCCTCGAAATTTATCTCTAGCACTGCAGCCAAGTCCCCCTCTAGAAGACAGAAGAAATTTCAAAACCAACTTATTTTATCAGGGATGCTTTTTTTTTTTTTTTTTCAAGAAGAGTATCAACGATTTAGATTTTACTCAGTGAAAGGTATTCAATTCAGGACAATTGCTTTTCACACATTATTAACTTCCTATAGACTTTTAAACATTTTTATTCTACCATAATTGAAATTTCCATTTTAAGAAACAGGCGATTAATGCGTTAAAACCGGCATTTATGCTAAATACGGAAATTTCACAAAGAAAAAAAAAATGTCAAAAAAAAATGACTAGAAAAACTTGAAGAATTTCCATTAAGAAATGAAATGCTTCATGAAATAACCATAAAAAATTAATAATATATTGTACTATGGAGTGAATGAAGAAAAAATATTTTTAAAAATAGCAACACAAAAAAAAAGCAAAATATCAAAAATTTGCTTATCGATATCAATTTTGGGACTGTCAACCTTCTCAAACTGATTTTTTACAGATAAAATTAAACATTGCATAAAACAATTTTATCGACTTTAAAATCACAAAGTTACTATATATTGTACTATGGAGTGAATGAAGAAAAAATATTTTAAAAAATATCAACACAAAAAAAAGCAAAATAAAAATTTGCTTATCGATATCAATTTTGGGACTGTCAACCTTCTCAAATGGATTTTTTACAGATAAAATCAAACATTGCATAAAACAATTTTATCGATTTTAAAATCACAAAGTTTTCTGGCTAAAAACTTAGTAAAGGTACTATGTAAAAAATAAAAATATTTTTGCAATTCATGGTTTTAGCCCATTACAAAACACCTCCAAAATAAAACCTAAGCCCTCACCGCCAAATGTTGCAACCCTACCTCTAGCATCCAGAGTCTCTAAGGACACTGAAGAATAAGCGCCTACTGTCATCGTGATTAAATTCGCATAGCTTCTCCAATTTCACGTCTCACGTCGTACCGGGAGACCATTCTTCAGAAATTCCCCACCCACCCCCGAAGCTTACCTCCACCCCCGTCCCACCCTGACCCAAGGGGGGGGGGAAGGTCGACTGTGTAAGCCTCGACATTGAAGAACAAGCGGGGAAGCACCGAAAACAAGACTTTTAGAAAGTCGGACGCATTAGGGGATTAATGCCAATGTAATTGAAATCATCATAATTGATGCGAACAAGGCACTGCGCTCCACTCGTTAGTTTTAAAAGCCCCGCGAGAAGGGCGGCCTAACACCGTTAATATACAGAAAGAATTCGCTGAGCCCCAGTCTCGACGCGTTAACATGATTGACAATAAATGTATTAAACGTGATTATTTTAATTAATTAATGCAATCAAGTTTGGTTAGGAAGAAAGAGTTGGTTGCAGTCCTTGTGTTGGAAGAGATTTTCTGGAAACATTTGTCTGGCCCGATTTTTAATTAATTTAGCATTCTCTAGGGTAATCTCCATTGTGTCTGTCTATTTTCTTTTACTTTCTTTTCCTTTTTTTTACACCCTTACAAAGGCTGAAAAACCTTAGTGTTAGTCCTTTTTTTTTATTCCTTCCATTAATTAATGAAGAGAAAAGAAAGGTTCTTAATCAGTAGTTTTCTTATTAACTATCTTTTGGGTTGTTCGTTTTAATTCGGAGGATTAGATTAGAGTGAAATTATATGTATTGATTGGATTTATAAGTAACTTGCTGCTTGAGTTGATTGGATTTGTAAATTAATAACTCAGAACCTCATTTCGATAATTCTATAAGTTTTTTAATCTGTTAAATGAATAGTAGTGACAGCCACCTCTTACTTTTGATATATACCATTTGTGTTGAAGACGTGCGATATATATATATATATATATATATATATATATATATATATATATTTTATTTCTGATTAAAAAATAGTAAAGTCAATATTCAGAAGAAAATAATTGAATATTTGAAATACGTAAGTTTGTTTTATTTAAATTTATATATTGCAATGATTTCTTTCATTGCTGCCAATTGAAGCAAAAGGTTTTTCCTGAAACAATCTTATGAGTAATTCTTCATTCATACAAATCTTGTAGCGTTGTAAATCTTTAACTATTTGAAAATTTACATATATTTAACGAAAAAAATTCAGAAGTTAGTTTTGTTTAGGTTGTTTGGGAATTTTTTTAATTTTTATTGCTTTTAAATATTTCAAACTCTGAAATCTGCATGAATTTTGGTATACAAAATAATATATATATATACTATATATTAGCAGATAATATCTAAATTGCTAAAATAGGCATATAGTTTAGTTAAATAAATATTTAAATATCGCAAAGAATTATATTTTGTACTCTTTCAAACAATAAAAGAATCCTTGAAAAAAATTACGAATTATACATTTTTAAACATTTCGCTAGCTCTATTAGTAAAGCTTTGTAAACTATTTTTTGGCATTCTTAATTTCAAAACCCTTCATTCATATGCGATTAAAATTAACCAAGTTATGAAGAATTAAAATTCACTGTTTTATATCAATACTTTGCCATCTTGAAGAAATGGAGTCCCTTCATAGAATGATCTTCCTTGTGGCAACCGTTGAAATTGGTAAAACTGTACAAAATTATAATACTTAAAACTTGGTCAATTTTAGTCGCAGAATTTTTTTTAAATGTTGTTACGTCAAAAATATTTTATTAAATATGATTAATACAGCCGAGTGATTGTATAAGAATTTAGGCTTCATAATTTTTTTGGAAATAAATTTTTTGGCTCTAACAATATAGAATTATAATTTTTAATATAATTTCCTCAACTGGAGTTATATGCTTATTTTTGATAATTTAGGAATTAGCTATTGGATCGTTTTTAAACAGGTGATATAATAGCAAATTCAGTACCCTATTGGCAACAATAAGCATTAGAGCTACAATCTTATTATTATAATAGTTAAAAGGGCAAAAGGTTATGTTGCTTAAAAGCAACATTCGGCATTTAAGGTTCAATATTACCCGATAACAGATAAACACATTAAAATACTCCTTTTATCGTCGACCAGTAATGCAGATATTAAGCTAAAACATGAATATTCCCAAGTTCTTCAGAAATGATTGCATCGGGCTGACAGAAAGATTGAAGACATGGACTGGCTGTTCCAGGTAGATTCCTATTCTTTCTTCTTCATGTATGCGTCAGTGCGTCTGTGTGTATACATATAAGCACATACATTTGTTCGCAGTATAGCTGTTTCGAACAGGGGAGCACTGACAGGTCTGATAATGGCGTCTGGCTTTTGCTATCTGTCAATTTGACAAGCGACTAATTGAGTTCTACTTTCCTGACAAAAGACAAGTGATGGGGGGGGGTAAGTGCGGCGGGACAGCCAAACGAGTCATTAGCACCTCAGATGGAACAGAGGCGCTGCAAGTATGCGATTTGCTGTTAGTTACGAATTAGACAACAAAGGAAAGTTTCCCGTTTGAACTCTGGAGTAATAAGTTGAACTCTGTTTATTTCGGATCAACTCTAAAATAAAGGTTTTTTGAAGTAATTGACGAATCGGATAAAAATGCATCGAGAATTGGACGAAAGATAATGAGTTGAGTCAACAGATAGGTTATTACAAATTGTTTGTTATTAGGAGAATATATTCGGCACATGTTAAGGAATCATAGAAAATAATATGTTTTTGAAAATATTTCTAAAAATGAAACAAATTCATATGTTAAGATTGAATAAATATGCAAATATCAATAAAGGAGAAAAAATATTTAACAAACTTTAAAAAATGATTGATTTATTTTTTTTAAAATTTAATTTCAGTTTATTTAGAGTAAGTGACATAAAATTATACAAAAAAAAAAAAAAAAATTAAAGGTAGTTGCAGCAACTTTTATAGATCCTCTTTAAAAAATATTTTTATTCGCTTTCCGAATAAACTTTGCAAATTTTCACTCTCTTTTAAATTTCAATTAATAAATCAAATTAATTAGTTAATAATAAAGGCTCACTTATTTATAATTATTTTATAAAGTACAAAAAAAAGCATAAAAGATACCGAAATCGATAGAAATTTTTTTTAAATGTTGAAACTTAGATAGAAAGCATTTTGGAATGAAAATTGTTTCTCCAAGTATATATGAATGCAATCACGCGAAAATGTAATGAGCTAGATTGACGAGAGTACGTTTTTAATTTCAAAACCAAAATTGAAGAGTCCATTAATATTGTAGTCCAAATTTATAAATGGAAGAAATATGGAAAGAGTTTAAAAAAAGGATGTTTATCTAGAATATATATTAAATCTTCTGCATTGTATTATAAAATTACAAATGCATCGATCATGCTTATAATGCTTTCCAAATCTTCTTACAACTATTTCCATAGTTGGGAAATATCATACATATTTTAACTATTGAATTGAAGGTATGCATATTGAAACTCTATATAATGAGATAAGATTGAAACACAATATTAAATTTATTGTTTCTTATAGTAAGTATCACACCAGACTTTTGCTTTTTTGCTGGTTTTCTATTTTTAAAATTTGTATTTTTATTTCAACTTCTTTGCAATTACATATTACTTGGTCATGCTCGTTTTTATAAAGTTATATAATGAAACTATGTAAAAATATTTAAATTTAAATTTCTTGTAAGGCGAAATTATATTTACAGAAAATACTGAAATTGAGAAAATATTTAAATTTTAATTTCTTGTAATGCGAAATTATACTTACAGAAAATACTGAAATTGAGAAAAATTCCGACTGCGAATGCTTTGATGAATCCCCAAGTTTTAGTTTTCCCTGAATCTTTAAAAAAATTTTTTGGATTTGTATATATTTGTCTATGCATATGTTAATGAAGACGCAACATGTTGGATAAAATCTACCATGTGTGAAATTTACCAAAATTGTGATTGTGCTAATGAGAAAGTAAGGATATTAAATACTCAAAAATTAAAGCATAAAGTATTTTAAGTATTAATTAAGAGCAGTTTCCATAAAAAGGAAAGAAAGTGGTTAAAAACACCCCCCCCCTTTTAAAAAATCTCTGGAATGGGTTAATATTTACAGAATAATCTTTCGGATGTAAGTGAAAGCTGGGTAATGAAACTATTAAAACTGCTATGGTGTGATTGGTGCCAAGACATTAAAAAGTTTGGAAATCTTTCAAACTTTTGAACTTTTCAAACATTAAAAGTTTGGAAATCTTTGGTAGAAAATTATTAATAAAAGATTCTTTTGTGGTTCTGAATCAGAATAATCTTATCAAATGGCCTAATTGAGCAGTAACCCAGCGGTGTCATAATTGCAAGAGGCACCAAAAAATTTACTATGTTAATTTTAATTTTAAATAAAAAAAATATTTAATTATATTTTTAAATATGTTAAAAGAAAAATATTACTATGGCTTGCATTTATATTGCCATAATAATTATTAACATTTCGCGATTTCTTCAACCATATATATTCATCGAATATTTACGTAAAGTACTCGATAATTTATTGCTAATAAATACACCATCCTATTTGCCACTAGAGCATCGAATGTCATGATGCATCATGCGCTGGTGTAATGATGTTATTCATGCATATAGGTTGTGTGCTGTTGTGACAATCTGTTCCATTAAATTTATGTCATACATTTTTTCTGGTGTGTGCTTTTCTTTTACTTAATTCTCTGAAAAAGAGCCCTTGCAAAGGATTCCTTTTACATATCCGATTTTTGTTCGATTACAAAAGTAACTATTTCTATGTCCCTGGACTGCTCTTAAAGTTTCTAAATGACCTTTTAATACATAATATGCAAAGAATGGTAAAAAGTGAATTCTAAAAGACCCTTAAAAGAACGTGAATTCTAAAAGACCCTTGAATCAAATCACTAGAGACTCTCAGTGAAAGTCTCTTTTACAATAGACTGTTTTTTTAATCTATATATTTTCATATTTAGATATTTCATGCGGCCTTGTTCTGGAAATTTTGTACTTGCTTATGAATTTTTGATTTAATTTTTTATCCATTTTTTACGCTAATATTTATTTATGTAAATATTTTGTCACTGGTTATCGCATTTCTTGTATGTGGGCTTTTGTTCTTTGTTTTATAGTTTTTTTTATTCATTGATTTTTAATTCTATTCTTTATAATTAATTTTGTTCCAGTTTTATATTTAAGCTCAATTTATAGCCGAAATTTGTCCTTTGGTTCTGTGCACATTATTTTTTTTCAAAGTCACATATGCAGCCCAATTTTTTTCCAGAAAGATACAATAGTTGTAAACCTCTCATTTGAAACTCTCTTAAAAAGACATGTTTTGATTTGTTCCCTCTCCTTCTCCCACATTCTAATCGTGAAGATTATCACTGATTAGGAATCTTCACGATTCTAAATGCAAGAGACACGCAATGCTATTTAAGTTTTTTTATATATATATTTTATTTGTTAGGTATTTTTATTAGGTCTCAATTGGTCAAATCTATATTTACAGTTCTGATGGGATATCAGATTGCTCTAACCGAGAATGTCTAAATATGTTAGGACATCTCTGCTTGGAATATAAATCATTTTACTAAATCTCGAGTTAAATCAGAGTGATATAAGATTGAAACATCTAAAAAAAAAATCTAAATGCTTAAATTTTGCTTACAGTTTCGAACTAAAAACTTCAGTTATATTATAATAAAAACATCTTCATTTGACCAAAGGCGTTCAAACTCATAGTTATTGCTCACTGGGAGGCAGGCTTACTCTAAAAGAGCACATTCAAATTTGTTAAGAGAGCTCTGCTTGGAATACAAATTATTTCTACAAAAATTCATGCAAAATGTAAGAATAAAATGCCTGAAAAAAAATAAACGGAAAACCCTGGAAAGAAAAAGCCTTCATTTTGAAAAATCTGAATGCTTCTATTTTGCTTACAACTTCGATGGAACAACTCCATAGGTCTCGACACAATAACGCGCGAACGCTGTCACTCCATCAAATATATGCATCAAACCTTTTATCCAGCATCACGCGATTTGTCCATTCCGCACATAAGCCTCCCTCACAACAGTCACACTACCATCAAGTGGGCGCTGGAAAGGAACAGAAAAAGTTTGAAAAACAAGAAAAAAATGGAGAGACAATGTTGTTATTTAAGACGATTCTTCGCTCCAACCCTTAATGAAACTTGCAAGTTTTCGCACTTTTTCTCTTATTACCAAACACGCTTCTAGAGTATTTTCATCTACACTTCCGTGTGCCTGTTGAAGATGTGAGTATGGGACGATGTAATATTGGGATTTGGCATACAAGTCTACTGCATGAAACGGACGAGTTCTGAGTTAAATTTACATCAATCATAGAGGGATTCGTGAGGGTTCAGGTGTTGCAAGAAGTTTGATGTTGAAACGAAATGAAAGTTTTCGTTGTATGAATGAAATGGGCTGCAAGCATGCGAAAGTTTTTACTGTTTTTCTGTTTAAATAATACCATATAAATGCGGCCCAAGATGCTGGTATTATTAAAAATCTAGGTTTAAGGCAAGAATAGTATAAAGTAATATTTAAGATTTTATGAATTTTTCCATAAGTATACAATCAATAATTAATTTGTTTTAACAAAGACATTAATCATAAAATTGTACTTTACTCGAGGCACAAATCATTTATGTCATGATTTTGTTTATTTATTTATTTCCTTTTAAGGGGAAAAAAAGTCCGTTCTCATTTTTGCATGGTATATTTTGCCATTACTGCATAAGAGCACAATTAAGTATTGATTACCGATTGCTAAAAAGTTTAATTTAAAATAGCTATTTTGCATACTTGAATAGTTTTCAGTCTCAGTGATGATTTTTTTTCCTCCAATTTATTTAAATAATAAGTTTATTGAAGTCACGAAAAAAATTGTTTACATTTTTTCCTTTTAGAAAGCGTTTTAATTTGTAATTTTTTTTAAAACTTTGGAAGCTGTTCGCGTAAAAATACGATTTGGAGAAATATAAGTTTTTTGAAATTATTCAATATTTATTAATAAAAAATATTCTCCCTTTAATAATTTATGATTTTATAGCAATCGAAGATCAGCTAAAGAATACTTTGATTGGAATCACAAGAAAATATATTCTTAAAAAAATATAAATTTTCATCTATCGCAATTAGAATTACGATGACGGAAGTTTAAAGTTTTTTTAATGACTACATCTACTTTATTTTTTACAAAAAAGTTATTCTCATAATAATATAAAAAAAGGAGTGGGTGAAACGGTATTTTTAGAGGCAAAAAAATTTAGAACAAATAATAAATAAAAGATAAACAAGAAATAGCAAGATAATTATTTATATTTCATAAATTCTCGCAGTGTCCGCTATCACACACAAATGGTGCATAGAACTACCGCACATACAACGTGAAGAGAACTTTGTTGAATCTCACGCTGAATGGCTTCGTTGAAATCAGGTACAGTTGATAGTAGTAGGTACAGTTAATAATGTAGATTTGATACGTATATTTTGGATTCCAGGTATCCTTGCAGCCAGAAATCTTCTACAATAAGATCATGTGATCTTAGTAGATATAGGAATATTGGGAGTCATCAAAATGTTGCATTAATGTCTTTGACATCAAAGTCTACATGTATGCACCATGTTACATCCAGATGACGCCAAGCAGAACATTTCACTGTTGTAAATAGGGAATGACAAAATTGTTCAGCATTGATCCATATCCACTACCTGTTATAAATGTTGTTGATGTACATGTTCGTAGACCTTGGATAGAAATCTTTTTAAAAAATATGGCCATAGGATTAAGTACTTATGTGCCAGTTACAAATTGTCGCTTTTGCTTCATGTAACAGATATGCGTTCACATTATGGAGATTGGAATTTTTCAAGTGCAAGCAATTCTTAGAATTAACGTTAATCAACCACTCTTTTTTATCCCTAGAATTCGTGAAGACCATCTTTGTTAGCGTTATACCAGATGAGGATTTTTTCAGCAAAATCCAACAGCTTTTGGTGATTATCTGCTTGCAGCATCCGAACAGAATGGAAACCAGTATAGATGACATTGTGTGTGTGTGTGTGTGTGTGTGCGAGATAAAATAAAAAGAAAAGTGTTTAAAAAATGTTTATCTAAAAACTATGCACACATTAACATATATTCTTTCATTATAAATGATGAAATGCAAATTAGGATTTTTTTTTTTAATTTTGTCACTAAGAATGCTATTTTTTTCACTTACTGATTCATATTAAATCACACCTCAAGAACCTCAAAATACTATTGAGTATTTGATCTTATGTTCATTTTCTACATAGGAAGTTGAAGAAGTTTTTACCAGAAGAGCATATTTATCATTCTCGAAATTTTTTTTCATTAATAACAAATATTACTCAGACCATTTAATTATTTAGCAACACCGAATAAGCTGCTCAAACTGAAACTATGATAATATTACTGCTAATAACCGTAATTAAGTTCATTTAAATTATTTCCACTTATTCATGTCGAATACATTTTGAAAAGATACTTGAAATTGACATGTCATTTCGAGTGAATTGACAACTCTTTTGTATTGCTTTCACCAAAAAGGAATCTCGTTAGGTAAGAAAATTTTCCACATCTGCCTGTTGTCATAGGACTTTCTTTCTTTCTTTTTGAAAGCTTCAAGTCAAGAATTGATGATTAATTACTGACATAAAAGTTTCATCACTTTTTCATCTCATTGTAGGCTCAATGAAAATAGAAAAAAAAGTTTTAATAAAATCAAATAAGCGCAGCCTCATATCTTTTTAATTAATTAAATGGCATTGAAAATTCAAAATCATTCCGAGCTGGTATACAAAGCTTGCTTTTCAAATGTATTTAATAAAAAAAATAATCAATTGCAATAGTAACACGGGGCAACAAAAAATGTTTATTCTACTTTTCTTTTTTGAAGTTTGAAATTTTTGAACTGATTTAAATATATTTGGTGTGCCGATAACAGCTGTATTGTTATGAAGTAATTAAAACTTTAAACAACAAGTTATTCTTCAAACATAACATAACGCCATCCTGTGCCCCGGTGTCTATAACACTAAGTTATCTAACCAATTTCATGAGCACAAGATAGAAGGAAGAAAATAAAAAAGAAAAAAAAAAGGAAGATAGAAAGAAAGAAAAATGTTAAAAGAAAGAATGAGACGACAAATCATCTAGGGATCTTTAAAGAGAATTCCATCGGTGTCAAATCCTACACGACTGTATTCAATTTTTGATGAAGTAATAAATGGAGGAGACAAGAATACTTATACAAATGGTGACTATGGGTTGAACTTACATGGAAAGGAGATTACTAACTGAAAAGGAAAAAATTGATAAATTACATTGAGAATATCTGTATGACATGTATAAGTTTATAAACAAATAATGTAGAGTCAGAAATCTGAAGCGTCGGTCTGGGTCCTGTATCTTGATTTCCTTTGTGAGGAAAAAAAAAAGGAAGAAAGAAAAATGTTAAAAGAAAGAACGAGACAACAAATCATCCAGGGATCTTTAGAGAGAATCCCATCGGTGTCAAATCCTACATGATTGTATTCAATTTTTAATGAAGTCATAACTAGATGGAGGAGACAAGAATACTTAAACAAATGGTGATTATGGGTTGAACTTACAGGAAAATGAGGTTACTAACTGAAAAGGAAAAAAAATTGATAAATTACATTGTGAACATCTGTATGACATGTAAAAGTTTATAAACAAACAATGTATAGTCAGAAATCTGTAGATTCCTGCTGTGTCCTGTGTTTTGATTTCCTTAGTAAGAACTATACTTTTGAGCACTTTTAAATGAATTATTTGATTGATTTTGACAAATGGCATTTTGGTCTCAGTTATTGTGCAGTCTTGAAACAGAAGATTCCTCAAACAGAAGGCTCATATGAAGAAAAAAAAAAAGAAGTATATTAGTGTTTGCTTTCATACACAAAGTCCTACGGAGACTTTGTGTATGAAGCAATATGATAACATAGTTTGGTTTTGAAGGAGATAAGGTTTACGAACAATGATGAACTGCTCTCTATTGCTTGTTGTTACTGATTAATAAAACTTAAATGATGAGCTACCCCCTTGTTCAATAAAAAGATATGAAATACTCATGCTTTTTCAGCATAAGACATAATAGAACAAAACATAAAACCATTGTATTAAAAAATAATAATATAGAAAAAAAATTACGATATTATTTTGGATCAGACCTTCTAATTTTGAACTGCAAGCAGATGATGAGGATGGCACCTGAACTAACACCCATCTCTTCAAGATTTTGCACTTTACCAGCAGCAGAGCATTCGACCCACGCTGTTAGATTTCCGCCTACCCACACAGACCTACAGACACGGCAGATCTTTAGTAAAATTGGGTCACAAACCCGAAGCCCCTCCCGGTCCTGCGGCCGAAACTTTACCATTAGGCCATCGTGATCCTAAGACAATAAATTCAAGAAAGCTTGATCAGAATAGCATAACCTTTATATTGCATATATTGGACAAGAAAAGGTAAGAAGAAATCATTTTAAACAGGATTTTTTTATATGTATATGTTTGCCAAATTCGTTTATGTGTATACAATTTTCCAATACGTTATGATACGTTTATGATCCTCATTCCGTAGATTCCATAACGAGATGAAACGAAAAGCATGGTTCTAATTTGTCTTTGCTGTCAGGTATTTCCTTGGTAACCACCAATAGAAAATTATCTGGTTTTAATTTGCAGCTTTTGAAACCTTGGTTGCAATATGATCATATTCATTACACTCATATTCATTTAGAGTGTTTTAGTTAAAATTTTGGCGATACATCATACATTGACTACTCCGAGTCTTCCTGCGGCACACGAATAAAAATCTGAATAAATGGGGAAGATTGGTCCTGAGAGTCATCACCGGATAGGTACAACTCTGCTCTTGGGAAGCACGTCTCGTCATCCGTAGGAGGTAAGCGAATGACAGTAAAAATTTAATTATGCCAAAAAGGCAATGAAAAGCCAAAAGTAAAATAGAAGAATAATCATAACATGGAAAATTATATTTGGAATCTACAAAAATATTGAGTAAATTATTTTCACTCAAAAATGCTAAACAGAAGAAGATTTTGAAGTGGAAAATAATTCATCGTTCCTTTTGTTTTAATTTGATTTTACTCATTTTTAATATTCATTAAGTTATCGTTTGTTAACTAGCATGTTATTGTGTTTTTTTATTAATTAAAATATTTCCAAAATTTATTAAAAGAAAGATTTTTTTAAATTAACTTTTATAACTAACCATGGACATATAGGTTATTTGTCTGGAAAATTTTGCGAGATTGGCAAAAAGAAAAATTTTACAAGGCTAGAAATAAAATCAAGGGCTATTGTCAGTGCAAATGGAATATTCATTTGATAAAAGATTATTCTTTGGATCTTCAAAAGGACTGCTTTGACATAGTTCAATCAATAGAAGCTTTCGGACTGAAACAAAATTTATTTAACCATTTCTTTTATTTTCATTTGATTTTTCTCAGTTATAATTTTTAATTTATTGTAGAATTACAGAAGCGATAATAGGCATTTTCCAATTGGTTATTTATTTTGCATAATTTAATAATTAGAAGATATTTTAATTTATCATCTGTACTCTAAACTTAATTTAAATAACAGTATCATCATATTTTACAAACAAGAAGTTATAAGCTAAAACTAAAGTCAGATTTGTTGTTTACACAAAATAAACACAAAATCAATTTCGAAAAAAAAATCCCTTTTATAAAAATGTGTTTTGACATGTGTAATTTATTTTAATTATTCTTTGGAATAAGAAAATAAATTTTGTTGTTAAAAATTTGGAGATCAAAGCAAAAATCATAAAGCGATAAGAAAGAGTCAAACGATAAAAAAATAAGACTCAGTGAATCATAAAATGAATAAATAAATAAATAAAAACAAATTCCGAAACACCAAAAATGTAATTTTTTTTTTATGAATGCGATTTTTAATACATTTTATGAACGAAACTTTTTAAAGAATATTTCAAACAGAAATCTTGCATACAGTTCTTACTTTATCTTTTGGATTTTTGATAGTCATTTTTCTCTTTTTAATTCAGTTATAAAAGCGCATTTTGAAAGTAACTTTTCAACGTGTTGTTGTTTCTTATGGCACTTGGTTACGAAGACAGCGATTTAAGCCGGTGAGGAAGCGTCTCTTGTTTTTATGGTAGCGCCAACTAGGGCCAAGAGTACGACTTTGCAACTCACGCATCACTCTTTCGCTTGCACAATCCCTTTTTACAGGAGAGCACATTCACATATAGAACAACGGAAGAACAATCATGCCCGAACCGGGACTCGAACCCGGGACGCCCAGATCACGGAGAAGACACGCTACCCCTATGCCATGACGCCGGCACTTTTCAATTTTATTATTATATTATTTCGAAAATAATTTTTAAAGATTTTTTTCAGTCTTAAATGGAATTACAATCCATACCAAACCATGTAAAAAAAAAAAGTGAAGGGAAATGGAATAATTGTCCTCTGAAATCCTAAACAGAATCTGAAATGCTCTAAGGCTAAAAGAATCTACAAATGCTTTTCCTGTCAAAAATAATGATAATAAGTGTGAATAACGCTGTGATTTATCGAATCAAAACACGCATTAAATAGGAAACAAACTCTTTAACCGCTTTCTCGGAAAAGTATTTACAGCCTATTACTCACATCCTCTCTGTTATCTTCACGGATCTCCAGGCAAATAAAAGAAAAAGCCCCAAAAAATGTTTTATTAAAACCACATAGTAAACAATAAACGCTTCACTTCATCGCACGAAATATTTCATATCGCCATTACGTAACTATGCGCAAATTTATCATCAACAGTCACTACTTTTGATAAATGCTTCAGTCAATGTTATTATTCCAGCAGCGTAGGTGATAGAACAAAACGAACCTTAACAGAAAATTTAGCATTTTTATCTGGAAAGATCAGATTGGGACATGCGATAGCCTGATACATTCAACTCAGCTACATCCGAATTTCATATGAGCTTTCTTCTTAATCGCAATCCACTTAGTTCTGCCAGGGTGGCAACACGATGGAGAAGTGGAGATGAGAAGTCTTTGTCTGCTGCGTTTTCGAAGGTGGTCTTTATTGCACTGATTGTTTATCGCTTCGGATTTATATCGTTCATTTATACTTCTGGTTTGATAATCCTTTCAGATACAGAGATCTGAGAAAGTGTTTGGAAGAGATCTCATTGCTTTTGGCGCAGTGATGGATGGGTCCGCTAGATATATCCTATTGTGTTGGTGAGATTATGGGTTTGTAGAGTGGGATATCTTTGTAAAGGCTAATTAAGATGTCTTTTCAAAATATATGACATTTGTTTTACGTGTCTGTATTCAATTCTATCACAATAGAATATCCTGATTTTAAGTGCTATAAATCCTTGTCTGCGATTATTAAATTACAACGTGTTTAGAATTCTCAAACAGAAAAGGATGATAAATGTTGAGATATATAATGGGAAATAAAAAAAATCGATATATTATTAATAATTCAACTATGATAAATCTAAGTATAAAAGTTTTTTTTAATAAATATTGAGATAAACATATTCAGTTATTTAATTTAAAATTGTTGTTGTTTCTTATAGCACTTGTCATAGACAAGCCCGCTGACGAAGTCAGCTATTTTAAGCCGAAAGAGCGTCTCTTGTTTTAATTTAAAACTTAATTCAATAAACCAAATATTGCACCAAGTTCAAGTTCAATCAAGTTCTTAATTGCATTGCACTTAGTTTTATTTTTGAAATATTTAATAAAGTTGTTTTATTACAAAACTTTCTTATTTACTTGGTTTTATTCAAAATCATAATTTTTTCCATATATATTAAATTTAATACTGTGATCTGAACTGATTCATTATCAAGAAACTAAATGTTAAGCTTTCTAAGTCCATCTGAACTGATACACCTCCATAGTTTACAACTTCTTTTTCATTGCAAATAAATTTTCGAGAAATTCTCTATTATTATAATGTTTCAAAAAATACTACAAACAATTCGAAAATTGTAGGCCAGACTTGTAGTAGAAAAATGTCCTATATTGTTGCAAATTAGCTAAAATACAGCAAAATGTTGCAGTAGCTTTCAAAAAAAATGTAAAAATTTCTAAAAATGAAGCACAATTCTATTCTAAAATAGAATGCTATTAATTATGAAATGATCCTTATTTTTCATTTTATTCAGAGTAATTTTTAAATATTTCCCATTTAATAATTGCAACTACCAGTGCTACAAGTCACAACTACAAACTTGGGTTGTAGTTGTGACTTGAAACTTGGGTGTTTTTTTTTATTGAATTTGATAGTTGGGAACAAATATGGATAATTTTATGAACAAATCATTAATTCAGTTTTTTAGTGGAAGCTAATATTCTCTTGCCTAATTCCTTTTTCTAGATACTGTTTAAAATGTACGTCAAATTAGATTTATATTCGTTAATTTATAATTCTGTATAGTAATGTACGTTAAATTAGATTTATATTCGTTAATTTATAATTCTGTATAGTAATGTACGTTAAATTAGATTTATATTCGTTAATTCATAATTCTTTAAAGTAATGTTTACAAATTATACAAATTATTTGCTGTTTTGTCTACTACAATAATAATAAACTTTTCTCCTCTTAATTTTTTAATAATTCTCATCTTTCACTCTCAGATGACCAATGGTATTTCCTAGACATTTTAGAAAAAAAAAATATCCAAATCTTGTCTAATAGAAATTAAGATATTTTTAATATTTTATATTTTCCTCAATCTAAACTTTCTTCTCCTTTTCAGTAAACCTCTTAAAATGCTTGATTCAATAATATTGAAGTTTCTTGATATGCCCATTTTCATCCATTTATAAACTCTTTACAATTTTCGTTGTTACAATTGCAGCATGTTTTATTTATCTTATATAAATTTTTGCGATAATAATTATAATTACAAATTTGTTTCCTTAAAGTTTTAATATGACGAAAAGCTATACAAATATCTGTATTATCACTTTAAGGAAAAAAAATATATTGTGGTATACAATTTTTATTAACTTCTGATATTTTCGAAAATAGCATCTAAAATATCAGAATATGACAACACAAAAATCTTTATTTAAAATATTTTTTTTTCTTTTAACTTTAAAATCGTTTTTTTTCTAAATTGCTTTTAAATTTACTTAGATCTAGGGTTATAAAACCAAAGAAATAGTTTTTAAATTTTCAAATTTCAATTTTTTTATTAATAAACCATTTAAATCTATTATTTTCTAAATTCAAATAGATTTTTTTAAATTTTAATAATATTATCACAACTATATTTCAGGTTACACTATTACTGAAACATCTTAAATACAATATTACAATTGTTACCTTAATTTAACTCAAATAAATATCTTTTTCATCTCTTAAATCTATTTTTATTTATTCAAAAATCTTTAAAAGTGTTTAATATTATAAATGCAAATATTTTTTAAGTTCATATGGTAATGGAGTTTTTGAATTACATACATAAATATATTCCAAATCTAATCTCCTATTTAAACCCACAACTTTTTCATCTAAAAAGTAAATACTTATATTTTCAAATTTTTTAAATTCGAAATTAAAGAAGCTCATTGCCAAAAAAATATTCATTCGTAAACAGTTTATTTAAAGCATTTACAAAGTTTAGAAACATCTTGATTGCAAATGATTGTAAATTGTAAATCTAATAATTTTACCCGTACCCGCAATAAATAAATAACTATCTGGTATTAATAATTAATTGCACTTTACTAATTTATTGTATGATATTCGGACTCTCAACAAAGATTTTTCCATCTAATTATTTCATCAAATTGTAATCACATCAGAAAAGCTTTAATAATATAATAGAACATCATATAAAAAATGACGGAACGGTTTGTTTCTATTTGAAGAAAGCGCTAATTTTTGTATTTGTGGAATTTCTTTTAAAAGTAAACAAATAAAATACATTTTAACTATATTTTAAAGAATTAATTTTCGTATGAATGAAAAACACTTATCTTGCTACTAATCGTCATGAAATTCTTTTAGAAATTCTTGAATATGAATTTTTAAAAAAAAATGATGAAAAACTATTCAAACGATTACGTGTGTAACATTAAGAATAATTTTATTTCTAAGTAGAATAACTGTTTCCTCATATCTTCTCTTGTACTGTAATTCTAGTTTGTTTATCAGAATTCGAATTTAATTAATTTTTATGTTTTTATGTGTTCTTGAAAGTTGTCTGTTTGATTTAAGACAATTTTCTGTTTACATTATCATCCCTGGGGCAGTGTCAGTTGAAAAATCTAATATTTTTTTCTAGAATTAGTAATATTTTACTTAAATCTTATATTAGATTATTTTCTATTTTTAAGAATAAATTAATAAATATGTAAACTATTTTGTTGACTGGCATTATTAAAATTGTGTTTAAGAGGAGGCAATGAACAGTCTAGCTGAGGCTTAAAAAAAGTTTCAATGTTTTTAATAAATTAAGAACAGTTAAATGGAAACTTGAAGCACATCTATTTCCCACTATTAATTTATTATTATTATTATTTGCATTAAAATGACAAAAAAAAACTCAGAAAAAAAAACACTTTTTTTTAGTAAAGTTTGCCGCCTCTAGTGACCAGCTGGTTCACAAGAAAAATGGGTAATCTTTTTAAAAATTAAATCTCTTACACACAATTTAATGTCAATGATTCCTGCAAAAACATTTTTAAGTATCATATTATGACAGATATTCAAACCGTGTAATTTTAATAACCGATATCTGTGGATATATTTAGGTGAATTCAGCAGATCCGCTAATCATGGGATTCAAACATCATATGAATTGATTTCATCAGATAATTGCAAATAAGAGTGTCAATTAATAAATAAAGCCAATTTTGGAAAAATGCCATATCATGCTAATGACTTCCAGACAAAAATCAAGCACCGTTATGTGCCACAATAAATCACATTTAAAAGTCCAAGAAATGGAAACAATTGGCGGTGATTCATAGTTTATTTGCGAATAACTATCTTTATTAGTCGATGCCTTCTCTGACAATAACATCGCTTTCGCCACCAAGTCCCTCACTTTCGATTTCTATCTCTGCCTATCTTTTTCAATCAAGCCTGCCATCCATCAAAGTCAAGAAGTTGCACACATCGGTGCAGCAGCGCTCTCCTTCTCAGTCGGCTCACGTCTGGGCCTCAGTCGCGCCACCATTTAGCTCTAACAACACACAACTTACGGCCGGCTGCAGTTGTCATTGTTCCGAGAAGGAGAAACATTTTATAGCCAACATGCAAAGATGCAGAAAGAAAATAAAGCAAAAAGGACATAATCTCCGATTGTATCCTGTTCGCAAGAACGATTGGGAAAGGAAATAGCTCTTTGGGCTGCTCGAACTAAATGTGGAAATTTGGTCGGATTAAACGTGTTGTTGGTGCTTCGCCAGAGCTACGGTTTCCACGATTTTTTTTTGACGGAGAGGTGGATCCTATTTGCCCCGGTGATTGATTGAGTGCTAGCTCTGGAGACTATCATTGCCTCTGAAGGAGATTTGCGTCGGATTCGAATTAATACCTTCGGGTAAATGAGCAGGAGGACGGTCGAGTTAAATACAGGCTACAACAATCGATTACGAAGCAGTCTATCTGTTTTTAATCTGTAAATTCTTTATCTACTGTTGATTTTGAGCTTATTGTTTCTGAAATAATTATCAATCTTAAATTGGAGGAGATTAGCTGAAGTTATATAAATTTGATTTTTTATAATCCTTTTGACAAAGAAGTGAGACAAACACCAGTAGAAATTATTATTATTATTATTTTGGAATCAGTCAATAAGTGATATACTGCAGGAATAAAGTAGAGCCCAAAGTCACGAATTTAATCATATATTCTTTCGCACCCTCTGTAAGATTGTTCTAATATATAAATGTTCAAAATATGCATTTTAAGGAATTAATTGTTTGGCGTATTTAGTATAACTTTGACGACTCAGTAGCATAGCGAGGATACATTGTGCCCTTTGCACAATACGGTATTTTCACCCTGAACGACAGAAACGAAAAATGGTGCCTAGAGTGTAGTAATCCCCCCCCCCATTTGTTGATATTTGAGTCTAAAAACTGGAGTAATCACACATTTTTTTTTTTTTGATGCAGTCTACCCATCATTGCTAAATTATGGAACCTAATATCGTTTTAATTCCCTAATCTAATTCCTTATGCTATCTTTGAAATGTACATCCGAATAAGTTTTCAAATTAATTAAACTAATATTTTGTTAGATAATTTCCTGTATAATTTACCGTCACTTGCACTGTTCAATATATTCAGAACTTTGTTTATTAACCTATTTTTTGAAAAATTCAAACTGCTTAATTCTTTGAAGAATATATAATAGCACTAAATTCAAAAGAGATAAACATAACAATTACTAAACTATTGATTCCTCATAGATAGTAGGGAATTTTCGCCAATGAATACTTTTAATTCTCGCAGATTTTACTAATTATTTAATGAATTTCATAAAAAAAAAGTATTTATAAAAGAAAAAAAATGGAAAAAATATACTCACAGTACAATTCCAAAGATAGCTTTTTTTAAAAAGAATTGAATATCATAGTATTTTTTAAGAACAAGTACGTCGTAAAAGGAATTGCTTACAATACTCCACTACTTTTGCTAGCCATTAGAAAACATTATAGAGTAGAAAAATACTTGCTTTAACATTTTTTGAGATAATTTAAAGAATAATTTAAATCCTCAGCTTTAAATTCCTGTTGATTATTTAATTATTATTCATTTAAGATATTCATTGTATATACGAATCAAAAGAAATTGCTATACTCTTGAAATACCAAATCAGATTTACGTGTTACGTAACGTCATCAATAAATAGCATTCACAAAACCAGCATCCCAAATCAAACAGAATGAAGCTGCGTTTGGTTTGTTTCTACAAGCAAGACTTGATTGAAAATAAAACAAAACTCTGTTTCTTTTTAAAGCGACTCCTCTGTTTGTGTTTGCAGGCTCTCTGTTGTGATCCGGTGGAGGAATTCCGATCCTAAAACAAACGAAAAGTGATGCTCAAACAGCGGGATGGCTGGCGATGGGAAAAGCTGCCTTCAAAAAAAGCTGGATCAAGTCACTGCTTGGCATTATCGGTGACAACTTTCAACTCTCTGCTCCGCTTAGTGCTTCAGCTGTTAAGGATTAGTAAGAACTTCAGAGAACTATTCCTTATTAGTGCTCCAGAATCCCTGGAACAGTCTTGACGGTTTTAAACAAACTTCTGCTCTGTGCAAGAAGGGAGGGGAAAAAAAATCAAAACGGAAGCGGTCTGGGGCTTTGAAACGCTAGACTGCTGTACCGTTGTTTCATGACTCTGGCAGTGTTTATTTTCATAGAATAAGGCTAAGAAAGTAAGAAGGTAAAGGCAGACATGAGTTTTCGTCTGCTGAAATCATCAAACACGTGTTTCTTATCAGCAAATGGATTTTTTTTTAAAGTCGAAGGATTGCGTTTAGTGCAGCAGTTTCATGTTGTATCCCAGGTGCTATACATAAACGATTATGCATAATATACTCGAAATTGGTCAGATATTATAGATTAGCTTGGAAAATCCAGACACTTCACCATGAATTGCCCCATTTTATTATTTACTAATCTCCATTGGCAACAAGCTAATTCTTCTACATTATTATAGTCATTCGGTTATATCAACAAAGCTTAAATTGTAGAAGTTGTTTGAAATAATTCTGTTGCGTTTTATATTAATAATTAAAGCTCTCTGAAAAAGTAATTTTTTATTGAAATTTCTGAATTTAATTCAATGTTATTTTTGAGAAATTTGATGTTATCATATGTTCCTATTTTTCACCATATGTTTCGCGCAGCATGACAAAATTTAGTTTTTGCGCTATTTAACTCCAGTTTTCATCAAAGTTGATTTATATAATTAAAGAGACCAGCAAATTTTGTAATAAAACAAATAAATTATTTTGAAAACAGTAATTTTCAATCGATTATTTTACATTAAGGAAATATTTTTAAAATCAAAAATGTTGCAGAAGGAAATGCATCGTCATTATTTCAAAGTTCGTCAGTTGCTAAATATGTAACATTGAGAGAATTTTCTCAAGTTAAAATTGTCATAAAAATAGAAAAAAAAAGAATCATTTGAAGCAAAAAATGCTATGATCTATGTAATTCATGCCAATATTAGATAGTACTAAAAATAATAAAGTGCAATCAGAAAACGTTTTTTAATTGATGTATTTATGAAAGAAACTATTTATATAGGTGAAAAAATATTTAAATGCTTTTTAAATTTAATATTTCATTATATGCTCCGTTTCATTTGTAGTGTTCTAACTAAGTATGCTGAAAGAATAGTTTAACATAAATATTCTGCAATTCTAATATTCTAAATTCTAATATTCTAAATCCTAATATTCTACAATTCTAATATTCTAATATTCTAAGTTCTAATATTCTAATATTCTAAATTCTAATATTCTACAATTCTAATATTCTAAAATTCTAATATTCTAAATTCTAATATTCTACAATTCTAATATTCTAAAATTATACAAAAAAGTTGCATAGCTTTAAATTATTTCTCTTATTCTAAAATACTTAGTTAATGTTTTGCATGTAAAATGTGTTAAAAATGTATGAAAATTTTTGAAATTTAATATTTTCTTAATCCATTTTTTTAAAATTTGAGTAAATGTTTGAACTGATAAAGAAAAGGGAAAGAGGAAATGAATGACTAATTGAACAGTAGATAGAATAAATTTGTCAAGACGCTTTGATTATTAATAACAGGAAATGAAAAGGAAAACCGTTAATTAAAATTTTGTTCTTTCAAATAATTTAAAAGTCAATTGTTGGATAATTATTCCAGACATTTATGCTGAAAAAACAACCAGGATAATTTGGTTTAATACTTTAGTAATTAACACTGGTAAGAAAAAAAGAGGCTCCGAGGTGTGGATCTACTTGTAAATATACAAATGCCAAATTTGTTAACTCTTGCGGTAATACCGTTGTGCTTTAACAGACAGACGTTCATCTTTATTGGTACAGAAAACATCAAACGATTCATATTTGAAGAGGTTTAAATATTAGTAAAAAAAAGCTATGGAAGAATGAATTAAATCATCTAATATGACCTATATTAATAAATATTGAATCTCTAGAATTCCATTTTTCAACTTTTTACTTTAATCTAGTATGATTAATCTAATATGACCAATCTTGAAGGTGGCACAAATGATAAGCAAATATTTGACCCACAATTTGTAGCTTATAACTCTTTTATGCTGCATCGAATCTCATCGAATTATTCTATTGAGAATGGCGATTAATCCCTCCCTATTATTCCTGGCACTCGTTTGTCTCTCCTGGAAATCTAGGTTTCCCTAAGTAGAGGGCCAAAATTTTCGCTACTCTAAAGAAAAAACACGTACTCCTCCCGACCACAAGGCGTACACATCTTTCAACTGGTCTTTGCACTATATCAGCCATATATTGTCTAAAAGATGCTCCACATATTGTTTCATCAATTTTAACATATTTTATGTTCGGAGCAAATCAAAGTTGGCTGTAGAAAACAAGGATAAAAAATTAACCTAAAAACTGGGTAATTTTAGACAACTGTTAGGTTATTTGATATGTAGAGTGAGCATAAAGTTTTGTTCTGATATAAAAATTTGTTGTGCAAAAACTATTATATGGTCGAATCAAGTCAAAATTGGCAATCCAAAACAAAGAAAAAAATTAACTCAAAAAGCTTTGTTATTTTAGGCAAAATTTAGATTATTTGATATGTAGAGTGAGAATGTTCTCATTATAAAAATTTGTTGCTCAAAAAGTATTATACCTTTAACTTACCTTACATTTCTTTTCATAAATTGGGAACTGTTTAATTAAATTTGTAACTAAACCAATTAATTTATCAGATTTCAATTAGACTCTCTTTTAGCTCAAAAAATGATGATATGGTACTATTCTTGTTCTCACTATAGCTTATCCGACTTTTGTTCTGTAATACTAGACATAGAATCTTTTGTCCAAGTCTTCAATGTTCGATTGCTGTGATGTGGTGTGGAGAGGGGGTGCTAGCTCAGGAGTCGTCCTTGTCATATGACAGCGATTCAAAATTACGAGGTTCGTCCCAAAATAGCCCTAGTATTGCTTTAAAACGGGAATTTAATATAACTAAACTAAAACATTAATGTTCGATTACCACAAAGTGTGGCAAACATCCATATCAATGTTTAAACTCTCTTTGAACAGGAATGACAAATTTCATGTCATGGAAGCGCTGAAAACATTGCCTTTTGTCTCTATTCAATTTCGTTAAAAAAATCATTTTATCTTGCATGAACAGATTAGTTGCACCATTTATTGAATGATAAAAAAAAATTTAAAATGCAATGACAAAAATTTTGGATACTATCTCCAACGATTATTTCATACTAATGTTTTAAAATCAAGAGCAGCCTGCCAACTTGCCCTGTATTTTAATAGCATTTTTTTGTAAGTAAATGCACGAATGCATGCATGAAATTCGTCATCAAGGCTTCTTTCCTGACAGTACGTTTTGATGCATTTCTATTAAATTCTACTGGGGTATAAACGGAATCAAACAGGATTAGAAAGCGAACCTGGTGGTTTGGCGAGATCTATTTCACGGTTCGTGAGACCAGAGATTTCCAAAATCCGATAGATATCGTCTATCGATAACCCCTGGCAAATACCTTCCGACGCACTATCAGGGCCATTTAGGATTACATGACTTCATGCATCGGGGCTTTAATTATCCTGCTGTTATCACATTCGGAAGTAATGCTCAGAATGCGTTGATATCTGGGGATGAATATGATTCCATATAAAATTAGCTCTTTCGGGTAGGATCGATGGAGTTTAGTAACGATTGAATGCGAAAGAGGAAATAGCGAGAAATTTTTGATGCGGCGATCTGCTAACCCTCTTAGGAGCATTCATTGTAAACGTGATTTGAAAATAAATGGCAGATATGTTACAAAGAAACCTCTTACTTATAGCATAGACGCCGATGAAATCGTTTTTAATGGTAAATTTTAGTTTTACTAGCGTGAAAATTTCTTTTAGCATGCGATAAATTTTTAAAATTATTGTACTTTCAGTAAATTCAAAATCAATAATGTAAAAATAATATAAAACAGAATGCAACACCCTACAGAACAGATGAGCAGATAGAGCCCTGTTCATAATACTTAAAGCTGTCAAATTTGACATGCAATTATTTCTTGAGCAGTAGTGCTCAATAGGAAGGAGTTTTCAAAATTTTAATTGGATTTTTAATTAATTAAAGCTTAGGCGAGATTTTAACGTGTTTTCTCAGTATCTTCGAAACAATGCTATCGCATTAAAACTATAATTTACAGCACTTTAAAATAATAAAAAAAAATAACTTTTTACACATCCCAGCTTTGTTCCACTTCTTTAATTTTAATAAACTTCCGAATTTTAAAACACAATTCGTAAATATGTTTTTTATTGTTGTAATGAAAATAAAACGAATGCAATTATTACATCAAACCTTTCAGTTTTTTTTTTTTTTTTTTGTACCATTTTTAAAGTCGTGACAAAAAAAAAAGACTGCTTTCTTTGGACAATAATTCTAAAGCAGATTTTTCATTTTCGTTTTAATTAATGTAATAATTTTTTTAGGCTAATATTTTTTTTCTCTATAATGCGTGTTGTAAAAGTCTTTCAGTATAAAACTTAACGGCTGATGCAGCTAAGCCTAAAATATTATCATACTACGAAATTTCGAATTAGAAGTTGAAAATGTTTTCGAATTTTTGCACTTATTACTGCTTGTATGCACAGTTTAGCTCGTAACCATAATTCTTTAATTTGTCTAACAATTCCAGAAAAACAACTCATAAACACTAATTTTCCACATCAAATAACAAAAAAAAAAAAAAAATACCCTGCGTATTCTTTCTTGCTCAGTTTAAATATAAAAATCTTGCATTTTTATTGCCTAAAGTTAATATGATTTTTGAACGAAAGTGTTCGAATAAATAATAGGTATTAAAAACAATACAAGAACTAATATTCTAGTAGATTCCCAACTGGTTCAAATGTTTTAAAAGGTTTTAAAATATCCTAGAATGATAAAGAAATTTAAGGATTATGTAGAATGAACTATAATTTTTGAAATTTTATGTTATGTTCTAGATTGCTGTAATTACAACAAAAATGTTCCTTAATTGTTTAGAATGCTTCGAAACATTCAAGACATTTTTAGAAAGCTATCCAAAATTTCCAAATATAGAATACTGGCAAAAATACTTCAGAACATTCCAAAATTAGAGAGAAATTATTCTTCCCTGATTTGAAATTGGTCCTTTGTTTGGAAGGAGTTACATATACACAAAGCCCTTTACCTATATTATACTTTTAATTTATATATATAAATATAAAAAAAAGAAACCCGAGCAAAGGCCTCACTTAACTTTCCTGTTCCTATCGAAAAATGACTTCTCTTTTCGCTCAAGTTTCTACTCAATAAGTGTACACAAATTTACTAACTTATGGTGGCACTATGGAAATATAGTATAGTAGGCATAAATAAGCTGTATGTATAATATAAATGGGTTGCAAATATTGTATATTGTTGATTCGAATATATTCACAGTACCTCTTTGTATACAATATTTGATGTCAGAGTGCAGCCATCTTGAATTTTACCATCAATAAAATATACTGAGCAAATAGAATAATGTTTCGTTTGAGATAAGAAAATTGGCCAAAATTAAATTAAATTGTATGATTTATACAGATTTATTTAAGAAATCCATAAGTGAATTTCCAAAGATGAAAGGAGCAATGCATCCGTGATATTACAATATTTATGATGCTACAATTATGATGCTACGAATCTCCAATCCCTCAGTTTGAAAAACATATTGTTACGAATCTGTGATGCGGCTTCCCAGCATAGTGGGTTCCATAGGAGGTTCCAGAGCTTGGCGACCAATTTGGCGCCAAAATAGATTATACCCGAAACATCGAGAATTTTCCCGATCCGTCCAGTAGGAACCGAGATACGCCTCGAACGTTCCTGATTTTTTGAGAGGCTTCTAGCCCCACCTCCTGAGACCTATATAAGGAGCGGATTGCAGCTGCCGAGTAGTCGTGAACCAGTGGAGTCGGCGGTGAAGAACTGGTCTTCCAAGGATAAACGGAGCAGCGACGGAGTCAAGCTAGTGCTGAACTAAGCTGTGCGCTACTGTCTGCAGTAGAGTCTGTTGTATGCTGCAAGTCTCGGCTGAAGATAACCGTCTTCTGTGCTGTATATATTTGTCGTCTTTGTGCTGTCCTGTGTTTCTTCATGTAAATAAACGTCGTTGTTTCATTTTCTACTGCCGCCTGCTGATTGAGTGTTCTCCAGAACATATAATTCCCACTATCCAAACGAACTCCGGAAATTTCGTTACAATATGTTTGGAAAATGTCCATCTGTTCCATCTTCTGTTTGTCTATGACAAAGATAACTCAAAAATGACTTAAGCTAGACGGATGAAATCTGGTATAAGGTCTTCACCAAACACGATTTTCACCAAATTTATAGGTTTCTATCAAATTTTGAACAAAATCCGTTTAGAGGAAGTCGATTTGCCTTACTGTTCGAAAATAAGCTAGAACGATAACTATAAAACGAAGAGAACTAGATAGATGAAATTCGGTACGTAAATTCAACATCTATAATATAGATACCTAATAAATTTTAAACCAAATCTAATAAAGAGTTGATCGTCTATTGGTTTATACTTTCAGAAACATGTAAAAGTGATAACTCAAAAACGCAGAGGCTTAAATATATCAAATTTGGTTTGGGCCCAATTTTTACTAAAACTATAATTATAGTTTTGTGTTCAATTTTTCTTTTGATTGATCGGGATCTAAGACACAATTTCGATTTTCTAGTACTATTAACCGAATGCCAGAAATTAATTCCCCAAAAAAAAACTCACCAAGAATGACACGATAAATTCAGTGGAACCATTTATGTCAAAGATCAATATTTCGTAACTGTTGTACGTTAGTGTCATGCAAGGGGTTCTCTGAGATAACACCTTTATTAAAAAATATATGAGAAAGTTTAAAGGAGACTACTCCCACTGGTTTTAATTTAAATTTTAAGGAAACAGTGTAATGACTTAAACTGAGTATGAAAGACCAGAGATTGATAAAAACTTATTTATTAATATCTTATTCATCGCTTTGGGATTTGTATTAGTTGAAACCAACAAGTTATTTTTTTTTCGAAACTTTCTCGCATAGACTTTAATAAATGTACTTGTATATTATTAACTGCATGCCGCTAGAGAGCAATAGTTACGAAAGACTCCATTAGTGTACAGAATTTCGTGTTATTTTAAGTTCGGTTAATACACATGTAACATAAAACTGCATAAGTACTTTGGACGCCTTTTGTGGATGATAGGTATGACCTCGAGTTTTCAGATCTTCATGTTCAGAGTCTCGCATATAAGCGTTTTATGCTTCGGAGTATACTGGGAAAAATTGAGAATGCATTTTTGAACGTTAGTATGTTGATAGACTTAAAACAAAATTTGACACAAAGCTACAATTTTTGTTACAAAATCACATATCAAATTTTATTTAAATTGTTGCATTTTTGAGTTATCACGTTTACGTGCATGCGAATGTACTGCAATTCGTTGACTGACTTTGTTCAAAATCTGATAATGATTTGCGCTTTTAAATGCTTCGTGCACCAAATTTAATCTAACTAGTTTTTAAATTGTGTCTATTCTAGTTTTAATTGTTTTGTCGTTTTACCCTTGGACAGAAAGATAAGCAAAATTCAGCGAAATAAATTTCGTTCAAAATTTGATAGAAATCTGCAAATTTGATGTAAAGGCCACATATCAAATTTTATCGTTCTAACTCAAAGTATTTTTTAATTAACGTGTTTGCAGGCAAATGGATATGATTCTAAATATTTGTTTTTTAGACTTAGGAAGGTTTGAAACGAGGAAATTCGTTAAAACATCGCTGTTGAATATTTTGATAATTACATTACTTTTTCTATATGTTCTTCGTATTAAAAAAAAAATAGGAGCACAATAATTTTTACTTTTTCGTATACGTAGTATATAGAAAGTATAGAAATCGTCAGAAAACTCCAATTCGAGATTTTGACTAATCTCCGCGTTTTATAGATCCTTGAGTTCGAAAAAAATATTTTTTCTGTCTCTACGTCTATCTGTGACAAAGATAACTCAAAAATGCATTGGGCTAGACGACTGAAATTTTGTATGCAGTCGTTATACCAAATCTGTAGATTTTTATTAAATTTTGATTAAAATCGGTTAATAGGAAATCCGTTTGTCCAGCTGTTCGGGTATAAATTAACAAAATGATTAAAAAAACGAAGAGAGCTAGATCGATAAAATTTAGTACACAAATTTAGCATTTAAAGTGTAGACACTTGTCAAATGGCCGCGGTGGCCTGGTGGTAAGGTCTCGGCTTCGGAACAGGAGGGTTTCAGGTTCGTGACCGGATTCCACCGAAGAACCGTCGTGTAAGGGGGTCTGCTGCACGTTAAACCCGTCATGACCAAACGTCCTCCCGCTGGTGTGGTGTGGAGAGGGGGTGCCTGCTCAGGTGTCGTCCTCGTCATCTGACCGCGGTTCAAAATTACGAGGTCCGTCCCAGAATAGCCCTAGTGTTTCTTCAAACGGGACGTTAATATAACCAAACCAAACTTGTCAAATTTTGAGCCAGATCCAACTACGGATTGACAGCCTGTCGGTCTGTACATTCAGAAACATGTAAACAAGATGATTCAAAAACGCAGTGACTTAAACATATTAAATTTGGTATAGGATTTTGTGACTTCTGGCTATTTTTTTTTTTAAGTTTTTGTTTCAATCGGTTGAGAAAAAACACTAATTCGATTTTCGGATACTATTAAAGACATGATAGGGATTAATCGCCAAAAAGTAAGCCAAGAATGACACAATAAATTCAGTAAAAATGTTAAATTCACGCCAAAAGATATTTCGTAACTATTACACGCCAATGTCATTCGTGACCAGTTTATAAGAGAGTATGCAAGAAAATTTTGGGGCGACCATTCCTGCTGGTTTCGAAACGCAAAGAGATGAACGGCATATTTATAGGTATTTTACTTAATACATTATTCAGTTTCCATAATACATGTCTTCTCACACGGATTTGTCTTTAATATGCATTCACATTTCAGATGAAGCCTTCATGGCAGTAAATCACTCGATCAGACACCTTGTTGGCATTTTGCGTGTCACCGCGAGACAGCGATAAATCTCCTGAGAGTGTTATAAAGGAGGGAGAGGGCGGGCACGACTAGCGTGGGAGGCTGCACATCGTGCGAACAGACGTGCAGCTCATCACCACACATCAACCCTCTGGACTTTTATTCACTGAAACTGGCGGCATAGCAAAATCGCAACATACAAAAATGTTTCACTTTCATGTTTTTGCAATTGTGAATGATTTAATTCATGTATCAAAAATATATATTAATGCATTAAGCAAGAATATGATTTTTATTATTGTTCTAGTTCCAAGATGTCGGCATCCTGGCATAGGGGTAGCGCGTCTTCCCCGTGATCTGGGCGTCCCGGGTTCGAGTTCCGGTTTGGGCATGGTTGTTCTTCCGTTGTTGTATCTGTGAGATGTGTAAATGTGCCCTCCTGTAAAAAGGGGTTGTGCAAGCGAATGAGTGATGCATGAGTAGCAAATTCGTAACTCTTGGCCGTAGTTGGCGCTACTATCAAAACCAGAGACGCTCCCCCTTCGGCTTAAATCGCTGTCGTCGTTACAGCGGGCTTGTCCATGGCAAGTGCCATAAGAAACAACAACAACAGTTCCAAAATATCGACTGTGCGTTAGAGTAGTTAGTAGAAATGAATGTCCAAATTTCTTCGACGAAAAAAACCTTAAAAGTTCACTAATAACAAATAATTCCATTAACAAAATTTCAGTTTCATCGGATAGCGTTAAGACCTGCCTCGTCATTTCTTACATATGATAAAATTGCTATTTTCCTCCAAAATATTGGAGGTTTGTCGTTATAAAATTAGAATAGTTTATCATAGGAATGTGTTTTCATTTTAATTCTACGGAAAATGTTTTAAATTCCAATTTTCCTTTCCATGACTTTTTTTTTTTTTGACACTTTCTGCAGATGGGAAAATGTATTGATATTGATATTGATAAATGCATTGAGTAAATCTGTAGTCCTATCTGTAGGAAAGGGAGTTTGAAAGTTTAAAAAAATAGCTAAATAATAGTATTTCAAATACACTTTTAAACTGTATTTCTGGTTTATTTGTATTCAAGCATTTTACTCCAATCTTGCAGTGTAAATTTTTTAAATGTATATATTTGTTTAATGTATATACTTTATTCTTTTATACTTTGCACTTTTAATGCATTTACTTATTTATATTTCTTGCTTTTGGGGCCTGTTATTAATAATGCCAGATCACAATTATTTAGTACATTTTTTTTTTTACTATTTATCAGTTATTTCCTATAAAATGTTTCAAGTAAGATATTTTTTAATAAATGAATTTTCATGGATAGTAGGTGAAAAGCATTGAGAGAGATGGAAGTAATAGAAAGGAAAATGTGGCGGTATGAATGAACTAGACACAGATTCTACATAAAACAATCAGCATCTACAATATAAAAGCGATTATTATAAAAGATTATCTTCATCAAAATAAGGATACCTAAAACGATTTGAATAAATGCTTCATTTTTTTACTTGATTTGATTTTGTCCCAATACGAAAGAAACAAAAGCGAGAAAAAGCACTAACACGCAACCAGATAGAGGGAACCAGCCTCTAGCAAGATTTCGAACAGGCAAACACAAAGAAATATCGTATGCCCCGGGTTTTCCAGTAAACAAGAAAGCGGGTTATTTCCTCATTGATGATTGCTGGATCATGAAGTTTGCGTGTGGGTTTCGATATTCTTTGGAAACTTAGTTCTGCCTGGTACAGGAAAGATCTCCTCTGTAATAATTCATAAAGCAATTAGCATGTTTTGGGAGATGTGTACACATACCGCCGTGGGAGAACGATCATATTTTTATAGGATGCCCTGTTCCTTGTCACGTTACACTGAACTGAAATCGTTGTCTCCTCAAATAAGGTTTGGTCACGAAAGGATCGTTGATCTGTCTCGAGAATCAAGACAAGCCTTAAGTAAATTGATGTACTTGTTTATACCGCGTCAGGAATGGTATTAAGCATGAAATAGCAATTGCACTGCCGTGTTTGGGAAATGATGCCTCCAATCTCCTCTAAGCTAGAATGTAAAAATTGTGGAGGGAATGAGTTTTTGATTGAAGTTCAGATTTGTTAGAGAACCAGGTTGTTGTAATCTACAAGAAATTTTATCAGTAATAATACGCAGGAATTCTGAATTATCTATATCCTTTGAAACATTGTACTTGTACCTAGATTGGAATAGGAAGTTTGGAAATACAAATTCGGTTACTGAACATGCAACTGTATTTTTAAAAATAATTGTTTCAAATCAATCCACATAGAAATAAAATAATATTTTCAAATGATACGCAAAATGCTCCATTTTACTGACAAATTTTGCAGTACTATGTCTCATACCAAAATAGATTTTACCCGAGCATTTATTTGATAGTATGGTGATAAATTTTTAAATACCAAAAATTAAAAGCAATTCTTTTATTTAATTTTATGTCTCGATTTAAGAATACCTGTTGAATGAATCTTTCAAGAGAATCAATAACAAGTAACGGATATTGATGTGCTAGAAGTTAAACTGATTTAACTATTAGGCTAAGTTTAAAAATAATTCATCACATTTACATTACAAATATATGGTATGAGCGAAAACATTTACTTTAATTTAAATCATCTATAATTGTATTGCAAATGTTCTAAAAGAATTGTCACTCCTAATCAAGTATTTTCAGAAGCGCCATAATATATGATAATGCTTTGTTTAAGACACTTTATATCCGTAAAGATTTGAGACACATTAAAGAATGTAATCGTTTTTTCACCTCTAATACTTTTGCCTTAAAGATTTGTAAACATCAACTCTGGTGGCTGTTTCCACAGAAAATTTGAAGCTTCAGTTGTGTTACTTTTGAAAATTTCTTTTTAGCCACGCAATACACTGCATTTGTTCTGTGGTAAAGCCATAACTTTGAATTAATCAGCGACACTGACTTTAGCGAAAAATATATTTATTAATTTCATTCATTATTACAAAAATTGACGACTAGTAGAAGGAATCAACAAAAGAAAATCAAAATAAACCCAAACACTGAAAAATAAGAGTATTGTGAAGTTAGAATAAGCATTCTGGTGCATATGATATTGTAGTAAGAAGTTTTGAATTTTATTTTATGGAACAATGTACGTTGTTTTATATTTGTTTTTTGAATAATTTATTTTTCACTTTTATGCTTGATTATTGTTTTTTTTTTCTTTTTTTTTCAGAATTTTAGCAGAGAAAATGGTCTACGATGCTCTATTGACATAGTCTTGAGTACAGAAACTGGCTAGACTGTAGCCAAGACTGACATAGTCCTGGCTACATTTCTAGATGAAGATTGGATTTCCTTAAAGATCAAAGCATGGGGATAATATTCGTGCTATTTGAGCTATTTTATGCAAACTTAATATGTAATTCAGCATAAAATATTTTCACGCTGATGTGAAGTGATATTAGATGCAGCTAATGTACAAAATAAAAAAAAATGAAGCTGTTTATAAAGTTGAAAAATTAAAAGATGAATCTATTTAGAAGCCATAAAGTTTAAAATCGAACAACTTACTGTCGACAAAAGTATGTTCATACACGATTAAAACAGACTTTTCTATTATCAGGAGAAGCTGCTCCTATCTATGTATTACGCCGTTGAATGATTTCTATCCAACGCACTCTCGAAGTGTATCCTTGTTTATTGCATTGATGAATACATTATTTTCAGATGAAATCACTTTACAGCATTCTTCACATAGTTTCTCAACTGGTCTGGTTTAGCTATTTAAACACACATATTACTACTATGACATGATGTATGCAGTACTATTAAAATACATTCTTTCCAAATTCATCGGTTGCAACATTTGACTGCTTTTAGACACTACCATTTTTATATACTCACGCTTATTATGTTATTTCTTTAGTTAATTAATTTTTTTAATTTTCTTACAGCTCAACAGAAAATAATTTCTATAATAGTAGGGAAATTTTCATTAAATCTCTCAAAACATATTTATCTCGGTTTTTAGTACCATAAAACTCAAGTCATCGTTATAGATTTCTGAAGGAAAGAACTTTTAAATGTTTCAGTAAGGATTTTACAAATTTTCGATTAGTTTTGACAACGAATAAGCATTGCCATTTTTTCCGTTTTGCACCAACAGACTTGGTATTTTTTTTTCCTTCCAATCATAAAAAAAAATCAGATGTAGGAAAAATTTTATTGTTACTCACATAATTTGATTTCTAATCTCATATAATACAAAGGTTTGAATAAATCAGAATGTGGCATTTTTTTCACTATTTCAGGTATAGCTATCAACAAAAAAAGAAAAGGACCGATACAAATCATTAACTATTGGTCACTAAACGATATTTAACTGAACATACATATGTATAAATAAGTTTTGATACAATGCTTCAAATAAATAAAGAAGAATTGTTTTATGTTACTGAAAAATCTGACAGAATCAGATGCTTTTAACCAACACAACTCCCAAGATGTCGAGATCTAGGGATTGAAATTTATCGTCTGAATCAACACTTTATAATACTGATAAGTATAAAATTTGGGGAATATTCTTGAAGTGACATTTTTATCTCAATTTTAGAAAACTGAATGTACTTGCATGATTCTTTGGAAAACAAGTAGTAGAATAAGTCATGGGACTTATCGTTTCGTAAAAGAGAAATATTGAATATCATAATAAAGATAAATAATAATAATCTTTCAAAAACTGAGAATAGCTCAGAAACTAATTGTTTAATGAATAGAATTCTTTATGGTTTGATTTTAATGTTATTACTTTTCATTGGCTCAGATTTTAAATGAAATGATCCCAATAACAATATTCATTAAGCCGAAATCTGATAAATTTTTACTGAGTAGTATTTCTCACTATTACTCGCAGTGAAAACTGACAAGAGAAACAATAGAACTTTTTTTTAGAAGAAATAATGATTCTTCATATGCTTTGAATTCAAACCATTTCATTTCTATAAATGCAAATAAATCGATTGATTTTATATCGTATGTACTTGAGCGTAGTTTACTTAGTGAAGGCCCATTATTTAATTCTTTTACGATTGCTAAATATCACAGACAAAATATTATAATGCTGCAATTTTCGCCTCTAAAACAAGAGTAAAAATAATAAAATTCATTTTAAAACGGGATCTTTTAACTACATCTTAATTCCTTTTTAGACACCTTTTTCATTGGAAATTAATCGCAAAAAAGGGGGGGGGATGCCATCTCTACTCATAATAAAGAACACGTCTATATGTCTTTGTGTGCTTGTGTGTATTGGTGCTCTATTGGCACATATATAATTTGGGGAATGCAAATGTGCATTCTCCAAAACAAGCAGCACTTTAGAACATTTTTTTAAAATTTTAAAGTATTAATTCAGAAATTTTTATATAAAAAATTAAACAAAATTTTTTTTTTTCACGATAACTTCAGAAAATAATATACATTCAATTTTTTCCCATTGAATTTTTATTCTGTTTTTAATTGATTTTCAAATATATTTTAAGCTTGTTTTTTATCATTATATTTTTTTTAAAAGTAAGAGTAAAATTTCTTTGATTGTTGGTGAGGTTGTGCGCGTAACCTGCAAAAACATGTTGCGCATGCATGAACATATTAATTTTTATCATTAATTATTTTTTGACATTTGCTGGCAAATATTTGAATTAAGTAATTAAATTAACTCTCAGAACAAAGATAACCTACAAAACTATAATTTTCAGCGTAACCTAGAAAACTATTATTAATAAAAAAAAATTCTTTAGTGTTTAAAGTAAACATGTTTTCTATGTATACAGAATTAGGTATTGCAATACCGGACCAAAATTTCAATACCGATATTCGGTATTTTTTAGATCTTAATACCGGAATACAGGTTTTAATACCGGTATTAGACATTTTAGAGAAAGAAAGAAAACACAGGTGCATCTTTGTTTTATTTGCCAGTTTTATAAAAGAGTGTAAATATCACAAAAAATAATATGGAACTTATAAATTATAACAGTATATAAAGAATCACGAAAAAGTAAAGGAACAACTTATTTATTTAAATCACAAAAAAAGTGTAAATACCACTATTCAGTCTGTGGTACTATTGCAAATTTTTGAAACGTGATCTTAAAATACATAATGCATCAATTGTACTGTCATTAAGCCTGAAAAGTAATTTGGTGCAAAACTGACCAGCTGTCGAAAACGCTCTTTCGGCATCTACGCTAGTTGGTGATACTGTTGGCAATGCCCGATATACTTTTTCCAAGTATTTACCTCTAAATCCCTCATCTTCAAATAAATCAATTTCTCGTCGGATGGTTTTGGATATAGCTGATTTCTATATTTTGGTTCGTTGAATTTTTTTTTATTTATCATTAATTCTAATTTTTGTTCAAAACACAATTCCTTTTCACTATCGACATTAATGACATCATAATCATCGATAATTTTTCTGAATGTGGATAGGTTTGTGGGTAAAAATTTTTAAGAAAATTTACTATAAATTTAATCAGATTTGAATTGAATATTTTCTTTTTTTCTTTTTCATTTTCAATTTTAAAATCATTATAATTATGTAAATACCGTAAGACATTTAATTTTTCGGTATGCCTTTCTTCTGTGCGATTTTTCATTGTAATATATAATTCTTCAGAGAGTGATGTGTGCTGTTCTTTCATGATTGCAACATGAAATTTATTGTTGCATTAGCTGTTAATAAATTAAAATCTCTCTGACATAATGCCTCTATAGTCAGTTTTATTGGAAGTAGAGATGATATAGTTCTGGATATTAAGTCGAATTCACTGTCTGAAAAATTAATTTGCATGTTTAAGTCGATTATTGCTTTTTGGATTGGATTTCTAAATTTCAAAAACCTTTCCATCATTAGGAGTAAACTATTACAACGTGTCTTAGAATCTTGTTTGTTTGTTTGTTTCTTATGGCACTTGCCACTGACAAGCCCACTGTTACGAAGACAGCGATTTAAGCCTGAGGGGGACGTCTCTTATTTTTTATAGCAGCGCCAACTAGGGCCAAGAGTACGACTTTGCCACTCACGCATCACTCATTCGCTTGCACAACCCCTTTTTACAGGAGGGCACATTCACACATCTCACAGATAGAACAACAGAAGAACAACCATGCCCAAACCGGGACTCGAACCCGGGACGCCCAGATCACGGGGAAGACGCGCTACCCCTATGCCAGGACATCGGCGTCTTAGAATCTATTATTAACATATATTCTGTTTTATTTTCAGTTAGTATATATTTTTGTAATACGGCATTTTTTGTAGGGGAACGTTTAAATATCTTAACAATTTTTCGAACTTTATAAATTATAGGAAGCAATTCTTGATGGGTTAGTATTTCATCCTCATTAGCAATATCTTCTTCAACAATTACATTGTCATTATCTTCATTGTCAATATCACTCTCACTCTTACTCTCTTCAATGTCGGAATCCGAAGTTTCTATATCCACAGTATTTGGATTCTTCTGTTCTTTATTTTTTTGGTATAATACATCTATTACTCTTAATTGAATTCCATGAGTATAGCACAATTGCTGATTTGCACCAATCAACTTTCCAACTTTTTTCATAACTGTTGCTCCATTAGTCGTTATGAATACAATTTCTTCTTTCAGGGATAATCCATGTTTCGCTAATTTAGATTTAAGCAATCAATTAAGCCATTAATTAGCTAATTAATTTTGCCCTTTAGGTAGACATAAAAACAAAAACGTATACTATTTTGCTATGTTGGCGATCCCTGAACATATAGGGAAGACAATTTTAAAAAATTCTAGTAAATACCGAAAAACCGGTATTTAAACTTGTGAATACCGGTATTACAAAACTGTACAAATTGCTCAAAATACCGGTATTCGGTATCCCGGTATACCGGTATTGCAATCCCTATACAGAATGTTCACTCTTGTTAAGGCGCAATAGTTAATATTTAAACCGTTAATAAAAGATGTATACATCCAACAAGAAAAATGGTCTAAATGAAATAAAGAATTATATTTTATGTAGCTTGAGTCAATCTTGTAGTTGTTCTAATGAATAAAGAATTTTAACTTTTTATATTAACTCTCGACGCTGTGGGTCATATTTAATAAAATATTCTTGAGACACTACTTTCAATATAAAAAAAATGAGCACCCTTTTGTGACTAAAGCTGACTGAGGAATAAAAATTTGAATTATCCAATTTTTATAAAAACACTCGATTTTAGACTATTCCGTTGATTATTGTTGAAGAAGATAACCATCAATGAACGAAGTTTCTACAAAGTTGATTTTCCTAAAATAATGAAAATGTTGATTTCTTAAATTGATGCTATTCAAAGCTTCATAATTCGGCGCAAAGGACTGAAACATTTTTCATTTAAAAAATAGAATACCAGTTTCTGAAGAAATTTTCTTGAATACGATTTATACTACTGAAGGACTGTAGAAATTCCAAGTTCCAATTATTTTTCAGAAATTCATTTATTGATTGAATCAAAATAAAAAAAACAATTATTCATTCATTTAAATAATTTTAAAAGCAAAACTGAAAACTGAGTTTGTAATAAATCATAGAAATGTTTATAAAAAATAAAATAAATACAAAATAATAAATATTCTGTATTAATTTTTATAAAAAATAATTTAAATACAAAATATTAAGTATTCTGTATTAATTCAGTATCAAAGTTGCGGAATAATAAATATTGCGCATTTTCAATGCTGAATTATTTCTGTACTTATATTTTTAAAACACATATTTGGTTTCAGTAAAAAAAAAAAAAGTATTGCTTGATGTTTAATCACTTCTTTTCCAGAATAGAGTTTAAATTTTAAAGGAGAACAGAAAATTTTGGGAATACGATGAACAAAACGATATAAAGCTTCTAAAATGATATGAAATTTTGGCTATCAAAATTGGAAGTTTAAAAATATTTAGCTGATGAAGTCATTAAGATCAAGTTGCATAAAATATTAACGGCAACGTCATGATGTTTCGGAGTTCCGCGATGCGACAAAGTGGTCACGAGCACCTTCACATTATAATTTGGAATAACAATTATAATTTGTAAGTTTAACGGAACTATTAAAATTAATTGAACCATTTTATACTAACGTATAAATATCTAACGTCATGAAATTTGGTATATTTATTTATTTATTATGATCAAATTATCAATAAATAAATATATTTTTAATTATTTATGTTGGAAAGAGAACTTTAATGGCTAACGATACTCGTACTTTACTAATGGGGACTGAATTATTTAACTATTTAAATTATTTTCTATTTTAATTTAATCTAACTGTTTAAATTTAATCTAACTATTGTAATTATTTTCGAAAAAAATCCAGAAAAAATTTCGCGCTTGTAGCTATCTAGAGCCAAAACGGGGATAATTTTGAGAAACTTTAATCCTCCAGATTGGCAACTAATTCTCGACCTTTTTTACAGACCGGAAATCGATATTAGGTCTGGGCCTTTTTCTAGAGCTGTGTACATCAGAATTGAAAATGACAGTGACCATTCATTCTAGTGAGCCAGCTGGTCATCAAAGGCAGATAGTATTTAATAATAATATTTTAACCTATTCATTTATGGGGAAATTCACTAAAAATCAAGAAGAAGATCTTAATCTTTTATTATCATTTTTGCTTCTTAATATTAAAGAATCATAAAAAAAAAAGTGGATTTCTTAACCACTAGTTTTTTTAAAATACCAAAGTGAGATTTGAGAAAGTTTAACAAACACTATTCGGATTCTTTTTTTTTTTTAATAAAAAAAAGGGAGAAGAAATTTACATCAAGAAAGAAATAACGAAGGAAGAATTTTTATTCTCAAGTAAAGCAAAAATAAAATTATTTTTAAACGCACTGATCGTAGTGGAAATTCCGATCAACAGCAACAGACATTAAACGAAATAAGATTGCTGAATTCAAGTGCAATCAAGCCATTGCACCTTTCCAACACAGATCAGTCGAAAAACAATAACTGTCCACTTCGCGTCAACTCCATCGATACCTTGCGATAGTGTTTGTCGGTAGGGGCGTGATCTGCAGGGGTTGCGTGCTCCGGATGCGCAGGCAGCAACGTGTGTCGACCCGGGTCCGTCTCACGGATGCGATTTCCGCTCTCCCCTATCACTTCGCGACGCGGAGACCAGTGATTACTGAGACTTTATCAGATCCTTGCATGCATCCGCCGTCGCCAAGACGAGGCGATTTGTAGCACACTAAACAGACAAAGACGTTTTTTTTCTTTTCTTTTTCGCAATCTTTAGATACACGTATTCTGATCATTTGAAATCTGATTAAATTAGTGTGGTCACAATTTATATAGTTTCAGATTCAACTATATTTCATCATTATTTCTCCATAATTTTTCCATTGTTTTAAATATAACGAACGAAGTATGTAATATGATTAAGAAAATACGTGAAGAAATTATTTATAACAGTATTTAAATAACAACTCAGATAACAAAAAAAATAAGTCTCTTAAATTATTTGAATAAATAATACTAAACTTAATATGTTTAAGAAAATACGTGAAAAATTTATTCATGATAGTATTTAAATTGCAACCCAGATAATAAAAAAGTGAACACTCATAAATTATTTGAATAAGTGACATTAAACTTCGTATTTTTCATAGTCTTATAGAATTCTTTTGAATTTTTTGAGTGATAATTTTTTAAAGAGAAAGTTATTTAAATATACTTATAATCAGATGAGCAATCTCAAAAGTTTATTGGGTATGCAATTATGATCTTTTAAATTCCAACTCATGCAATTACATAATGCATCCTATTTAATTTTTGACTAATAATACTAAAACTTGTAATATAAATGGTGCTTAGTATTATTTTGTAGATATTTGTATATACTTTATTTAGAAGATGTTTGGAACTTTTTTAATGATATTATTCCAACGTTCCTGCTTAGCTCTATTTCATAAGATCCAATGTCGAGCTTAAAGATTTTTCGGAAAATTCATTAAAGGCATTATATACCAACTGATTTTTTAAAACATAAAATTCAGATTTTTTATTGCGGTTATCAAGTTTCGTTTTAGTAACAATCCAATATAAACATTATATAAATTATTTTTCTGATTGCTATTGCTAATTCAATTGCTCCAAGACCAGCTCAAGAAGACGAATGTTTATATGATATTCTTTATATGATACTTATTGGAGAATTTTACAAACAGTATATATCGTAGCTCGTCTTCTAATCTTTCAAGGGGTAGAAAAAATATTACTGATAAAAAATATTCTATTTTCTTCTTGAAGTGTAAACATACAATAGTCACGCTTTTCAAAACAAAACTACTGTAACTTTTACTATCTTAGTCATTCGCCTTTTCTTATGAATTTTGAAGACTTCAAAATATTGTAAATCAGCGACATTTTATCGATTGCAATCCAAAAGTTCATAATTTAGAAATTATAAAAAGTGCCATCTTTAGTTTGCTGTTTTGTTTCGGTAATTTAATGATCACGGAAGATAAGAACAACTTCATGCCCAATAGTCGCAAAATAGCCCTAAACTGCAAAAACAACTGAAGAACTGCTTAAGGATAAATGACGTAGAATTTTGTTTAATGAAATTATTTGATGTTTTTAATAAGAATGTAGGAATTTATCTTAATTTTTTTTTGCTTTTCCTGATTAATATTAAAGGATGAAGATGAAAAGAAAATTCATTTCAATTTAAATAACTAATTGAATTCTTTCAGGTTCCACAATGTAAAAAATATTATTTTAAATATATCTTAGATTATTTTTTTTTTAATTCGAAAGGAAAAGAATGATTGTCGGCCGATTTTCTGCCAACCCTGGCAACCTCTCCCAATGAGTGTGATGAGTCGCTCAGTTGACGCAGCAGATCTATCGCTAATTTGCCATGATCCCCCTCTCAGCACGCAATTGATACAGGTGTCATTGTCTCGGACGTCAAGGTACGAGAGGCAAACGGACACGCGTTTCTGGACCTCTTTGATACTCCCCAGACATCGTTTCCTTCTCGCCATTGTTATTCAATCTGGACGCTTCCCAGAGGTGCGCCCCACACGCAACACTCGCGCTCTGCCTTCGCAAGTGAATTCCTCAGAGGGATTGTCTCATGCTGTCTTCGAATAAAGTAATAATTTGTTTGCTGTTTCTAATCACACTCCAACATACACAATCCCAAGGTCGCCTGATCATGGCTAGAAGGAAAGAGAACACTTTCTGCTGACTAGACATGGCTTTTCTGGTAATCTTTGTAATAGGAAACTTGATTAACTCCAGAAGATTGATTTACTTGCAGATGACGACACAGCCTAGCTGGACGTATAAGATTGAATCTAAAAATTTTGAAGACAAAGATATCTTATTTAAAGATTTTTTGAGGAAATAGAAGATAAAGAAAAACCAAAAGGAGTAGTCTCTTCGGAACTGCCTTCTATGCTTTGTCCTTTAAAAGCATTATCTACTTTTTCTTTTGCATGACTCCCCGCGGGGGAAACTCAGATATGAGCATGAGAAGCTTCCGGCATGGTGGTTGGTTCCCGCCATCCGAGTGGGTACAAAAATGGAGGTATCAACTACTTCCTTTCGTTGACTGGACGTGTTTCTCACAGGAAGGGTTGTACCGTAGCCGGTGATGGCTCTTAGTACTCAATCTTAGTTCCTCCCCAATGCAGTCACGGCTATCTGATCATTTAAATTTAATCCGAATGCCTTTAATCAGACGGGGTGGAGAAGCCATAAGTGGTTTTCCTTTGCACGAAAATTGTGAACCTTGGTCAAGGTCATAAGCTTCAAGAGTTGTCAGATCAGTCACACTCATGAGAGTTTTGAGTTTCATAATATAATGAAGAAAGCAATGTATACGTTTTGGACTCCTTTTTGGCAACTAAAATAAAAGTGCTATTTTAATAATAAGATCATACATCAAATTTCATTTATCTAAGTTGTTGTGTTTTTATCGAGTGTTAGATGATGCAGCCGGACGTACAGATCGAGAGACGGACAACCAATTAATAGATGCTTTCGACATGCAATGCGGATCTACATTATAGATTATAAAATTACATACCATATTTAATCCATCTAGTTTTCTCCGCGTAGTAGCTATCTTTTCACCTGCACTCAGATAGGCAGACTAACAAAGTTCCCACGAATAGATTCCATTCAAATTTTAATAAAATTTTACAAAGTGTAAGTACCATATACCAAATTTTACCCTTATAGCTCAAAGCATTTTTGAATTATTGCGTCCATAGACAGATAAAACATAACTTCGAAAGATATATGTTTCGGACTTAGGGAAATCTGAACGTTAAAGTTCATCAAAAATCTGGAGGTAGAATACTTTGACGATTACATGCATACGAATTCTTACTCCAGAAAGTAAAAAGATAGTTTTAGACAACTTGTTGAATAACAGCAAAACAATTTTTTAGAAAGCTAACTTCCATCATTTCTGATTGACACTGAATGAAAACAGAGTGTGAAGTTTACTCTAAGTTTACATAAGTTTTCTTATGAATATAATGGATAAATACATGATTAAAAAATATAAAACGGAGCTAAAAAAATATGAGTTCCTATCCTTTGACAGCGTTTTTTAGCCAACATCATTTAAGAATTGTTTGCCAAGCATTTTCTTTGTTAATCTCTTACTATAGTCAAACTCGCTGTTAGAGATTTTTCTTCAAGTGGATCCGATATAGAGCCAGTTAGAAAACTCATATAGAAAATCCTCCAAGAAACCTGTTAATCCTCATACAGTGAAGTTAAGTCAGATCTCTAATTTTAGAGAAAGATATCTTTCACCAACAGAAGAGGCTATACTCTTCCATTGTTATGAATCCTTGACTAATAGACGCGGATAGATAAGTTAGATCAAGAATGATTAGAATCATTGCCAGCTGCAGTTTCTTAACCCATTCATGGATATTTTGAAGATTACCTCCTACCTACATGATCTTTGGAAATACATCTGCGGAAAGCGTAATCCAACTATCATCCCACTTACCTATATTATATCGTTGGGAACAGTAATTCTCACAAACTACAAAGAAGTGAACTAAGGAAGATGTGAAGGTGTCGCTACAATAAAGCGGGTGAACAATAGGATTGTTACTTTGCACATTCTACTACTGCACATAACTCAGCGATTATGGCATTTGTAAAGCGGATTAAGAAAAATGGTACTAAAAAAGAAGTACCTTGCTCAAAATCTGTCGCTGTATACAATGAAATTACAAGAGGATTCATGGCTTCGACCAAAGAAAATTGGCCCGATGGTAAGGTCTCAGCTTCGAGACAGGAGGTCCGATTCCACCGAAGAACAGTCGTGTAAGTGGGTCTGGTACACAATAAATCCATCGGGACCCAACGTCCTTCCGCTGGTGCGGTATGGAAGTTTGGAGAGGGGGTTACAGCTCAGATGTCATCCTCGTCCTTTGACCGTGGTTTAAAATTACGAGGTCCATCCTAAAATAGCCCAAGTGTTGCTTTAAAACGGGATGTTAATATAACTGAATTAAGCTAAGACTAAACTTGACCAAAAAAAAGAAAGATAACAAATAGGAAGAATATTTGAAGAATAGGGGCATCGTATCCTTTATTTTTTATTTACCTTTGCATCATAAAGGGTTTATATAGTGGTAAATGAACAAAAGAAACATAGGTTTTGACCAGCTAACATCCCAGATGGATAGTTACTTATTAACTAACAGATGAATAGTTAGCTAATAGATGGATATTCCTCAAGTAAAAATAAATAGCCGTCCTCCACTAAACAAAAAAGTGTACAGTTATTCATAATGTGAGCTTAGCCAATGTGGGAAATCATATGAAAAAAGTGGTTTATAATTTTAGACGCTATTGGAAATGTAGCATAAACACCCAAGAAAAGAGAACCCACCGTATGTCTGCAGAAGATGAGGTACCTTTGTGCATTGTAACATGCTTCTCCTGTTTACAGGGCAAATAATCACCATTACAATGAATTCGTTTCATGACCATAAATGGCTTAGTGGGAAGCATACTTCGCACCCCTAGAATTTAAATGTAAATATAAAATTCGGATTCATAAAATATATTTCCTTAACTGCTATGGTTTAATTCATAATAAGACACAAAATAACAGTAGGAATTCAAAAGAAATATAAAGGGTCCATGATGTTCCTAAAAGGAATATAAAGGATGCATGTGTTGTCCTTTTGTATAATTGTACAAAATTTTTGGATTTGCCCCGACTTAACTAATTGAGAGACTTGATTTATTATAATATATTAGATTAATAAAATATTCCTTTTTAAAAAAGTTAAAGAAATAGAAATAGTATCAAAATACATAAAATATAAACACTTGATTAATAGGTTATTTATTTGTGACTCACCAAATTTGGAATTTTTAGTTTCAAAATTATTTTAAAAAAATAGAACAAATTAGCCATAGCAGAAAAATAATTATCTTTAAATAAAAAAAAAACTCGCATAAAGTCAATTTCTGATTGAAAATCTTCTGTTATTCCTTATTTTATTAATCAAAGATTATATTATGCGAATTTCTAAAAAAAAAAAAATCAATTATTGTATCTTCTTAAATTCTGCAAAAAGTAACTCACCATTTTTTTTTCTTTTTTTTTTTTAATTTTTTGATTTTTCACTCCGAAATTTTGTCATGTCAAAACAATTTGACTTTTGAATCAACAAGCTGTCAACCTGTACAAATGCAAAGTTAGAAGACAAAATGTTTTCATGGTCCAGTGATAGTATGGCAGTTCAGTTAAAATTCTCGTACCCCATCATAAGAGCCGCTTTCATCAGCCAGTAATGTTGATTGAACAATGTGATGCTACAATAAAAAAAAACAGTCCATGCAAAATTGTCATTCAATAAGCATAATTTTCTTTTCATAATTTTTCATTCATGATGAAAGTTTGATTGGAAAGAAATTTTTTTATCAGCTGAGAGAATTTATTGCAAGATTAATCTGAGAAACTTCTCCCAAGATGAAACAGGTTGCACAAAATTTCGTAAAAGACAAAAGGTTTCAAAAACTCATCTCAAGACGGATATATAATGTTTCAAATTTCTCGAAATTGTGGAAATCCCACTAATATCTTTATACTATAGTCTATAGCTTAAAAAGATTTCTAAAACAAATCATGATTAATAAACATGAGACTAGTATTTAATTATGGTTACGTTCCTTTCAAAAATCTCACTCGATTTTGAATATGTTCGAAATGTACTATGAGTTAACAAATCTGATTACTTTTTATTATTTTATGCTATTGAATGCCAAATTTTTTAATACATACAAAAATTTGTGAATGTATGGAAAAGATATAAAAAATTATTATTACCTAAAATTAGATTTACCGAATACTGAGAGATATCTGATAGATAGCTGAAATGGTAAAAAATTGGAAACGCTTCCTTGATATGTCATAAATGTTAATTCTGAAATTTACCTTTACTTATAACTTACTTATAATAACCACATATAATAATATTTTAACTTTTCAGTGTTTGTAACGCTAATTTTAAGCCAATACCTGGAAGACCAGACTTTGCCTGGCATGTTTTATTTATTTATTTTTTGTAAAATTGCAAATAATTTTTTAAGAAAGAATGTGCTTACTGGACATTTTTTACCCCTTCACGCCGAGCGTGTGAAAGTATCGGCGTTTAGCCGATTCAGCAGTTTTATAAAGCTTATCTTAAATTAAGTACGTAGAGACAGTGGAATTGGATCACGAAATAAGAGAATGAACTTATTATGGGCTAGATTAAGATAAAACTTTGGAAATTAATTAAATTGAAATTAAGTGTTTAAAATATCATTCCATATATATATATATATATATATATATAAAATTTGATCCAAATCGTCATTTCTGAGATACACCAAATAAATATATGTATATACAAAAATTGTTTGTTATACATATATTTATTACATATTATTATATGTATTTATTATTAGTACATATTATTATATGTATTTATTATTAGTACATATTATTATATGTATTTATTATTAGTACATATTATTATATGTATACATATATTTATTATATATATTGTTATACATATATTTATGCATTGTTTCATATAAGCATTATTTTTTAATAATTTGTTAACATAAGCATTAATTCTCAAAATATTTATCTTCTGTTTTTGTCCTTATCTAATGCTAATGTCCTTATCTAATCGGAAATCATCCTGTTCGAGTTTTTGAAAGGCATTTCACGATCATCATCTGAAATTCCTCTCTGATAACCCTCACTGGAAGATAACTCCACTAAGATTCCTTCATCTCAGCAGAGCCACTCAAAAAACCTTAACGCATCAAAATAACTAGGTTTTAGAATCAACAAAAATTTATCTTGCGAAGAATCTCACTTTCAGTTCGTCAAACACGAAACTCTTAAGGCACCACCTTGTCTAGGTGCAGTGATGGAAGAAATTTCGAACCACTTAAGCGATCTCCAGGAGAACAAAAGAAAAACTGCACAAACCTCTCGAAATCCGCAAGTTGTTTAAAGTGTTTTTCGTCCCCAAAAGGGTTCTATGCCAGAAATAATAAATAAATAAATAAATAAAATCATCAAGCTGTCACGTACATGCCTATCTAAGGATCCTATCTGAAAAAGTAGTACAATATCATCTTATGTTTCAAGGTCTTTTAGCAGATGATAGTATCGGCATAGCACCTCCACAAACAATTGACGATATCTCCGGCACTATCAAGATGGCGATTTCCTGTCCACCTACAGGGTTGCCGAAAAATGATTTCGATCCTCTTCCCTTTTATTATTTTTTTTTATTTGCATCGTTGAGAAACCCTCGTCCGGATGGTGGCGGATAAAGCAGAAAATAAAGTGTCTCTTTGTTTCACTTTACAACAGAAGCCTCGTTTTGACAAGCCTCCTAAATCGTCGAAGATTAAGGCTGTAGGAAAACTGCAGAGGATATTATTTCGGGTAGATATTTCAAGAGAATAAGTTGGCGAATGTGACAAGAATACGATTCAGTCTTCTGATAATGTTCGAATGTGCAGCCATTCTTGGTGATTGTAGAAAACAAATTGCTTTTCAGCCATTATATTAATCCTCAAATCTTGATAAAACATTATTTATAATTTTTTTTGTTTATGTGCATATGTATTGTTTCGACATTTATGGCATCATGCATTATTACGTAACTATTCTTTATATTAACCGTTGTTTATTAATAGTCTCGTAGGAGATTATGTTGCCAGGCCATCTGGAAACATATGCTCACTGCCAAACATCGCTTTATATATTATGTTTGGTTTGGAGATGATGGTAAAGATTGATACCAAACACAATGTAAGATTAATGCTCTAGGCATAAAAAATAACAAAAGAAAATAAATAGCTGAGAAGTAGATTTTATAAATGGCTTATTTCTTTTGCCGTATGTAGTTATTATATGAAAACATTATATAGAAAGTTCTAACTTTACATGTTTTTAATTCGAAATCAAAATGTGGTGACAGTATTTTTCTTATCAGATCTAATGCAGAATACAAATTTCACGAGCCTTTATCATAGTAATATGAAATGAAAAGGAATCTTTGGCACTGGTTACTTTGGCTTATTAAACAGAGCGACAATATCTGGAAAGATAATTAGGCATTTAACAAGAATTTTATTTAAATATTTTCCCATTTATTTTTATTTTATCACAAAAGAAATTGTTTTTAAAACCGACTAATTATGCCAATCATTATTACAGTCATTTACATTGTATTTTTAAGACAAATTTTCTTGTTCATAGAAATTAATACTAAAAGCGAATGCATGATCTAAACCTGCTGGTGCTCTATAGGGCAGACCTTTAACTCAGAATTTTTAAACGACGTACATTTAATTTGAAGGAAGTACACCTTGGGAGAAATTTTTAACATTAATTAATCAAAATTAAGAAAAGACGTTTTTTGTTGATATTTTTTGAAACCATTCATACGAAAAGGATTGCTACAATGCTTTAAAGTTTAAAAATAATTTATGAGTATTTTTTTTCCTAGTATTTGCACTTTTTTTAACAGAATTTTAATAATTTGTAAAAAAATATTTTCACGTCTATGTCTACAATATTTTTCATTTTTGTGATGAAAGTCAAAATATTTTCATTGGGGTAAATATTCTGAATTTTTTCTCATATCTTTAAGCAATGCCAAAGAGAATTTTTAATTAAATTTCCTCAAATTATTTGCTGAATCTATAAACAAATCTCTTTAAAATAATCAGTAATATTTCCAATTTACTGAAAAGTTACTCTTAATATTATTTAATTTTTTTTATTAGCAGGCTTCAACCCTGCTAACGTACAACTAAATGCACTCATACACGTAAGATAAATTGGATAATTTTATGTTAAAATCAAATACGCAGGTTTTCGGTAAGAGCGTGAAGTGTCACAATCTCGTGAGGCAAAGTAGAATTACGTGTTAGAATTTCGTTCAATCGATGAAGCGTCATGTGCATGGATCCTTTTAATGAGGTGCATGTACATAATAATAAGGGCAGGTATAAGGCTACTAAAATATTAAAACCTTATTGTCGATCACAAATTGAAATTTAAAAATTCGTTGTAGAGAGAACTGTGGAAATCAAATTATATAGGAGATATTTAATTTAATTATACAAAAATATTATTACCGGAAATCAGCTAATTCTTAAAGGCTGCTAGTAATAAAGTTGGTTAAAACAACTTCATTTATAAACTATGCTGAGTGTAAAAGTAAAATAATAATTTAGGAGACGTTCAAGTAGATATTATTTATTATTTTTATCAAAACATTTTTCCCTTCTGAAAGTCCAGTTTTCTGTAAGCAGAAAAGGTGTAGTTATTTAATTATAAAAAAAATTTAATATTTCTTTCATAATACTTTTTATAATCTTTTTTTTTTTTAAAAATTAGTGTTGTTTTGAAGAAAATCAATGAATAGCATGTTAGGAAAAAATTGTTTGAAAAATATTTTTTTGCCAAAACTCCATTGCGCTTTATACACTAAAAGTAAAGACTGGTGCGCCTGCGTCCTGGCGTAGGGGTAGCGCATCTTCCCCATGTTCTGGGCATCCCGGGTTCGAGTCCCGGTTTGGGCATGGTTGTTCTTCCTGTTCTATGTGTGAATGTGCTCTCATGTAAAAAAGGATTGTGCAAGCGAATGAGTGATGCGTGAGTAGTCAAGTCGTACTCAAGGCCCAAGTTGGCTTTACGATAAAAACAAGAGGCGCTCCCCCTTAGGTTTAAATCGGCTGTTTTTGAACAGCGGGCTTGTCCGTGGCAAGTGCCATAAGAAACAACTACAAAAATTGGTGTTGGAAATATAATGTAGCGATCCTACAGTGAAAATTACTTTTTTAAATTGTGTTTCTCTTTGTCAAGTCCGACCTATCTCTAAAATTTTATTGACTGTCATGATCACAGACATTCTTCCTAAAATAGTAACTCAGATTCTAGGAGGAATAAAATGCTATAATCCATCAAAATTTCGAAGTCTAATTTCCTGACGATTGCAATTTTTGTCATTGGATATGTATGTTACCGGCAAACTATGAAATCCGGTATTCTATAGAATGCCTGGGCATTGTATGTAGTCTTTAAAATTAGCCGGCAATGTAGGAAACAATTCATATTTACTACATTTCCCAGGCCTTCTACAAAAGGCCAAATGAGAAATCGGCAAAGTATGAAATGCATCTCCGATTCGTTTCTGTTCGGGTACAACTGTGCGAGTTCTTACTTCTGACGTCAACAAGGGGTTAGGTTATTCGCACAATATATTGGCAGTAGTAATGAATGGTTTCAACTGACTTGGAACTTCTGAAGGAATTTTAAAACCAGTATATGGGACATCACAATTCACTTTGTGCCCTAAGAACTTACTTAGAATTGAAGATATTCCTAACTACGAAATTCCTCCCCGGTCAGTTGCAATTGCTCAGACAAGTGGAAGCGGCCAAGGATGCACCTGTCAAATATATCTGTACGTTAAAGTGCCAAAATGTGAAATGTTTTTTGCTTGGAAAAACGTAATGAAATGTAATTCAAAATGTCATTCAAGGTTACCATGTTCCAACAAGTTGGGAAGTTTTAATTTCTTATTTTTTTATATGAAAATTTTGTTTCCCTTAATAAGAAAAGCCTAAATTTTGTTTTGAACAACTTTCAGTTTCTTTTACGTATTTTGAATAATTTTTTAATGGTACTCTCATAATTTTTTCAGAATAACACCTGTATTTTTTAGGAATTTACGTCATTTATATAATATCTTTATCAGGACTTCCTTTCATACTTTGCCTAAATGGCACTTATCATTATATAGAATGCATGCATATTATATGCAATACCTAGGGAAAGTGTATAGTAATTCTCATATTTCGTACTTTGCCTGGAAACATTTGGCATTATATAGAATGCTAGCATTTCGTACTTTGTCGGTAACATACATATCATATATGAGAAAAAAGGTGGACACAAATTCATTCACCGGTGTTCATGTTTCAACCTTCATAATATTTAAAATACTCAAGAGGAAAGCATAAATAATACTTTCACACTCTGAGCAACTCTTCTTTAGAAACAGTCAACCAACTATATTATCAGCTTCCCGATCACCCAGCGAAGGTACTCGATACAATTTGTCCTCCCTGCTCATCGGAGGAGAGAGAAAAGGGTGACACACATCTCGGACAGGCCCAAAAGATTTCCACACGCAGCGTAAGCAGAGAAGAGCCTTTTCCTGGAAAACTGTCAATGCCTGCCGATGGACCAGTTGAAAGTGACATGTTTATCGTCTTTCGATTGTGCCTCACTGGATTCGGAGAAGGGTTGCTGCTGCTGCTGCTCTTGGTCGCCAAGTCCTTTTTCAATCTCTGGAGCTGAGATTTAACTATTTAATCGTTGGGAAATGTTATAGGTGATGAGATTTCTGGGAAATATTTCGATTTTTTTTTTTTTAAATTAATCCTTACATTCAGGCACGTTTCAATACTGAATTAATTTTAGAGTTGAATTGTTTATTCAATCCTTACACTTAGGAATGTTTTAATGCCGAATGAAGTTTAGAGATGACATTTTTATCAATCTTTTACACTCAGGAATGTTTTATGTTAAATTTAATTTTAGAGAGGAATCTTTTATTAATCCTTTACACTCCAGAATGGTTTTGATGTCGAATTAATTCTAAATAGGATTTTTTTTATCATTCCTTTACATCCATGAATGTTTTAATGTCGAATTAATTTTAAGGATGGAATTTTTTTATTAATCCTTTACGCTCAAGAATGTTTTAATGTCCAATAAATTTTACAGATGATTTTTTTTATCAATACTTTGCACTCAGGAATATTTTAATGTTGAATTAATTTTAAAGATGATTTTTTTTATCAATCTTTTACACTCAGGAATGTTTTAAGTTAGATTTAATTTTAGAGAGGAATCTTTTATTAATCCTTTACACTCCAGAATGGTTTTAATGTCGAATTAATTCTAAATATGATTTTTTTATCAATCCTTTACATCCATGAATGTTTTAATGTCGAATTAATTTTAAGGATGATTTTTTTATCAATACTTTGCATTCAGGAATGTTTTAATGTTGAATTAATTTGAAGGATGATTTTTTATCAATCTTTTACACTCACAAATGGTTTAAGTTAGATTTAATTTTAGAGAGGAATCTTTTATCAATCCTTTACACTCCAGAATGTTTTAATGTCGAATTAATTTTAGATATGAATATTTTTATCAATCCTTTACATCCATGAATGTTTTAATGTCGAACTAATTTTAAGGATGGAATTTTTTTATTAATCCTTTATGCTCAAGAATGTTTTAATGTCCAATAAATTTTACAGATGATTTTTTTATCAATACTTTGCATTCAGGAATGTTTTAATGTTGAATTAATTTTAAAGATGATTTTTTTTATCAATCTTTTACACTCAGGAATGTTTTAAGTTAGATTTAATTTTAGAGAGGAATCTTTTATCAATCCTTTACACTCCAGAATGTTTTAATGTCGAATTAATTTTAGATATGAATATTTTTATCAATCCTTTACATCCATGAATGTTTTAATGTCGAACTAATTTTAAGGATGGAATTTTTTTATTAATCCTTTACGCTCAAGAATGTTTTAATGTCCAATAAATTTTACAGATGATTTTTTTTATCAATACTTTGCACTCAGGAATATTTTAATGTTGAATTAATTTTAAAGATGATTTTTTTTATCAATCTTTTACACTCAGGAATGTTTTAAGTTAGATTTAATTTTAGAGAGGAATCTTTTATTAATCCTTTACACTCCAGAATGGTTTTAATGTCGAATTAATTCTAAATATGATTTTTTTTATCAATCCTTTACATCCATGAATGTTTTAATGTCGAATTAATTTTAAGGATGATTTTTTTATCAATACTTTGCATTCAGGAATGTTTTAATGTTGAATTAATTTGAAGGATGATTTTTTATCAATCTTTTACACTCACAAATGGTTTAAGTTAGATTTAATTTTAGAGAGGAATCTTTTATCAATCCTTTACACTCCAGAATGTTTTAATGTCGAATTAATTTTAGATATGAATATTTTTATCAATCCTTTACATCCATGAATGTTTTAATGTCGAACTAATTTTAAGGATGGAATTTTTTTATTAATCCTTTATGCTCAAGAATGTTTTAATGTCCAATAAATTTTACAGATGATTTTTTTATCAATACTTTGCATTCAGGAATGTTTTAATGTTGAATTAATTTGAAGGATGATTTTTTTTATCAATCTTTTACACTCAGGAATGGTTTAATGTCGAATTAGTTTTAGAGAATTATTGAGTAGTTAGAATTGATTCATTGAAGGCGTAGTGTGATCTTTAAGTAATTAAATTAAAGCCGATGCTCCTGAACGATGAAATTTGTGTTCTTAAATAGAATCCAATCAGTCATGAATAGCATAAACATATGAGGCAGCTGAAAAATGTTTGTTCTTAAATAGAACCCAATCAGTCATGAATAACATTGACATATTAGGCAGCTGAAAAATACTCTGCTTTATTTATTTATTTATTAATATGAATGCTTTGTCTGTTTTAGAATGTTTTATTAGAGAATAATTTTTTAAAAAATGAATCAATTAACGCAAGTGTAATGAAAATAAAAAAAAAGTCAAGTTTTATTATGGAGAAATATAGAATCTCACACTTAAAATATTTAATATACAATATAGCCATTTAATAAACGTAAAACTTATCGGCTTTGTATTCAACAGATATATAAATATTTATTTAGACTCGTTCATGCTTTTCACAGAAAAAAATGGTACGCTCAGCGATTCGCTAAGAAATTAATTCCTGTGAAAACAGTTTTCATGAATGAACTAGGATGGTAATTAATATTGAAAGTAGAAAAACTGATTATTCTGGATGAATTCTTAATCAGTATGATAACAATGCTTAATGAATAATTATAGCTGAAAGATGGTATAATAATACATCAAACAAAAAAAATCCAAATTCAATAAAGGCAATCCTCCAAAAATTCATTATTCAGAAAGTAGTTATTGAGTTTCTTGTCTTCAAGATAACTAGAAAATTTATATATTTATATACCAAATCTAACCAGAAACATGCTAACATACCAAACAAGAAATGGTTCTCTCTACTTATTGTTAAATAACCGGTCAAATGCAAACAAAAAAACTATAGAAACATTCCAGACAGTTTCATTGAATGTTTTCGCAGCTGTACTTGATTCGAAACTCAATTACTTAACGAAAAAACAAAATAATATTTGAAATGCTCTGGAAAGAGCTCCCAATGTCATCAAAAAGGTACACGGATAAAGAATACTGAATAACCGGATCGACGCAACAACAACATTGGCTGTGAACTGTGATTAAGTCCTAAGGGCCATCACCGGCCACGGTACAACCCTCCCCGAAGGTCTGGATCCTCCATCATCGATGGGAGGATCCAGATCCCCCACCTATTTATATACCCACCAGGGTCGTGAGATTCAGCCACCATACCCGAAGCATCTCATCCTCATTTCGAGGTGCCTCCCGGGAATTCTTCAGATAGGTAATTGCTATGACCCCCATATTGAAATTAATCACCATATTTTTCAAAATTACTATCCCATAAAAATGGTAGTTACATTATTTTCAAATTCAAAAAAATTACCTTTATAATGACATCAAATTTAATTTTTGTAAAAATAAAATAAAATAAAATAAAAAACATCTTTATTTTTAATATATTTAAAAAATTAATGTAATACATTATTTATAAAAATGTCTTTAATGTTAGGATGAAATTTGAACTCATCCTTGAGGCAACTCATTTTTATGGTTACTCCAATGTTAAAAGTGAGGTTTAAAAAAATGCTACCTTTGGATATTCATCAGAAATAGAATTTTCAATTCCACTTTTATTTCGTAGAATGTAAACTTTTTTATTTACACCCAAGGTAATTTGAAGCAGAACGATTCAACTAAATTCGATATTTTTAGCCATATTAAATAATAAAGTGAAATTTTAAAAATTGCATTCCATATTAATATCTTAGCAATTCAAAAAGTCTATAATTCTAACATGCTGGTCGTCATAAGCAGTTAGTTACTGGAATTCTACTACCTGATGTTCTTGAATAGGGGGTTGAAGGGATTGTGCTTCGATCTTTTTATATCGAAATATAAAACAAAATATTAAATCTTTAATATATAATCTTTCATTTTGAATATTTTTAGTGAAAAAAAAAAAGATTTAGTTCAAGTCTTTGACCTCCCTTAGAAAGGGCTACAATAATTAAGGATAAGCAGTCAAGATTGCTTTTCACAGAAATTAATTTAAGCAGACAAATCAAATTCTCATTTAATACATTTTTCCTAACTGAAAAAAGATTGCAAATATTGTTAACAAAGCATAAGATGCTTATCGATATCTCGCAAACTAACGCAAATACATTTTGTCCCTCATGTGTCATATGGCTATAACATCAAATAAACTTCGCTTTGACTGATGGCAGCAGTCTATCAAAATGAAACTTTCGCCAAAACGGCTTGCAGAAGTTTCCAGTAATGAAATTGGCGACGCTCCATGAGGTACCTAACCTGAGAAGACACCGAGTAAACATTATAGGGAGGAAGCATTGTTGTCTAACTTGGGCTTACCTCCCTACTCTGGCTGTCAATTCTCCGAGTCAAGTGGACGCCAGTTGGAAGCACGTCACTCAAGGCCCCATGAAGCGTAAATCGCTGCAGCGGATTAATGCCTTCTGAGTTATTCTTCAGGACATGCACTGAAACGCTTTCTAAGCTATTAGGGAAGTGCGTAAAGCTTATTCCACAGTGGTTATAGCTTATTTGGAACCTAAAATGTTTCAGCCTTTCGCCATTAGGTAAAGATATTATGTCTGCGAATTTCACACGCGTCTTCTTCGTCTAATACAGACGGAGTCGAGACAGACATTAATCTGACCATCTACTTAAGAAGGGCTTTGATTTTTTTCTACATAAAAAATATCAGTATTGGCGAGTGAACATAATATACTTTAGAAGGTAAAAATAAGGAAATGAAATTTTGATTGACAGTCAATAAAATGCGGTTGGTGCAGTTTTTTTTCCTGTTAGATTTTGATGGTATATGTTATAGGAAAGTTATAAGTGTTTACTAAGCAGTTGAATAGCTTAAACAGTTCTGGTTTATAGATTTCTGCTTATACTTCGAAAAGGAATGAAATAATTACACTTGAAATGGGATGAGAATGAAATTTTTGGCAACAAAAGCCGTTTTCTCCTAATGCCAAGAGTGCACTCAATAGATTAATTACACTTTGTAGCAGCTGCATTATCTTCTGTTTTGAATAATATTTGTAATAATTATTTAATAATAATTTTGAATAATAATATACGCGTCCCATAGTACTTTGCGATTGTAATTGTAAGGAGATGTGATGTTGTTCTGTTAAGGTGTGCGCGCGTGAATGTCTTGTCTTCGTGTTTTGTGTTTGTTTTGTGTGAAATGTGATCATTTAAAAAATTTTCCTGAAATCATGGGTCATCTTGCCTCTACTGCACGGATTATTATGATATTCATTCCACCACGACGTATTAAAAAGAAGTATTTGATTTTAGTAATCCCACAAAAACATATATTTCATGTAACAAAAATATGAGCTAATTGGTTTCCGGCTGTAATGATGACGGTATCTCGTTGCGACATTGAATGACTGAAAGAACTCCATAAGGCTTCATATCAACTGATTTGAATTTTACTTAATTAAAAATTAAGAAAATTTTGAGGTTTTTCCGCTATAACTTCCGAAAGTATTACAGCACAAGATTGATTTTTACATGATCTTGAAGTTCAAAAAATAATATTTTGAATGATATTAATGTTTTAACCTATAAATTAAATTTCTATTTTTAATGATTTAAAAAAATAATTTATTTATATTTTTTTAACAATTTACAAAACAGCACAAAATGAAATTAAAATTTAAGCTGCATGAGCACGTTACAAATAAATGGGGAAAAATTAGCTTTTATCAACGTGTTGCCATCACATTGATAAAAGCTCAAATTTAAAAATAAGTTAACCATTAAAGAAACTTAAACATAATAAATATATAAAAGTGTAATTCTGTATAAAATGAATAAATATAAAATATGATATTTTTTAAAGAGTACATGCAAGGAAATTTTTCTATTTATTTTTTAATTTTATAAAATTTTATACTACCTATATTACTCATTCAATGAAATTATTTTATTGAAGGAAATATATTATATTAAAAAGGGATCCACTTTAATCATGGTCCAGCAGCTAATTTGCAAACCGTTTGTAATAGACATACATACATTTGCAAACAAAATGGTCCAAATGAAATAAATAATTATATCTTATGTAATTTGCGTTGATAAATGTTTTGATAAATTACGAATTTTAAATCTTTACATTTCTCCTCTGCACTGTGAATCCTATTTAATAAAATATTCTTGAGACGCTAATATTTTAAATAAAAAGAGTTGTACTCCAATCAGCTAAATCAATAACTAAAGCTGACCGATTTATGAAAATTTGAATATCACTATTTTATAAAAATGGACGATTTCAGACCCCTTCCTATACAATCTCAAATAAGCCAATCATCTTCCAAGGTTTCTCAAGAGTGATTCGCCTAGATTATGAAAATGTTGATTGTTCTAAAGTTGTACTATTCAAAACTTAATAAATCGGTCAGAAATGATCGTAGAAGGTAGAAAACGTTTATTTATTTATTTAAAAGTTGAAGTGACAAAAATATTTTGCATAGTATGATTCCTTAGAACTAAAGGACTGTATAAAATTTAAACTTCATAATTTTTTGAAGTATACTGTTACAAACCTGTAATTTTGCTTCCCAGCACGACTAGTGTCATCGTAAGAAAGACCGTTGTACGATCTGCCCTGTGCGTGTTGAGCTCAATGAACTCAGAGCTTGGCGATGAATTTGGCGACTTTGGCGACAAAAATGGATCATACTGGAAAGTTCGAGAAATTTCACGATCAATCCAGTAGGAACCAAGATACACTCAGATACGCCCTGATTGGTCTGGAAGATTCTAACCCCGCCTCCCGGAACTTTAAAAGACAGGCACTCTGTAGCTGTAAGTAAGTCGTGTGTAGGAAGTGGTGTGTGAGAGTAGTCGGAGTCTCCGACGAGTAAAAGAAATTTAGAGGATTAGACAACAAGCAAACTGCTGAACTAGAGATTAAATGCGCTGCTTTATTACGATTGATTGCCGGTATTTTCAGAAAAAAAATTTTGTAACAATATTTATAGACCTAAAAAATAAAATATTATTATTGATATCATTTAAATCTTTTAGAAAATACAATTAAAAATTGTATTTTACCATAAATCTGTGCACTTTTTATTGAATAATTCTTTGAGATATTATACATTATGAAAATTATTCAGTAGTGCACATAAGACTTCAATGCCGAACGACTCTGCTTTCAGTTTTCATATTTTTTTTTTTTTTTATATAAAAAGGACATGTTTGCTTTCAGTAAAAATAATGACTTTATATTAAGTGCGGTTTAATCAGTTCCTCTTTAATTTAAAACTGAATTTTACAAACACTGATAGAAAATTAGACAGAGATGCATAATACAATAAACAGAGCGGCCTAAGGCTTACATAATAGTATAAATTAATAATATGACTATCAACATTTAAAGCTTAAATATATTTTGATGAAAAACCTATTTTAAGACTAAGTTGCATAAAATATTTAATTAAAAATTTTAACGAGCATTAATATTTCTCTATTGTTTGCATTTCTCTATTTGTTATATCCATTTAAATTGATAGAACATGTTTTTGAAATTTTGTGTTAATTATGGCAGACAGAATATGTTTATACAATCATAGTCTTAGAAAAGAACAAGAACAAGTTTTCGAAACTAACCAAAACCTTAAGACTTCAAAATCCCTATTAATTAGTTATATATATTAATTAATTTTAATTTTTACCTCATTATTCATTAAATTTTCCTTTTTTACTATTTATTGGTAAACTAAGGAATAATTTCATACATTGAGTCAATAAAAATTCTAAAAAGAAATATTTATGCTGAGGAAAACGAATGATTTGTGATGTGAATAGAAAACGATATTAAATGAACGAAATAAAGCTAAGGAAATAACAGAAAAGGAATCAAATGTTTTTACATTTTTTTTATATAAATACTAGAATTAATTATATTAAAAAATTCTGAATCAAAAAATAAAAATAATTATTCTAGTTGTGAAAGAATTGTTCTTGCTGTTGTGATCAATGCACAATAAATTTAAAGTGAAGTTTATTACGTGAAAAGGAATTAGAATATGTTCATATTAACGTTTATTATATGATTTGAACTTCAAAATTTAACAAAATGAAAAAATCGTCTGTGAAAAATTTAATTGTTTCTGTTTAGGAAAATGTATTATTTATAAAATTATTAATTTCCAGCATTTGAAAGAATGTTGTCAATTTTTTTTTTATTTTACAGGTGGCATTTTTGTTGCTTGTCATTATTTTTACATTTACTAAGGAAAAAAATGATATTTTATTATTATAACGAATGAAAATAAATGAAACTTTAAGATGAATGTAATGATTGGAATCTTAACGACTTTCAGTAAACTTCGAAGTTTTAAAAAGATATCACATTTAGCTCAAGATCTAAAAATTACAATTATTTTTGAAATAAAAATAATTTATAATAAAAATAAAAATGATTAATTTAATTTTAAATTACTTTTAATAAAAAGAATTGGCATTGAATAAGCCAGGAAGAAGCCTGATTAATTTATAATTTATTTTCTGAATGGCAACACAAAACAGGTAAATATTTTTTTTTAAAATCAGACGCCTTCATAAAACGAATAAAACTGCGATTTCCACAGCGAATTCAAATCCAAAATGATAGTTTTTAAAGATTTATTATCAGAAGATGAAATGTTTACAGATGCATTTAAGTATAATTTAATGGATGATTGTATTTACGAAGTGGAATGCAGCCACATAACTCGAAACACACCTGCTGTTGAGTTAGAAGGTTTCAATCCAGTGGATGTAGGCGATGGAATTCAAGACGAGGTCTCCAGCGAATCTGGGATTGACCTTGTTCTTAACCAACGCCTCGTGGAAACACATTTTGGTTGCAAAAATGAGTTTCGAGATTATTTAAAGCTATATTCTAAAGAGCTCGAAAAGAAATGGAAAGCATCTGGCGCTCCTAAAGAAGTCGTCGATCTCTCCAAGCAAAATTTTATAAAGGCGGTCAAGTTGTTGGTGCCGAAGTTTGAAGATTTCCGTTTCTACTTGGGAGAGAGTTGCGATCCATTAGGGCACGTCGCTATGCTGGAATTCAGGGAGAAGTCTGGATCTGAAGTACCTGTAATGCTCTTTATTAAAGAAGGTCTCTTTAAGGAAAAGCTTTAGAATTATGGAATGAAGGGTTTGAATCTGAGGAATGTATTACATACTTTAAATGAAAATGAGTGTCATCGTAGCAAATCATGAAACAAATAACATCAAAACTTCCAAACTTTATCATTCGTATTATTAAACCATATTTCTATATCTTCATAAATATATTTTCTCAGGTATAAATAATTAAATTTTACATAAAATTTCTGTACGGTGGTAATGTATTTTCTATCATTTTTCTATTCATTGTAAATTATTGAAATTTTGTTAGTCATATTTTGTATAGATATGAAATAACCTTTTTAATTCTTTTCTAATAATAAAACGTAAAGTAACTCCAAATTTTATGAATCGCCAAATCATATGTATAGGCATGCCACACAACATTAGAATGATAAGAAAAATAAAATATAAGTGAAAAATCTGCAGTCAAATATTTGCTTCAAAAAGTAGGAGTTCTCCATTTTCTAGTTATTAAAGAGTATGCTAGGCGAGATCAAATACTACCAACCTTCTACCACTAGTGAGAGTGTCCGTTTATATCAAAAGATCAAAGCAGATAAATATAAAAATATTCTTTTCAGCTATATTCAAGTAAATTGATAAGATAACAAAAGAAGCACTAGTAGAAAGTTTCTGACAAATATCTAATCCACATCTTTAAAATAATAAATGTTTTTGCAACTTATGTATCGAAGATTGTTCAGTATATCAATTAAATATCATTCTGAAGTTTGCCATTATTGATATTTTAATCATTTTATAGCTCATTTCTATTGTATTATTCAGTTTGTTGATAAATTTCTTGAACAGAATCAAATCATTTCTTTTGATTATTATAGGAATATATTTGAATTATGGGAAAATTATTCAAGCATTAAAAAAAGAAATTAATATAGCTTTTCAGTATGCATAATTTGAGCATAATTTTACTAAGTTCTAAAATTATTTCTTACATTTCCTTAATCTTGGAAAATTTGTATTTTACAAAATTTATTTTTTCTGATAAACAAGTATATTTTTCTTGTATAGCTCTTCACTTTTCTGATGAAAAGTTTGCATTTACCTAATTATGAATAAATTAATTGAATTAAATTAAAGACCTAAATTATAGGTAAATTTAATTAAAGATCTAAATTATGAATAAATTTAATTAAAGACCTAAATTATGAGTAAATATAAATTTAAAAATAATATCAGCAGAATTAAATGCTGCATAAAATGCTTTATTATTTTGCATGATTTTTTTTTCTTTGGATAGGTAGTAAAGTATAATTTCTGTTGAAATACAGACCCTATTTCTGTTAGTTTATTGACACTCTAGAGTTGAACGTTAATTTTTGTGAAATTTTCATTCATTTTCCGTGATTTCTCCATGATTCTTAAATGTACTTCCAAAGATTTATGTCATTTTAAAATTCAAATATATATATCTTCATAATCTTTGTGTCATTTTCATGAATTTTTCTATTTATTTTAGTAAAAATTTAAATTTAATTTCTAAAAATTTTGGATGAAATTATCTATTTTTAAATTGTCCTTCATTGTTTCATCCTTTTTGTATCATATTCTATGGTCATTGTGTGTTTAAGAAATCAAGGTTCACCTTATTCATTGTTTTGCATAATAACTTAATAGCAGATAATTGTTTTTATTTTATAATCAAATAGATAATATTTGCCACATAAAGTTTGATTTCTCTGATAAAAACTCGAAGTAAGTATTAGCAATAAGATATGGAAGAAAATAAATTTATCTATGAGTCTCTAATTCGTCATATTGTAAAATACTGATTGTCATCCTGTGAGAAAATATTTGTCTTCAACAACCACATCTGCATGAGATGTCATTGGATTTTTCTTGAATCGTCAATCATCCTCATCAAAATAACAAGTATAAATTGATTTTTGAATTTTAATTTTTGACATATTTAAAGAGTGAAAAGATGCAAAGCAGTGAAATGCGAGCAACTAGGCGAGAAACGTTTTGAATATCTTGTGATTTGTCTCTCGAATCTGTGTTATAGTAATAATTAATCTTTAAACATGTAACAATGCTAAACAAGTAACTTTTTTGAATATTTATTATTACGTTTTAATAATTATAGGTAATCAAGGGGAGTTAATTGAAGAGTTAGGCAAATGACTTTATCTTCGATCTCAAATTTAGATAGGAAGGTTATAAATTTCATTCCAGTCACACTAAACAGAGCTACTAAAGTCTACTACTCCAGTCACATTAAACTACTGTAATTTCTTTTGTGCTGACCAAGAGAAAAACTTCAGCTTTTATTTTCTAAATTACTTTCCTGATAATAATTTCTGCTTCAGAAATTTTAATTTTTTTTGTTGTTCTTTTGCCATATATTTTATGTCTAACTAGTTCAGACTTAATTGGGGATGATGCTGGAGTTATCAAAAGACCTCTTTTCTCAAGGTGGTTAATCATCGATATTTTGTGTTTAACAGGCAAAGAATCCTCAGAAACTTCGAAGACACTTGCCTTTACCACATTCTACAGTGTGAATATCAGATATCTAAGTAAAACAAAGCAATTTCTATTAATATATCTTGGCAAAATTTATAAAAACGCTTATTACAAAAAATGCTTTTATTAAGATATGATTAGTTAATTAGTTTTCATTAATTTAATTCACATTTTTTGTGCAAAAAAACATTTAGGATATAAAAAAATCTCAAAAACATCGTAAAACACTTTATTTCTAAGAACAAAAACTGGGGTTTTGTTATGGAATTATTATGACTAATAAAATGAGCTGCTTCAATGCATAACGCATTCATCCATCAAGCCAAATAGCTTATTTAACTAACGAAAGATTGATCTAACGACTAACAAGACTCATTCAGATCCGTTAACCATGCTGGTAAAGTAGCCGAGGAATCTCTCGAAGAAACTAGCAGTTGATGGTGGGTTGGAGAAAGTTCCTCGGCGACCCTGGGTCCACCGATGCGCGACTCTTGGAAATGTGACTTCCTCTCTGCTCAGTTACCTAAGCGTTTCTTTTCCCTAGAGATCATGAGCCCACCCATGCCTCTGCCCCACCACTAGTTACGTGATCCAGGCCATCTCGCTGACTAATGGTCGTTCTCCAATTTGTCTGACAGAAACTGGCACCAAGTTCACTGAGACCTCTCGTTCTCTGCTTCTGCTGAGTTTCATGCTAAATGCGAAGTCACAGTGATTGATCGCTTTTACATGTGATCGTTCCGAAGGAATAATAATATGTGAATTTGAATTGTTTTTATTAACATTGAGAGATTTTGAATAAAAGCGTGATCCAAAAAAAATGAATTAAGTTTTATTATTTTTGATCAAAAAGACCGTCATTGGAAATTTGGATTTGTGGCAGAAAAAGAGTCCAGCTTAATAAAAAAAAAACTTACAGAATAGAAAAGTTTTTTTCTTACTTAGAATATTCAGAATTCATTTGTTAGACCAAAATGAGCCCTTTATCGAAAACTGCTGATTTGAATTGCAATGCAGGCAGTTTTCTTATTTTTTTTTTCTTTCTTAAATGTAAAATTAATTTAAGTCAGTTAACTTTCATAAATGTAGCCGAAAAGCATCCTTCATTTACTGAATTCAATCCATAAGTTGAAATTTTCTTTATGGCAATAAGTCCAGATTGAATGGACATATTTAATATGCATATGCTATTATTATTATTAAAAAACGTTGTGACAATATTTTCATAACCATCAAACAATCTATGAGCAATTTTTAAAAATGTTTCGTAGTTATATTCTTAATTTTAAAAAATCTATTCTTTCAACACAAAGATGATCTTATAAAGATGAATTCTATGCTTTTGATTGAAACATTTTAATGCAATACACTGACCGAAAGTTTGCCAAAGAGTTTGAGGAAAACGTTTCAAAAATTTTCGAAATAATTATCAGCTAAACTTAAAAACGAAAGTAGCGATTGGGGAAAAACATTTTTCTAGCTTGTGAGCTGCCAGCTGTTTGGGGCATTCACCTCCTGTCTGCGTAGTGCCGTATAATTTCTGCCAGATGGAATGATGCGTCTATGCACATAATAATTTTGCAATGAATTTTCTGACCTTCCTGGTAAAATGACGGGTATAGCTCGTCACTGGTTTTTCATACCATATAACACAATGACGAACTGTACTCGTCATGCAACTAAAATTACTGCTGAATATGATAATAAATTTGGTTTAAAATTCCTAGTATACTGAATCCGGCAGCAATTTCATTACTTATGTTGATATCATAGACCACTATCGCATATTATTTACCGTCAGACTGTCTTGATGCAATTTAATGCCAAATTGTTGTTAGGCAATGGATTTCTTTCTTATAAACATTTAGCGTGAACATGTGTCTTACTAAAGGAAAAACATGCTGTAAAATAAACACGGTAACGAACAATAAAAAAATAGATACTAATCCGAAGTCATCGGTGGATTTTGAAAAAGTGTTGAATGTGAACTTACGAATTACAATTATATCCATATCAATAATATAATTTTAGTTAACAATATGTAAGAAATATAAAATGAACTAAGTTTTTCTAATAAAACTTAAATGGTTATTTCATGCACAATTGTTCATTATTAAATCTTACTGGAAGGGGATAAGCCTAAAAATCGCTTTGTATTTCTTTTTATAGGCATTCTAACTGATATCAAAACTATAAGACAGTTAAATGCATTATTTGGTAAATCCCTCGAATTTCTTTATGACGAATTTCTTTGAATTCTTTTTTTCTCAAATTTAAAAGTTCAGAACTAACTGTTGGTTATCTTATTCCCGGTTTTGTAGGTGGTTTCTTTAACTGCTCAAAATTAATTTTCCTTAATTGTTAAAGTGATATAAAATAATAAATCACATTTAATAAAATTACTCTTTTAGTCTTAACTTTATGGTATAAATTAATGTTATTGTTTTCCGTAATCATTTCTATTTTAAACCTGAACGAATATTCTTTAAAAATTTAAAAATTCCTCCCTTAAAATACGAACATCTCGGTTATAATTAAGAATCGTTTATTTAAATGCGTTTTTCTAACATTAGGAAAGTATGTGTTATACCACTAAAATAATAAGTTCTAAAACAAAATGTTTTATACATATTACCATTCATTTTTGCATATTATATGTTATACTAAATGTGATTAATTCGATGATTATGTATAATTATTCATAATCACCACTAAACTTATTGGTGATAATGAATAATCACCAATAAGTTTAATGGTGATTAGTTAACCGGTTAGTTAGTGATATAATAACTAGTAGTTATTCATAATCACCATTAAGCTTATTGGTGATAATGAATAATCACCAGTAAGTTTAGTGGTGATTAGTTAGCCGGTTAGTTAAGTTAGTGATATAATAACTAGTAGTTATTCATAATCACCATTAAGCTTATTGGTGATAATGAATAATCACCAGTAAGTTTAGTGGTGATTAGTTAACCGGTTAGTTAAGTTAGTGGCATAATTACCACCAAACTTATTGGGGATAATATATAATCAACAATAATTTTACTGGTGATTAGTTAACCTGTTAGTAAAGTTAGTAATATAATTACCAGTGATTGTTCATAATCATCACTAAACTTATTGGTGATTATGAATAATATTCAATTTATAATATTTACCTTTATATATACATCTATCTTTTTATAAAAATTTACGATATATTTTGATTACTGTTACAGAAATGTCTGATGGTAATACGGATAGATATGTCGATAATTTTAGAAATCCTAAGCATTACAATACAGTTTTTTTTCCCTTCATCGGTTTGATTCCATAGAAGGAAAGTGGTGGAACAGACAGATTTTTGTTCTGTGCGTCCCCGTGTGCTGAAGCATCGTGTCAAGTGCTTGGCCATCCAGAACTGAAATATACTTTCCCTTCATTCCCACGGACTTGCATTCACCCTGACATCATTGAAGGAAAACTGTCTATGACGGTCGCCCTTTTTTTTAAATTTATTTATCTTCCTCCGATCTGAAGGGCGAACACGGGTGATAACATGGATCGAAATGCCGTCTGGTTTTTAGAATATTTTATCGAATATTACTGCTCAGTAGTTAATTATTCAAAACATTTAATGTTACAGGATCAGAGAAAGATTCATTTCTTCTTTAATTTGCAGATAATTTAGAATTTTTTCTATGAAAAGGAAAATTGAATGCTTATTATATCACAATTTTTCAGTATATTTACACAATATTGAATCTGTGTCCAACCTCGTATCGGTGAATTTAGAATTCCGTCAAGTCCAAATTTAACAAAAAGAGCTCAATTTTAATATCAAGATTTTATGCCTAATTCAGTTTTCTTGTCCATTGCATTTCTGAGTTATTACCTTAATATACAGATGAAGAAATTCGAGTTTGTATTCTGACCATTTCTTTTTCGTAAAATTAGTCCAAATTTAAAACACATCTTCAATTTTAATATCAAGTTTCGATACTTTACTTCAATCTTGCTTGCTTCTTGAGTTTCTGAATTCAGCTTTAAAATATACAAAAGGACACACTAACCGGCAGTCACACTTCAACGGATTTGATCCAAAATTTGACGCAGATAGTTTTGATGCCAATATCAAATACCAAATCTCATCCGTCTGTATTTCTCTATTTTTTTAATAGTTGTTGTTGTTGTTGTTACCAGCAAATAAAGATAATTCCAAAAGTTATTTATTCAGACTCATGAAAATTTAAAATATGAGGACTCTTCAAAATCTCTGCACCAATCTTTCTTTTTTTCCCGAGATTATAATACCTTCTCTTTGTGTAATTATAATTACTGAAACTTTTAATATGCTTTCAGTCACAGATATTAATATTACTCTGTCACAGATACTAATATTATTCAATCACAGATATTAATATTATTTGGTCACCGATATTAATATTATTCTGTCACAGGTATTAATGTTTTTCAGTCACAAATAAATAATAACAAATTAATTACTGAACAATCAATTAAGAATGAAAATAAACTCTAACTTCTAAGCTATGCAGCTAATAATGTTTTATAGCAAAACGCTAATTTCACATTATTGTTACAATTTACTATCATAAACAAGTTTTTACTTTAGGATTCATGAAGGTACTCAACTTTTTTCAATTTCATTTCAAAACTTCATTTTATTTCACGGCCAATAATAACATCCTAGCTATGAACTGAAATTCAAGATTCAAAATCTAGAAATCGATAAAAATTCTGGAACATCAATAATCATAAAGACAGTGAGGCCTAAAATGGCACTGAAAGAATTCGACTAACCACCATAATGTGACTTCTTTAGTTATGCTGAAATAGAGTCAAATACTAAAATTTCTCTTTTCAGCTCTCATTTATTTCACATAAAGAAAAATACTTTTTCTTTACTTGAAGTGCTTAGATAAACTCAGATTTCTATGATCTATGGAATGTTTAGTTATCATTATGTTTGATGTAATAATAAAGATAAGAACTTGAATCTAAATCTCAGACATTTTAGTTGTGAAGCTCAGTAATTTTATCAATATTTTTGGCATTTATTTTGCGCATTTGAATAATTTGCTCTCTAATTCAAAATATTTTTCCCAGATTTCTTGCCAGAAATTACTTTTTATCTTAGTTTTTTTTCCCCCTTTTGTATATTTTCGAGGAAGTGGTGATTCTTTCCTAAATATTTATAGAAAGCCCAAACTCAGTTTCCTATCATCTCTGGTTTGTCATAAAATTCAGATTAATTTGAGCTGGGTCAAATCTGATAACATCATTCAACAATAATCTTGTATGCTTTATTTCCCTTGCTTTAAAAAAAATCGATATTTACGATATATATAATAATAATCGATAATCGATATATATATATGTACGATTTATATAATAATCGATAATCGATATATATATATGTACGATTTATATAATAATCGATAATCGATATATATATGTACGATTTATAAAATAATCGATAATCGATATATATATATATATGTACGATTTATATAATAATCGATAATCGATACATGTATGTACGATTTATAAAATAATCGATAATCGATATATATATATATATATGTACGATTTATAAAATAATCGATATATATATGTACGATATATATAATAATTGATATATATTTACAATTTATTTTAGAAGAAAATTTGAATGATTATTACAATAAAATGCATCCTACAGCCAGACCTTCGACTTTCTTAATTTTTTACCAATACATTTCTGATAAATATTCTTTGATCCTAGTTATACGACATAATTTTCCCAAAATGAAAATACAAATATCAAATGCAAGAGGGTAAAAAGAATAGATGTCCTAAACATCGGTCTTAAAAAATACTATGCCGACTAAGCATTAGTGCGTTGAATTTATTTGTAAAGTTAAAGGAAATGAAGGGACAAAAAAGAAATAACAATTTGTTGCCTAGAACACCATTTACGGAAAAACATATTTTAGCACGGGCACCATTTATCTTGCTACATTACTGGGAAAACGAGGAAAAGATATAAAAATGAAAATAATTCATTCCGCATTGGGGATGTCGGAATTTTTTAACTCGACAGCATTGGCATTGTTGATGAAAAGGTGACACAGTAAATATAATTAGTTAATAAAGAAAATAATCTGAAAAATACTTCAGCTTGTTGCAAGCGCATTTCTATGAATCAACTATCGCCATCTATTAACACAGATAAACATTAAATAATGGCTCTCTTAAATGATTAAGTAAAATCCCAATAGAGGGCAGCACAAATTTCAATTTCCAAAAAAAAAAAAAGAAACTAATGTTTTACAAGCAGTTTTAGTATCGGTTTTTATTTTAAGTAAGTACAATTATTATGCGATTTAAGTTATTTTCTACTTACATGTTATATAGTACCTAGTTTCTTGTCTCTGTCTTCAGAATTCTTGATTACAACAAACAGAAATAAATTCTTATGACTTGTTATAAAAAAATATTTTCAGCCATTCTAAGTCATCATTTTTTATAACTGTGTTAATAATTAATTTAATTGCTGCTACAAGACTATTTATTATTTACTAAATTCTTCTAAATGAATTTTACATATTTATTCTAATAATGAATCATTGGAAAGCATTTTGGTTTATTTAAATTTCTTATAATAAAAATTGAGGGCTTTACAATGTGATTTATTAAACATCTTGGTAAAGACTTTCATGCTATTTGAAGTCATAAGCAAAGAAAAAAAAATTCAGAATTTTCAGTTCCCCCATTTCTGGTGTGTGTGTGTTTTGTACCCTATAATCTTAATTCTATTTTTTAAAATTAATTTTAATATATATCATTAAAAGCATTAAAGAATAATCTCTTAATAAATTAGTTTCCAATAAATTTTCCTTTATGATTTTAAAATATGCTAAATCATTTCACAAAAAATTATTTACAACATTTGATATTAAAAGTATCGTAAAAATATTTCTTCTTAACAGTTACTCAGTTTCATAAACAAAAAATATGCAGAAAGCCAAATCAGTATTAAAAAAATTCTGTAGAATATTACACAGTTCCTATTAAAAAAAATTACAAAGTTGCCAGCTAAGTGTAAAATTACAAGTTATCCTTCTATAGCTTGAATTTCCTTTTTTTTTTTTTTTTTTTTTTCTGTCTGTATGTTTTCATGTCATTTAAACATCTACGCTTTAACGCATATAGAATATTAAAAACTAGGCATGATTAAATTATTGAATATATATTATAAACTATTGAATTGTATTGATCTATTTCTATACACTGAAATGTATTTCCTAAAATACCTTAAGAGGATAATAATATTTATTTTTGTATGCATTCCAAATTCAGCTCTTTCTTTTTCAACTATCAATCGATAGATGGCAGCATGATCGTATTCATCAAGCGCTTTGTATTATCAGCTGAACATAAAACTACCTTATAAATTGAAGTCATTTCGAATGTTTTCGTATTTAGAATACTGCATTACCCGCAATTTGAAGTGATTTATTGAAAACCTGACATTGAAGGTATTTATTCATTTGGGATTACAGATGAAGCATACCACTTAATATTTCTTTATCTAGACACTTATACTACGATTTAACGGCTGGATTTTGATTCTTTGAAGGAAACAATACCCAAATCACCATTTTTTCTGAAGAAAGGCAGGTGCATGAGAGTATTTGTCTGTCAAAACAATATACTGTCGGCAGAATGCTGAAATGGATCAAGTTGGAAAGAGAAAAAAAGACACTCATATCAATATAAGTGCGGAATATATTGTGTACTGGCAATTCATTGATAAATGTGATTTGTGATTGATTTTTATGTTACTGAGACGATATTTACGAAGAAAAATATGAATAAATTAATTTCTTTTTGCTTTGTCTTTTTTGCTGGATCACTTCTAGTAGTATACCAACGACTTAAAATTTTCGTTTGAGATCATTCTTATTTAGAGTTTAATCTCTAATTTTTTTTTAAATTCATCTTCCATTATATTTGAAAGAAAAAAGAACAATTATCAAAGCGATGTGTCTATTTTAAGAAGCCGTAATATTAAAATTACTTCTATTATTTATTTATATAAAGTTTCAATTTTTTTAGTTGTATTGCATGCTCATAGTTTTATAAGATCTACTTTTTTTTTTTAATTTAAAGAAACTTTATGTGAATTTTTTTAAAAGACAAACCGAAAAGGAATGATGAAAATTTATATAAAAAATTTCATTAGTTTAATATATTTTCATAAAATGAATCAAATTTTAGAAAAGAGCATCGATGTATTGCCTAGAAATCTCATGACAGAAGTTGGTAGGTCTATTTTTGATTTGAATATAAATTGTTGTCAAAGTTAGTCATTCCTATAATAGGTTTTCTTAAAACCTTCCCTATAATAGGTTTTATTATTGCTATGTGATCAAATCAAGGCACTATCCCCATCACCCGCAAAAATGTATAGGCTTTGGGTAAGGCAGAGAATGTCTTACATGACACTGGCATATCAATAGTTAAGAAATATTAACGTTTGGCGTGAATAAGCATTTTTGCTGAATATATCGTTTGATATTTGGCGAGTTTATTTTGTGATTAATTCCTGGCTTACAGTTAAAAGTATCCAAAGATCGAATTTGTATTTTAGATACATCCTTCGCCTCCGAATTGAAGAAAAATTTGACTTAGAACTGCAATTGCAGTCACATAATTCCATACCAGATTTGATACATTTAAGTCATTGCGTTTTTGACCTATCACGTTTACATGCTTCTGAAAGGACAGACCGACAGACAGTTCCTCCTTGAATTTGGCCCAAAATCTGATAGGTATCTACATTGTAGATGTTAGTTCACTATGCCGAATTTTATTCATATAGTTTGCTAACTTTTGTAGTTGTTGTGTTACATTAAAACAACCAAATAGACAAACTTCCTCTTAACGGATTTTGCTCAAAGTTCGACAGAAATCTACAAATTTGGTGGAAAGGCCATACATGAAATTTCATCCATTTAATTCAAAGCATTTTGAATTATCTTTGTCACAGACAGACAGACATTTTCCAAACATGTGTTTTTCAAACTCAAGATCTAAAATGTGGAGATTCGTCAAAATTTCGAATTCGAATTTTCAGACAACTACCATACATTCTCTACACTTCGTATACGAGAAAGTAAAAAAATCAAACTGATCGGTGTTTTTAGATGGTCCACATACTTTGCCGAAGTAATTCACAGCGTAGCATGCTTTTTGCAAATTCCAGTAATAGAAAAAGAACATTTGAGGCTGTTCATCACAAAGAATTCTGCTGCAATGATTTACAAATTTCTGAGAACAATGTTTTCCAAATTTGAAAAAAAAAAATGCCAACAATTCTTGGACAATCATTGGTTTTCTTAAATGAAAAATCAAAAACATCTATACAGATGGTTCAATTTTTTTTAATAAGGTTGGTGAAGCTGCTATATGCGTTAGTGAAAAGATGAAATACTATGGGTTGGAATAAGAAAACTAAATGATAAAAGCTAAAGTGTATGAAACACAGCCTATAGTTTTATTGAAAACAGTTCAGGGAATGAGGTATTATTCTAAGAAAATTTATTTCCACTCAGATGCCAAACTTAATTTTAAAACCAGTGTGAATGGTCTCTCTGAAACTTTCTTGGACATCGTCCTCCCCTCCAAGCAAAATTAGACCATGAGTAAAATCGTGAATTACATGAGTGCTCAGATTTTTATTTTAACACACATGAGAGTTGCATGCTTCGCAGTATAATAAAGAAAACCTGTGGTTCTGTGCTAACTGCATGGCATTGGCGAGCAATTATAACGATTTTTGGCATTAAATCTTAGCATTTTTACTGAATATAGCATGCGATCTTCTTATTTTTTTTGGAGGAGAGGCAATTAACCTCTGACATCGGTTAATAGACAAATACCAGAAAATCGAATGCACGTCTTTTTTTCCGACCGGCTAAAACCGAAATTTGATATAGAATTATAATTATGGTCATAAGATCACGTACCAAATTTTATTTATTTATTTATGTGTGATGTTTTTGAGAAATTGCGTTCGTATGCATGATGATATATTGGGTGCAAATTTCGATATAGATTTGAATGATTTATGCTAAATTTGTGTTCCAAATTTTATTTACCTAGCGTTTTACATTTTGTAATCGTGTTCATCTCTATTAGAACAGCAATGGAGATAGGTACTACCTGAATGCAAAATTTTATAGAAATCTATAAATTTGGAGGAAAAATCATAAATCAAATCTCATGCTTCTGACTCAAGGCTTTTTTGAGGCATCATATTTACAGACAGACAGAATAACAGAGAAATGGAGAGATATAATTTCCAAAAATATGTTTTTCGATCTTTGGAGGATCGGAAATGTTAAAATTCGTCAAAATTAGGAGTTCTAATTATTTTACAATATTTTCTCTTTTTTTGAATATGAGAAACTAAAAAAAAAAAAAAAATACTTGAGTACTGTCGTAACAATGAAACAAACCCTGAATAAATCACCAAATTCGATTTCATTGTCTAAGGTCTGATAACTGTTTCAGTTGGATATTAAAAGTTTATGAAATAAATCGGAGGGATCCAACTTAATACTTGCCCGACTGGACAGTCAAAGGACCCTGAAGTTTAAAATTAAATTACTAATCAGGACATTAGTTTCAAGAAATATTGACTTTTTTGCATTGCAGCTAATTAATTTTTATTAATAATAATTATTTGTGTATTCTGTACTCTAAATTTTATAATACTTAGATTACATAAATGACTATGATCTTTTTCACAACATTATATGAGTCATAAAACCCAGGAACAGAACTATTTTATAGGTGGGGAATACAGAAAGGGAATCATAGGGAAATTTTCTAATTGGTGTACATTCAGTTTCGCTTTCTCTTTCCCTTTTTCTTTTAATTCTTTTTTCAGGATTATTCCAGCTCAACTGTACTATCAGATTACTAAGTGTTCTTAAACCTTTTAATTTTCCTTTGTTGTTGAAACTTTATAAGGAAAATAATAAACCAAACTTTATAGATGAAAATTAACATGTGTTGTTGTAAAATAAAAAAACAGTATTGACTGAGAATGGAGCAGAATAAATAATCAATTGCATAATAGTGTTGAAAAGAAAAAGATTTAACATCGAATGCAAAAAATGTGTGTTTTCTCTCTAAGTTTTTGGGAGTTGTAATTGATGCTGAATTTACAAACTATCAGTGACAATACTAAAAAAAATGTTATCAATTGCTTAGCTGTAATATGTAAAGTAATTGCAAAGTATTTTGAACAAAATTGAAGAGAAGTTTAATATAAGATATAAAGTTTCTGTAATGGAATTGGAATTGGTGAGTATAAGTAAGTATTTCTATGTAAGGAAATTATAAAAAAAAAATATGTAAGTCAAAAAAGTTTATAACATCAAAAGAGAGAAACATTTAAATGTCTCAGTTTCTTAAAATAGACACTTGAAAAATCTCAACCCTCCCAACAGTAATGCGAAATTTACAACAACAACACATAAAATTGTGTGCTTTTGGGGCCTTTCCTAAGCATTCAAAGCAATAAAAAATTTTCCAGCAAATCTCAACAGTTTAAAGCATGATTTTCATGCAGCCGTCATCGGAAGAAATCAACGCCCTTTTAAATCTGGCAATCCATGTGGAGGACTATAAATAGAGAGAACTATCTTATAAAGGACACCCCCGACCTAAAAAAAGGAAAGAAAGGTAGAAGCCTTATACTCCATATGTATTAAAGACTCGTCCTCTGCATTTTGGTTATTTAGTAACAAAATAATTTCCAGATTCATCTGTTTTCTAATCATTTTAAAGATCTTATTGAGTCTCAGTTATTGCAAAAAATGGTGTGAATAAATGAGAAAATGCTTTATTTTTGGATGATTTTATATCCAAAGCATATTTTATATATATAATTAGTATCAAGTATGATATATCAAACTATAACTAAACATCTTTTTTTCATTGAAAAAAAAAAGCATTATATCAGAATATTTTTTTCCTTTCAGTTAACATCTCCTTTAATATATTAAATATGGTTTATTCTCTTTCTGAATAACAGAAAGAATTAAAGAATAAAGATACTTATAAAAATAGATATTTATAACATTGTTTAAAAATTAATAATAATAGAAAAAGGAATTAGGCCACCCTCACTTTAAAAAAGAGATAAAGAAAATGTTCCAAAACTCATGACCTTTAAGTTTCGAATACATCAACATTTGCCATTTCAATAGAATTACGCAGTACTTTCCAGCATTAAAGTATGTAATTTAAATTAAACTATAAAAAAATTCTACTTTTTATTTCTTTATTGTGTCTTTGCAGAGGAAGGGGATTTTCAATTGAATATTTTTTGTAGAATTATTGCTTATTTGTTCGCTTTACTTACGATAGATGGCAGCACGACTCACCTATCGCAACAATTTCGGTATTTGCTTATTTTTGGAGCACTGATTTTAAAATTTATAATATATTAATAACATTGTAGAATTAAATTAAGAATTCAAATGCAATTTCAGTGAAAATTTTATTAATTTTGAAATTATAACCAATTTTTAACTAAATTTTCGTGAATATTTGTAGTGAGCCAAATATTCTCTAGCAAATTCTAATGAATATATTTCAATAATTTTGCACCACGTATACTTATTATACTTAGATGTGTTATGAACTAAAAAATTCAATTAACACTAAAATATTTGGAAATATTACCAATTTTGTAAGAAAAATCAAAATTTTTAATTAAAATTTATCGAATTTTTTCACTAAAAAACAGTTAAAATAATTAAATACGAACCGAAAGGTTAGATGCAAGTTTATAACATCACTAGAACCAAGTAATACATTTCGGAAAAATTTCATTTCGACATCTAAGAAGATTTTTTCTGAAAGGATGTTTACCACAGAGGAAAATAAGGGAAAATACAGTTTTCCAGAAAACGCATTTAAAGTTTTAATAAGCACAAATTTTTTTTATCACTTTAGAATATTAAAACTCGTCATATTAGCAGGTAAAGCTCTCTTTTCTTGATTTTAATCTGATCTTCTTCCCTTTTGGTTTTACAGATCATTTTTGTACTCTATTGTATTAGGCAATAACTGATGTTTCTATACCTAAAACCGCACTTTGTAAATTTCTATGTAGTCTGTAAACATCAGAGTATCAATGGTTATTTCTAAGTATTTGGGAATGGATTATGCATCTTCACATCATTATTAAACAAGAATGTTGAAATATATGCTTCTTAGATTTTCTGCTTAACTAATATGATAGACTGTTAGGCTAAAAATACGAAGTTTAGCACATAGTTACTTCTTGGTCAAATGATCTACATTATGAAATGGTTTTTCAAAATTTTTATCAGTCTTAAATTAAAAATTAACAGGAAGTTTAACATTTTTCTTAAATAACTTTTTATCAAAATATTGAACCATTTTCTTTTATTAACATAGAACCATTTAAAAATTTATTTTATTTAACTCCAAATTTAATAACTTTTTCAAAAAATTAAATATATTTTATAACAACAGATTTTAGATATTTTTTTAATTGCTATGTTTATATGCATGCGAATAGGGGCAATGTCGTATACTTTTTTTTGTATGTGCACTTTGTCGTTGCCATGAAAAAGAGTAAATTTTTAAAAATAATATCAAAAAATGTGGAATTAAGCCTAACACATTATAAAACTATGGTACTTCGATTTTTTTCTTAGAGAACTTAATAATTTGTTTTTCACTTTTTCATATACAAAGAATAGAGAAAATATTATAACAGTTAAAAAAATTCGAACTAGAGATTTTGACAAATCTCTACATTTCAGAGCTCAATGAATCCTAAAAACACATTTTTGGTCTAACGTCTATCTGTCTGTCTGTCTTCGAACACGATAACTCAAAAACTCTTTAAGCTAAACGGCTGAAATTTGGTTTGTGGAATCACGAAGAGTTCTCTTAAATTTGAACGGAATTCAATCAGAGGAAGTCTGTCTGTCTATTTGTTAGAGTACAAGTGAACTCGAAACTACGAAAAGCATAGAACCAGGAAGATAAAATTTTGAATACCAGCTTAGAATAAAAAATATAGATTCTTATCAAATTTTGAACCAAATCCATCAAACAGTGACAGTCTGTCGGTCTGTACTTTCACATGCATGCAGAGTTTAGTTTAGTTTAGTTATATTAACGTCCCGTTGTAAAGCAACACTAAGGCTATTTTGGGACGGACCTCGTAATTTTGTACCGCTGTCAAATGAACCAGGACGACACCTGAGCTGGCACTCCCCTCTCCACACACATGCAATAACTCATAAACTCGATGATTTGAATAAATTATCTTGTCACTACAAATGTAGTTTTGTGTTAAATTTTGGTGTCAATTGACAGCCATAAAGGTGTTACAAAATGCATAGTCTTGTGATAGATTTAATAAAAATTCGAGATTCTCATCAAAAATCTATATTTCGTAACTAATTTACCAATGCTATGTAAGGTATTCGCTGACAATGTTCGCAGTTATATGCAAAACAGAAATGAAACCTTTATTGGAGAGTAGACGAGAAAGTTTAGGAGAGACCATTCTAACAAATTTTATAAGTCGATGAAAATTTTTAAAAATAATTTTTAATAATAATAATAAATAAATAATATAAACCGAGACACATTAATAATCACACTTTTATGTTCTCTTAATTTTTTTCTTTTCGTATGTTGTATAAGAGACAGCTTTCTAAAATCTATTTTTGTTTGTCCACGATCAAAGAAAACTCAATTGCATTAAGAAATAAAAATTAACAGAAAACGTGTCTTTCATCTTTGTTCACAAATTTAAAATTTCTATTAAACTGAAATTCGCATTCTACATAATTTCTGACTAAAGAACAGAATTTTTAATTAGAATTTATATCAGATACAGTTTCGAAAACAAAGGGTTTTGTAGGCTTAAGATAGAAATTGAAAACAATGAAAAATATTAGTTCTACAAATGTTTAGATATATTTATATATGATCTATTGCACCTATGGACACCTATTGCAAGAGAAAATAAAAATTTATGCGAATCTTAATATTATCTATTTAATAATTTGGAATTTGTATATTCTTACAAATCTAAATAATTTCAAAAAATTTCTAATATGTGCAACTCTGAAAATTCAATAAATCTTCAAAAAAAAAAAAAAAAATGTTGGACAGGTTTTCGAAAAGTATCAATTCATTTTTTAATTTTGATTTTTAGTTTCTTCTGTGGTCAATAGATGGCAGTCTAAACACGAACAAATATTTTTGTTGCAGTTCTTAATCTTTCGAATTCTGTGTTAAGGAACGTACAAAGATAGTTTTGAGTCTCAATTAAAAATTTACTGCCTGAGTCGATTTTCTGCATTTTTCTAATTAAATCGCAGGTTGAAGTAACACGGAAACCAGAAGCTCATACCATTAATTTAATTAATTTACCATCTTCCGTTTTCTTGAATTAATTTATGTGTTTGCTCAAAGGATTTATTTCTCTGCACTGATCCTCACATTTTCTTCCTTTGAAATTTCTTCATTTCTCAAATAAAAATAAATATTTCATTCCCCTTGCACAGTATTTTTAGTATATTTAAATTAGAAAAAAAAGTCTTTTTTTTCCCTTGAACACGATGTTGCCAAGATGTTCCAGTACTTTAAATAAATAATATGCTTCTGATAAAAGAGTCAAAAAGGAATTGAGCAAAAAGTAAACCATTAAAAATGAAAACTATTCCTTTAAAAAATAAAATGCGGTTCGCCTTTTAATACCTGAAAGTAAATATTGATTTCTTTAGATTTTTTCTTTTTCGTTCTCTCTCTCTTTCCGAATACTGTTTAACTAAAAATACTGAATTAAAGTCCATTAGGAAATAATTCATTTTCTATAAAGAGGTATTAACTAAAAATGTTTCTTAGATTTCTTTAAAAATTTTAGCAAAGAGTAACTAGAAAAATAAATGAATGTGTTTCAAGTATAATGTTTTTAACAGATCGACACCTCGTATGGATTCAGTTTCAGGAATTTGGGGGGGGGGGGGGGGATTTCGAAAGATTTCTTTCGGATTTTTGATTAATATACGAGGCACTAAATAGTGATTCATAAATGATCTACTTTTAAAATATTTCATTTGAACTCATCAAAAATTTGCATCAAATGTACTTATTTTCCCAACATTATTAATTGATACTTCAATTACTTTAGAATTTTATACATACGCACATATGAATTGGTACAGATAATTTCTGAACTGAAAAAATTTTGCAGATAAATTGTTTTTGGTCGAAAAAAGTAGCAGAAAACATGCAAGAGTGAGAAAAAGATTCTAAGACAGAAAAAAAAAGTTTCAAGAATTTACTGAAATAATCGTAGAGCGCTGTTTAGATAAAATATATCGATATCATATTATCTAAATGATAATATAGTTTTTATTTCGGCAAATAAAAATGATTCTATTTTGTTCTAATAGGGGCAAAGAAGATTTGGCATTAGGGCTGCAGAATTGCAGTACTGTTGAAATTTATTCTTAGAAGAATGCTTTTATTTTTCCTCGTATTTGAATAATTTTTTTACTGAGAAATCGATAATAGCTGAAAAAAATTAGAAATTACTCAATAAACAGGAGAAACACAGGAAAAGCCCGCATACTGAATAGCATAAAATCCCTCATATTTCGCTTATAGCACTGCATACAGATTATGGTATAAACTCACAACTATCGAACTTCATTAGCCTATCATTAGTATACAGCAGAAATTTATACTTTATTACATTACATCTAATTTTTTTGGAACGAACAGCGGAAATATAATTAGCATTGAAAATTTTGAACTATCTGAAATTATAAACAAAGGCATTAATTCAGAAAATTCAATCTCTAAGTATGTTACCGGAAAAATATCGTTTGTTTCTTTAAATTCGTTTCCGGAAATAAAATTTAAATAAACAGAATTTTATGGAGAACAGCTGAAACTGAGCTCTGCAGCTGCTTGCGAAGTTGATGAACATCGCATCATAAAGTTATGTGTTACTCAGGATTTGTTTGTAATAGCAAAGAGCTTATCTGCGAAAGTGCGTAGTATTTTAAACGCTAGAAAAATTTCATTTTAATTAAATTTTCTTTTGAAAAGTACTATTTAAATATTTTTAAGGATTTAAAAAAATTGTTAAAAAGGGCTGCTAAATGTAATTTTTCTCATGACTGTACTCGTAAATTTTATAATTTTCATAATTTCGAAAATATGCAGATGATAAGTTTTGGTTGTGTTTATGAAAGATATGGTTACTTTTGTTAGTTAAATCATGAGTGTGACAGAAATTTATATGGAATAATAAAAAATATCACTAAATTGTACAGAATATCGCCCGTATAATCAGAAAATGTACTTATGCGATTTTATAAAAGTAATTAAAGTATTTTCTATTGTGTTAAATTGACTTTCAATGAACAAATAATATTAATTGATTCATCAAAAAGTTCAATAGCAGTTGCAATAATGCCATTTACAATAAATACAAATCGTTTATGAAAACAAAAGAGAATTCCTAGTATAATTTTTAGACAGTTTTAAATCCATGAGTTACATCTCTTAGATTGTTAAATAGATAATCAGTATCAACTATTATCTTGAAATAATGAACTCATTATTAAAATATGAATTGATTTGAATTGCACGATTTTGATTTAATACGCTTATATTTAACAAATATGGAAGAATTCAATAGATGCAAAAATTGAATTTCACCTTAAAACACTTACATAAGTGTAAGCTTTGAAATACGAGAAAATTCAAAATCTTAGGAAAGGTTTCTCATTTCCGTTCCGCTCGCGCTACCCCTCGTTTTTATATCATTTAAAACATCAATCGATGAGTAGGGATTCGAAGGAATCTGAAAAATTTTGAAATATATTAAGCATTCCAACAGATTTTTTTCATATACTTGTAGCGTATTCCAAGGCGGGCCAGAGATCGTTATTAATTCTTCCTTTTTTTTAAATATCATAATAGATTAAGTCATTTTATATTTCAAATTCGTTTTCATTTCCTACTAATCAGACATAAAACCCTATTTCTGATTAAAAGAATTTCATACGGACAAATATCAGCCTATCTGAACTTTTAAAGTTGAGGAAAAATTCTATTAGTTTAGTTTCAAATTATCATTTCTTTGTTTAAATAGAATGATAGCCTTTCATCTATATATTCTAAATAATGAAAACGAAAGAATTAGTACCACAGTGCAATCACTATACTGATTTTACCAATTTTTATCCTTTTCTTCCATTTGAAAGCTTATCACCATTAGATATGTCATCAACCCTTGCTTCTTTCACTTTCAAAAGAAATTTCAAAAATACTATTTCTCTCTACATTCCCTAAAGAAAGAAAAAGAAAACTTTTACTTTAGAATCCTCCCTAACCCCAATTACTGAAACAATTTCGTCAATTTTTATTCATATATAAATCTATGATCTCTAAATACGTCATCAGGGGTTATCGTCTCCCCTCCCCCCGCTCCATTTTTGAGAGATATCGCAAATAAAACTTAGACAGAGCCCCGCCTTCAACAATTAGAAAGTTATACGATCCGATGAAATAGATATAAATTTGTGAAAAGAAATTGGTTTCCTTTTGAAAATATATTTATAATCAAAAAGGTAAATTTTAATTAAGATATTATTTTAATGTTTCTAAATAAATTATAAAAAACATGTCTTCAAAATATAAACATTCCAATTTTATATACACTTAGATACTCAAAAGGTAAACAAAATGTTTTAAATTTCATAAAATTTCCATATGATGTTTAGCCCTACATTCAAGTTTTTGTTTAATAGAATGAAGCATTTTATATCTCTGTCTTCCTATAATTCAAAAGTAATATTGCTAACATTTTTAAGAATTAATTTCTTTAAATTCATATTCAACAAAAAGAGCAAAATTTTTAATCAGCACTCTATTCTCTTTGTTACCTTTTCAAAAGATTTAATCTGGCATTACTATAGATTTGATTCAATAAAAATTCATTAAATTTAATCCAATAAAAATTCCTTTAATTTAATTCAATAAAAATATGATACTGCAAATTTTAATTTTTTTTTTAATTTATAGTAGGACATCCGAAACACTGCAATGAAAGCACATCCCAGATAGATCTGTGCATGCAAGGAAAAAAAAGGAATTAATTAATCTTTTAAATTTATATATTACGAGAAATTGAATGTATTTTGGTGTCGATTTATTTTGATATATTTATTAAAACTATGTCTCCTTAATTTGGATATCCATATTTCTCAATTCCTTTCGTTTTCATTTTTAAATTCAAATCAAGAAATTTCATTTTCTGTCTTGAACAGATTCGGGAACTTTTGTGGAGTTCAATAGCAGAAAATATATTTAATAGTAAGATACAGCAAGAAAAATTATGCAAGATAAGATTTAATTTTAAAAAATATCAATCTCTGTTTTCCATATAAATTTTCTACATTTTTAAAATATACAAATTTTGTATATTGTTTTACATCATGTCCAACAAAGTAAAAATATATCAATAACTTTCATAATGTATTGCTTATTAATAAACTTTTATTAATTCTTGAAACACGATCTAGTTGCTCATATAAGATTTATATGATAATAATAATATGATGTTGATCATTTAATGACCAGCTTTGGTAAATTATAAGAATGCACTTCAAAATTCTAGCATTTTTATTTGAAATCGTTCTAATAATGTATTTAATTTGTTCTTCTCGTTGATGCTGGCGTTATTTAAATCCATGAGGGTAGCACTTTTCTTAATAATAAAAGATTTATAAATATAGGTTCTATTTTTAAAAATTTTGAAAACGTTTAATTGTGAATCCAATTTGATATTAATTTTCATTTTCAGGGTAATTAGGGAAAATCTATTCCAAATGTTTTTCTTTGAGTAGATAAATTTACTCTTCAAAAATATTGATTAAAAATTACAAAATTTTCTTTAATAGCCTGGTTTTTCAAGAACAGGAAAACAGAATTTTAAAAAGATAGAAACAAGCACAAATTGAACGGTTCGAACTCAAATACAACAATGTTTTATATATATTTTTATAAGACTTCAATATTTAGCCTTCACTAACTTCTCTTCTTTTTTGCCATATTGAATGAATGCTATGCCGAAAATAATTGTTATTTTTTTGGAAGTAATATTCAAAGCAATTTCCTCAAGAAATAAAAACTTATTTTTCCGATTTTACTTTTTTATTTAATTGCTCTTTATTTTTACTTACTTTTATCGAACGAATCCTGAGCCTTTTTGAGAATATTTATATATACTTATATTGAGAATATGATTATATACTCATATCAGTTCAAAGCATCTAAATTATCACCATAGATAAAATAAACTAATCATAAAATGACATAACCTAGTGATAGCAAAACAAATTATTTTAATCAGTATTCAAAGTACAATCATAAAAAAATGTTCCAACTTATGCTATTCGAAAGTTTATTGATTTCAAGTAGAAATATACAAATACATATATATCATGAAAGGAAAAAAGAGAAGAAAAACAGGGGCCCCTAACAAGCTGAATCCACTCCTGCGTTTACTTCTGCAATATGGTATGTTTTTGTGTTAATATTCGTTGCATGGTAAAGGAGATCAAACGTACATTTTGTATCTTTTCCCTTCAATTTACTCTTTACAAAACTTGTCTACCGTCTATAATTTTGATGTCAGGACCACGGCGACCAGTTTGGATGGGGATATTTTGGAGTTATAGCGTTTACATCTACAAAGATTTAAAAAAAATTAACAGACTATTGATTAAATGATTATTTATCCAATTATTCAGTTAAATTGTCGAATTTTACCAAAAATTAGAAAAACTCTGAGGTTAAGTTCATATTATATATTTCAAATATCTTTTATTTCGTTTATGAATTCTCATGTTCCCACGTAGACGGATGTTCAGTTCTAGTTGGTTTTCGTTTGAAATTTTAAAGAAATCTGCAAATTTGGGATGAAGAAAACCTATTAAATTTTGTTTATGTAGCTTGTAACATTTTTGAGTTATCATATTTGAAGACGGACAACTATATTTGGAACCAGTGGAGTTGTCTTCCCAAAACTTTCTCTCAAAATCTCTAATAAACTAATTATCCTAGTGAACGCCTACATGGCACTGGCGTACAATAATTGTGAAATATTAACCTTTGGAGTGAATTTAGCATTTTTACTGATTTTGGCGAATTTCTTACTAAACTCTTGGCGATTTTTTTTTCGCGTTTAGTCTCTGACATGTGCTTATCCGAAAATCAAATTTGTGCTTTTCCAATAGATTGAAACAAAAATTTGACACATAACTACACTTGTTGTCACAAAATCACATAGCGAATTTTATATTTCCAAGTCCTTGCTTTATTGAGTTAATGAGTTTGCATATTTCTGAAAGAGATCGATAGATGGCCAACCTCTTGTTAGATATGGTTCAAAATTTGTGAGATATCTACGCTATAGAAGTTAAATTTGTGCAACGGATTTTATTTATTTAGCTTCGTTTTGTAGTTATCCTGTTAATTTATATTCAAACAGCCAGACAGTCAGCCTTCCTCTGAATAGAATTTGAGTAAAATTTGAGAGAAATCTTCAAATTTGGTATTAAGACTGTATATCAAATTTTACCTTTCAAGCTACATGGAGCTACTAGTTATTGAGTTATCTTTGTCACAGAAGGCAGACAGACAGACGGTCGGAACATTTTTTTAAATGCTTTTTTCTAACTCGGGGGTGTATAAAACGTGGAGAATCGTTAAAATGTCGAATTCGAATTTTTTGACGATTACAATACTTCTATATTATCTATAGGAGAAAGATAAAATAACCTCCTGTGATTCAGGGAAAACTAAAATAAGAAGATTTCAGAATCCTTGACGATTTCTCTTTGTATATTTCGTATACTAGAAAGTAAAAGCAAAGCAGTTTTGTGAAGTAGCGTAAAATTAATGATAATCAAGTGTGAATGCTAGAGAATATTATTTGATCTCAGCGTTGTTGCAGCAATGCTGGAATAACACATATGCATTCACTGTGTGAAGCAATTGATGGTAATGGGTGAGTAGCGACGTATTTTGATCGTAAAAGATTGCCATTATGAACTTTTTGAGTCTTTAGTTGCATGAAGCTATTTCTTAGCAAGGTACACATTAAATTCCAGCATTTTTAGTACTTAGTTATTTTGCTCAAACTCATTCTGTGATTGTATTAATAAACGATATCTACACCCGTTGTTTTATTAATATTATTCTTTTATTATTATCCCTAACACATGACTTCTATGTTCTACTTACAAGATATTTGGGAAAAGACAGAAGATTTTAAAAGGGAAAAGCAAACAAATTAGCTTAATTTTTTATATAGATTTTAAAAGTAATTAGTGGGAGAGTTCAAGAATTTGTATAAATGCTCTTCTTCAAGTTCAGAAGCTGTCAGTCATTTTGAAACAGTTGAAAGTCATAAAGAAGAATTTTATAAATGCCCCCCATTCCCAGTAATTATTCCCAATAAGTTATCAGAAACACCCCATGTCGTCACTAAAACAACGGCCGAAAATTTACAATTGGTGATTTACTCTAGTTCCGCCAAAGTTGTGTAATCTTGCCGGCGAATAACATCTTTCAAATAAACATGCAGAAAGAGATTAAATGGATTTAAATCTAGAAAACAAGATATGTCCAGACAAGACAGCAGTTTAACAAAATCCATAGACAAGATGTGTCCAAACTAGATGGCCGTCCAACAAAATCCAGAGACAAGATGCGCTCAGACAAGATAACAGTCTAACAAAATCTACAGACAAGACATGTCCAGACAAGATGACAGTCTAACAAGATGCAGAGACAAGATGTGTCCAGAGACAACATTCTTATTAGTGGATAACGGGTATTCTAACGCGATGACGCGGACATCAGAATATTTCTTCCTAAAAGTAACATTAGTATGGTACGGAAGTTAGGAAAGGGGGGGGGGTGCTAGCACAGATGTCGCTCTCATCATCTGACAGCGATTCAGAATTGCTGCTTCCTTCCCAAAATAACACTAACGTTGCTTTAAAACGGGATGTAATATAACTGGACTGATCCAGAAAGTGAAAAACTGAGCTATCTGATAAATTTTGCACCATCTAATTTAAACCAGGCAGTTCTTAATAAATCTTCCAAAGGATTAAGAAAGGCGAGCAAGTGTTTGATGAGCATTAACTGTATCTGTATAATAATGGATGTACTGATATTTCTGTCGGATATAGCTGCTCATATAGAAATTTTTGGGATATTCTTAAGTAGATATTCAAGTATTCAAGTAGTTTTTCCAAAAATTTACGTCTTTAGATACGAGTGAGCCCTTCGCAGTAACATTAGCATTGAAACAAAGAATTATACGGATAAACCTCGTGCATTAATCTCTTACAAATATAACTGAAATTATTGCTCAGTTTTTTATAATTCCATTATAAAATCATCATTTCAATTTTAGAAAGGGGGGTGGGCGACAACCTATATGGATTCCTTATATAAAACCATTATGTGTTGAAAGGCACGATCTGCCTTAAAATTTGTCTAAACTATTTCAAATTGTTCAGATTTTCTTTGTTGTCATTAACCAAATTATTTTTTATTAGCTTTTTATAACTGCATCCTCATCTATTATGTCATGATAACTAGTGAACGCAGAATTCATGTGTTTTTTCCATACATAATATCTTTCTGCATATTATGTATGATATAATAATAATAATAATTGATATAATAATTAATATGATATTTCTGCATATTATGATATTTCAAAGTAAAAAAATCTTTGTAAAAGGTTTAATTTTATTAGCATTTCTTATATGTAAATTCTGTACATGGTTATTTTTGTTTTTTCTACTGTAAATATTTCGGTATTTAATAAAATTCCCGTGGCAAGGCCATCAAACTGTTCAATGACCAGAATGGTTACGTACACAGGGGTACGAGGCGGCGTTCTGTTCTGTACTAATAAGAAATATTAAATAAAGATAGAGATAGGATTCGAATTTAGAATGAATGAATTTATAAATATTGTTTGAAATATATTTCGCAATATTTTTAAAGGAAATACTTAACGTTCTATGTTTATAAAAGAAATTTACACTTTATTGCTCGCTTGAAAATAACTCTACGCTATGGGTTTTCACCGTACATTATTTATTTTAATGCATTCTAAATCTTTCAGATTCGCCAGACAAGGAAATTACAAGACTCTGCGCGCCAACAACAGAGAACGACTCATTTGCTTCCTGAAACGTTTAGAATTCTAAGTCAACCGTAAGATTGGTGAAAAACTAGATGAGACGAGACGTTGGAAGATGGCGCGTGTTACCGAATGGCCAGACTTAAGAAAAACAAACTCTCTCAACAAACTCCAAAAAAGAGCCAACTCTGGAAGATGCGACCCTGCCTATCTCTCGGCACTCAAGAAACTACTGAAGCAGCGCAACCGCATGAAAATACCACTAAATAGCCTTTGTCAAAAAGTTAGTTTTGTTCGAACTGTCAGGTCTCGGCGCGGTTGTAATTTCGGAGTGGCCACCTGGAAGTGGATCGGGTTGTGCTTTTTGTTTCTTTCTGTTCAAAAGTGTTATGCAGTTTGGGAACAGACGAATCTGTAAGGTGACCACTGAACCTAAACGCTAAAAACCCGAGGCGATGGTCATTGGCCGAAAAGGCCAGCCGAGTAGATTGAACCTCAATCAGAAAGAGTTTAAACATGTAGATTTTTCTATCCTCGCCTATCTTGTCGAAGGCACCCCGAGTCCCATCATCTGTCCTTTATTTAAAAGTGCAACCTGTCGTTATGTCAGGATTCCAATCTACAAAGAGACTGATCACTTAAAAAAAAAAAAAGGAAGCGATCGTTTTAAGTATTTTTCCCCTTTCTTTCTTTTTTTTAAAAAAAGTTTTGAATAGAATTTCAGTAAATGATGTTTTCTTGTACTAAACCTAACTCGTTAGATCTGCCATCTTTTTTTTCCCATCAAGGTATTAGAAAAGCAAAGTTTGATTTCTTTATCTATACTTCAGGAGAAAAAATAAAGAAAATATTAATGGGCCCTAAATAACAACTAAGAAAATGTTAAGGCCACCACCATCGCAAAATAGAAACTATTTTCTCTACCCTTTTTCTCTAACTATAGTTGCCTGTTTACAGTGTTTAGACTACAGAACATAAGGGGAACAGATTCGAGATCTGATTCAACTAAAACTCCGCCATGATTGCTTGTCCACACATCGAAGTTAAACGTCTTCTTTGATGTTACTATTTTGGAAAGTAGGAAATTGACTCGTCATCAGACTCTGGTTTATACTATAAGCTTTGTCCCAAAATAGTCCTAGTACAGTCTCAAACGTGGCCCTTAATCTATATAAAGTAAACTAATACCACATCTTTTGTTCATCTTATGAGTGCAAAGATTTTTAATTTATCGACATATCGTATTGTAATATCGATGCGTGGATGAGATATACCAACTGTTCAACCATTTGAAATGCCACCATAATAAAATTGTTAGTCTAAAGATTTTCGTTTATTTTTTTAGGAATTAGTAAGAATGAATTATTACAAAGAATTTAATTTTATAAAATATAAAAATATCATCTTAAATAATTTTACTCTTTAATGCCACATCTCTCACTTTGTAATGGGATTTAAATGAAACTATAATGATTCTTCTATATGTACTTTCGAAACGACACTTAATGGTTCGTTATTATCCCTTTTCTTAAAAAGAAATGCAAATCTGACACTCTCCACTTTATATTAGACATTGATACTCTAATGTAACTTCCATTTTTTTACACAACATGTTGTAAATTGAAATTATTTCACCCAATTGATATATCATATATATTAATTTATCATGTTAATCCATTTTTTTGCACTACTGTTAACTTAATTAACTCGTTTGTTAACTTAATTTACGATCTGCAGTTAATTACAGTTAACATAATTGTATATCGTATGAGTCTAATTCGAAACCAAAGTTTGCGAGAACTGGTTGAGATTTATTTTTTCGTGATATCTAATTCGTTAAAAAAGCTCTCTAGAGAAGGAAGGGGGAAAAGTGGGTTGAGTTCATCAAAACTGCATTTATTACGACCATTTATTACGATATTATTATTTCTTCAAGATTTTTACTCCATTTCATATTTTTATCCCTCTCAACAAATGCATTCATTTGACTGAGATACAAAGACAACATTCATCTAGTTACAGATAAGCTAAATTTACTGACATTACATTAGTGTCTTAGTGATAAATTTACTGAATTTACATTAGTGTAATTTGAAAAGATTGTAATTTTTAAAGAATTATTCATTAAAATTTTCATTGATTTCATTATTTACGTTGCAGTTGATACTCCGACCATTGATAATTGATATTCCGACCCGCTCTAAAGTGCACGGATGAATCTGAATGACCAGACCGCTGAGACAGCACTGGCGGGAACTAATGTTGTCCTAACACCATCACCAGTCACGGTACAACCCTTCCCTTGGGAAGCAAACACCGTCATTGGTAGGGGTAATCGACCCATACCATTTCTGTACCCAACCGACGAGCGAGAACCAAACACGATTCCCGAAACTTTTCCTTGTCAAATTTGAGATGCTCCTTGGTGGGATTGTAGTATGCATATGTTAGAAGAAAAGTATATAAAGTGATAAAAGCAAAATTAGATAGATTCTTTATAGGAAGACTACCTATTGCAATTTTTGTCATGAAACAACTAAAGAAGAAATTTTGTGGATCATCGATCATGAGCTCTAGAATTCAAAATCGACTTCGGTTAAAAAGCTTGTATAAATATGCGTATAATACTATGTCCATATTATCAACAAGATAACTAGTTCAATTTTGATTGGATTATACCTGACTAAAATATAAAGCTTTGATGAATTCATGCGATGATACAGAACGCCTTAAATGGCGTACAATTTAGTCACGAAATATTTTATGGCGTGAATTTAGTATTTTTTCTGAATCTGTTGTGTCATCTTTGTCGAGTTATTTGCATCGAGATTAATCCCTGGCATCTGTTATTAGTATACAAAAATCGAATTTGTGCTTTGGACACTTTTTTTCTCAACAAATATGTCACAAAGTTGCTCTTGTAGTCACAAAATCATGTACTAAAATTGATATATTAAAATCATTGCGTTTTCGAATGATCGCGTTTATATGTTTCTGAAAGTACAGACCGACAGACAGTCGACAATTAGTTGGATTTGGCTCAAAATATGGCAGTTATCTACTCTATAAATGTTTAACCTGTGTACCAAATTTTATCTATCTAGCTCTATTCATCTATTAATTATCGTCGTTATCAATTTTTGTATTTCTCGGTCCTTCTGGGGAATTGCGTATAAATCATAATGCATTTATGATGATTCTGGGTGATTTGTTTTAATAATTTGAACTTTCTTAAGATGCACTTTAAGCCCCAAGGCCTAAACAAGAAAAACATATGTTTGGGGCCTTTAGCAAGGCTCCAAACTGATGAAGAGTAGTTGAGAATGGGAAATAAGATTTATTTGAACAGAAGAATTGTGCTATTAGTGAAAGTGGTCCTTATTAATGGAATTATTAGATGCACTTTTGCCCAGAACTTATTAGTGCTGTTTTTGATATTATATTTTATTATAATGCATGAGTGTGTTTGTTCTATCTCTATTTCCTCTTTGGAAAGTAACCAAATTATTTTCTAAAACTGTATTTTCTTCGTGACAATATACATAAAAGCAAAATATCACTCACTATTCACGAAAACTCTAAAACCATTCGAAGTAGACAGTCCAAATTTGGCAGGTGTTTATTTCTTGGTCAGTATATTTCTTCATTAAATGTGGTTAAATATCTCGGAATGATTTACAATATTTCGCAATCCAAAGAAAATACAATTATGAAGCTAACTTTTATAGATATGAACCAATTTACGAAATGGACTTCAGTTAGTTTGCCTAGATGTAAAATAGATTGCTGCTCCAATTTTGAAATATTCATTAGATGTAGGATAATTTCCTATTTTTATTGCACATATTTTGTGCAATAAACATAAAATTTGTGGTTCAAATGTATTGTTAAACGAATTTTCTTGATCCGTAGCTTTTGTTTATTTAGCGATTCTTTGGATTGATGTCTGCCGTATTATTGAGAATAAACTATATATAAAAAAGAAAAACTACTATAGCTTTAACACAATTATTTATGTTTTTAAAAGAAACAAATCATACGTTCGCTTTTATCCCATAGTTATGTTTTGCACTTTTAAATATTTCAGTTATAAGAACTTAATTCCAAAATTAATTAAGAGAAGAAAACGATATTCTTTCCGAATAGGAATGAAAAACCAAATGAAAATTTTTAAATTTTTATCATAAATCGTTGTTTTTTACATTAAATTGAGAGAGAAATAATTGCAAACGATATTCTCTTCTAATAAATTTAAAATTCAGATGATAAATTTTTAATTATTGCCAACTGATAAATCTTTTGGCATTTGTTTAAAGATTTCAAAGCTTTATGTCATCAATCGAATCAAAGTTCGAATCAATGCGAATTAAAATGTTTTGAATTTAGTCACGTGCAAATTTTTTGAATCAACTATTTTTGAAACTTCCACATGTAATTAACCAAAAATCACAATTTGTACAATTTTCGATACTTTTGCTTCATATTTCTTTCCCTATCCTCTTTATTCTAATAATGTCCATCTTGATTAGTACGTAACTTAGCGATTCGAATATCAGAGGCTTTAGTAAAGCGAAAACTTTAATTTATTAACAAATCTTTAAAACTAAAGAGTTAAAAGAGAGAAACCAAAGAGATACGAAATTGACATTTCTAGGCTTTTGTTTCGTTGACTGTAATTTGTTGCATTATTATCTAAAAAAATGAATGCAGCAAATAGTAATTAATTTCTACTACTAATTAACTACTTAAATGTCAAAATTATATTATGTTATCAAGTGTTTATTAATATTTTTTGTGGTTGTGGTGTGATTTTTGGTTAATTACATGTGGAAGTTTCAAAAATAGTTGATTCAAAAAATTTGCACGTGACTAAATTCAAAACATTTTAATTCGCATTGATTCGAACTTTGATTCGATTGATGACATCAAACATTTATTCGATTAGTTAAATTGCATTAAATTAATTTTAACTGATCTAATATTTAATTAATTATTTTGCAGATTTTTAAGAAAGATTTTATAGGATGACTTCTTTTCCTAAATGAAACAAGTTCTCTGGTTTTACTTATTTAAACTAAGAATGAAAACTTTCGAAGTTATGGAGGAAAAAAGCAATGCATTATTCTTAATCATGAAGTTATGTGTTTGTATGAATCTTAAAACCTTCTAAGTCACAGATTTAAAATTATAATATCCTGACAGAAATGGGACAGCGTAACTGCTTTATTAAGGTCCTGAAAGCATTCTGCCAAATTTTTCAACATTGCCCAATAAAATTAAAGTATTATTTTTATCGCTAATTAAAATTTTACATATCCAACTAATTTATTATATTTCAATTGATTTTTTTCAATTCACACTTTATATCATTATTTATAAATTATTCATGTTTTATTTGGTTTTCTCAGTTATAAGTATAGATATAGCAAAATATATGCAGTTAATAGTGTGTGTCTCGTTATATTCTAGAATAGCAACTCTTTTTTAAAAAATTCAAAATTGCTTTATAATTAGAAAGGTTAAAAAAGAATCGCTTTCGAAAACATAAGCCATGTGCAGTTAGAAATAATCAGCGTATGAGCTCTCTTCTCATAAAATCAATGAACCCATTCCCGTAAAGATCAAGGAACAGAATTGAATATGAATTTCAAATTCCCAAAGGAATTAATTCTTCCTTTCACTCGACATCATCGATATTTTTCACGGATCATATTTAACTTGTATCTTTCCGGTAGGCGATTATTGAATCTGGTAATTTATCGCGAAAATTCACGATGGAATTTTGAAACATCTCATCAAATGATAATTGGAGGGAAAAAATTCAAGATATAATCCTTCAACAGGCTGACAAATTCTTGTAAAAAAGAATCAGAATGCTTCTTCCTATGAGAAAACACCAAATATTTAGAATATCAGCCTACCACGGAGGCCGGCAGGGAAGAATACCCCAGCCTAGATTCTTTGCCTCCCCTTTTCACGCTAGCTTAGCCCCACACCACTACCCAACCATGACTCGAAAAGGCAGGAGCGGCGACTTTTCTGAAACGTAAACAACGTTTACGAAACGTATGTCTCATTTGACTCACATTTTTTTCCCACATTTAAATCCCTTCTGTTTCGCATCCCAATCACGATTTTTTTGTAAAGACTGGCGTTTTGGAAACATCTAATGTCTTATCTGGCCGTCATAGTGATGGGCAATTGAGGTTAAGATGGATCGGCTGAGCAATTGAAGAGTTTTGAAGTTTGTTGATAAAATCCATCAGAAAATGATGCGTGAAAATCATTTCATGGACACGGTGAACTCTATTTATTCGTTGTTTGCAACAAGTCTTCTCTTAAATTGTTTCCTCTCTTTTTACTTGAACCTGATCCAAGATAGCGGCAACACGTGACCAAATATTTCAAGAGTTCACGTGTAGAATTTTAGAAGATTGAATAGTAATGTTGTTTCCTTTTTTTTTTTTTTTTTCAATTTCAATGTAATATTTATTATTCCTTTTGTTTTGAACATTTATAAAGTTTTATGTAGTCAAAGCTATTTAAAAATCTTATTTCAATCAATTAAATTCAAAGAAAAGGATGACTGAAAATTAGAATTAAAAGTTCCTTGCTTTAAATTACAATACTAAAAATAATTCTGGTTTTAATATTTTAAAAATAACCAAATAATATTTTAAATATCATTTCAAAGATTTTATTGCACTTTTTTTACAAATATTAAATACTACTAAAGAGTGTCCCAAAATTAACGTAAGCACTGAATTTGCCACCATTCATGCAATAAAATGTTGACAACCCTATTAAAAAAAACATTTGACAACTGATAGTTTAGGGTTAGTAAAAATGGAGTGTTACACGACAGAACAACGTGTTTTCATAGTTGAACGATATTTCAAAAATAATGGAAGTCTGGTCGCCACAGTTCATAAATGTGAGAATTGGCCTCCTAGAATATGCGATTTAACACCGTTGGATTTCTTTTTATGGGGTTATTTGAAGTCAAAAGTCTATGTCAAACAAGCTCACAAGCACGCTTGCATTGAAGGAGGAAATCCAATGCTGCATGAATGAAATTCAGCCATATTTATATAAAGTTGTCGTGGAAAATTTCGATAAAAGAGTGCATATGTGCCAGCAAAACCGTGGAGGCCATTTGCCCTACGTGTTATTCCACACACAACCCTATCCTGTATACTTAACGATTCAATAAAAATATAAAAATTTAAAGGAAAAAAACTGTGTTGTTGTTTTTTAAATTCATATTTTTCATTAACACGTTGTTCTATCGTGTAACGCTAAATTTTTACTAATCCTAAACTGCCAGCAGTCAAATGGGGTTTTTTTAATAGTGTTGCGAACACTTTACAGCACGAATGGTGACAAATTCAAACCTTGCGCTAATTTTGGAACGTCCTTCACAAAATAATAGCAACATCGAGAAAACAGATTTTTTTCCAAGGCCTTGAAAAAGTAATTTAGTTCCATCTTTTCTATTTTTTAGTGAAATTTTATTGAATTAACAGTATTTATTCAAAGCAGAGGTTCAATGAAAAGTAGGGTACTTATTAATATTCTATAAAATACGTGTAAAAACGCAAATGTGATTTTTCGGATGGATTAAAACAATTTCGCTTTAAAAATAGTTTAATTTTGTAATGTCTAATGTATCCTCTTGACAGATTTACTACTAATTACTTGAAAAGAAAAATTAAAAAGCGTTAAACTCTATTTGTTAAAAATTTTGAAATATTTTGATTTAATTTAATTTTGCATCTTGCAACACTAAATAGAGAATTACCTCCAAACCTTTAAGAGTAAATTTTCTAATCTTTGTACCATCATCGAGAGTTTGACAGAGCTAATCATAACAGTTCTTAATCAATAACGTTGCATTGTATGTAATTGTGTTTCGTTGCTAAGGGAATATTTCATTTGGACGCTAGAAAATTAAATCCGGCGTTGAAGTTTCCAATTAAAAGCGGATATTCTGCTCTCAAAGTATTCACAGTAAAAATTTTAAAAACTATTTCAAAAATACGAAAAAAAAATGCTTTAATTTATTCTTTCAAAAAAAAAGGAACTTTATTGTATTTCGCAATTACTAGAAGTGACTAACAACCAATTAAAAAGGGATAACGTTGAGACTTCAAAAAAGAAAAAAACTGTATGAGTAAATTTATTTATTTTTGTATCCAATAATTTTTAATTATGAAGCAATATAACTTCAAATAAATATTCAGTTTATAAAATGTAAACAGAGAATTAAAAATTTTGTTTATTAATCTGCGTTTTTATATAATATTATATATCTAGCATTTTTAATCGTATAATAATTTAATAATAATATTTTTAATGAAAAGCTATTTTGTACAAGGTATTATTACACCCAAAGTGTTTTTATCCGAACAATTTTTCTATTAAAATGAGAATATCAATTTTATAATGTAATTTTTAGAAATCGCCATTTGCTAATTTCTTCCTTGAGTTAATAATATTTATTTTTGAAATTTTCACGATTCGTTCACAAATTTTGAAGTATAATTAAGGTTTTAATAAACATTTTGAGACAATTAATAAAATAATTCGTTTTTCTTTGATAAGAAACATCAAAATAAATCAAATCAATAATTGTTCTTGATATAAATAGCTATTTTTTAGTCTTGTCTTTTGTATTCGTACAAAATTCTGTTAATGTGTTCTGGCAACAATTTTGATGTATTCTTGTTCTTCAATCACAAAAAAAAATATTGTCACATATGTGAAAGAAATTAATTTTGAAAAAATGTATTATTTTTAAGGAGTAAATTTTATACAAATCAAATTTATATAACTAAAAAAGTTAAATTTTTGAAATATAGTGACATAATTTTTTTTGAGATAATATTACAAAACATAATGTTAAAAACGACAAATAAATTAGCTTGAATTGTGTTGCTATAAAATGTGTTTAAAACTTATTTTTGAAGGCTTTGTTAAAAAGAGAGAAAACCAGTGTACATGTTCACTTTGAACAGCGTACATGTTTCTCGAAATAAAAGTATTTGTGCATTCATAATCGTATGTTTTAGGCCAACAGTGTTTATAATGCCATTTAAAGTCCTATATGAGAGCACTCTTTGATGATTAATCGCTCGTACGTGACTATAACACAAGTACATAAAACCGTAAGTGTATTAAGGACGCCATTTTATTGACATTTTGTTACAGTTTAAAGCCAAAAAGCACAAACTACAATTATAATGCCAAAATCACATACCAAATTTCATATATTTAAATCATTGAGTTTTTTAGTAATCGCGTTTACATTGTAACGAATTGTGATGCGAGAGGATAGAACCTGGGACCTTGTGGTTCGCAGTCCAGCAACATGACCAAGATACAAAAGCAATTGCTCATGTAGCGTAGTTGTTAACTGGCTTATATGCTATTCACTACAACATGCTTATGAATCTCAGGTCGACAGACGATCCCTGTTTATTTCTTATGTATAACTCTTATTATTTCTATTATAGATTAATCGCTTTTGGCGACTATCTGGTTCCTCTCCTCATATTTGCATTCTTTGTGCATATGAAACTTTCTAATGGAGAACAGTAACATGACATCAAATAAAATGTAAATGTGCGAAATGTCATACTAAAAATGTAGATGCGCGATTCCTTTATCTTATAAATTATGCAATATTTTAACAGAACTTTTTTATCCGTTTCATGAACTACAGCCATATTAAATAAAATTATTTTGCTTTAACTTCCAACAATGAAAAAAGATCACGTGATCACTTAGTCGATGAAATAAGGAAGATTATTTCAACTTCAAGGCAATAATGCTGGCTATTGATTTCAACAACTATTGTTGGAAATTAGGTAAAAAAAATATTTTTAAAAAATTCGAAAATTTAGCAAAAATTTGTATAGCTATTAAATTGGCATCATTGAAAAAAACATTTTTTTTTTAAATTTTGAAACAGTGTAATAGTCATTTTTGTGCAATAATATTTTCGGAAGTTATTGTGGAAAAACTAAAATTTCGTCTAATTTTTAATTAATAAAAATTCTAATTAAATTTTCAAAAAAAGGTGTACGAAATATCTAAAAAAAGAAATCATAATGTTTTGATAGAATCAAAATAAAAACAGCTATTTCAGAATAAAATTCATTTACTTTTAATAAACTAGAATTATATTTACAAATATTTACAGCACTAATATAATATCGACGTCATCTTTTCTAAACATATATCATTCTAAATTTTTAATTTCACTGCTGTAAGATCTCGTAAAATAGTTGCAGCTTCCGAAAATCATCTCGATTATCGAATTATTGTAACTTGTGCAACGGTTTTTGGCGTTCATATTTTATTGAGAAACCAATTTCAAGAAATTAAGTTTTAGGATATAGAATCTGAGGCTACAAGGAAATTATAATATTCTTTCTTATTTTGTTAAATATTTAGATAATTTTATAATTACAGGAATTAAAATTCAACAGTACCTAAGCAAGACCAACCCTTTTCAATCCTGCTTGGTTGTGCTGTTAATCAGTATTTTTCAAAAAATTGTAAACTTGTATGTTCTCTAATAATTCCTTGTCCCCTGTGATTGGTATCCAATAGAAGAATTAGTTTGTTTACTTCCCTAGAAACACGAACAATAAATTTTCGAACATTTTCTTCTGAAATTCTTCCCCAAAGTATTCTATCTCTATACATTAGAATAAAATCCTACTCAACTGAGACTATCTATATGTTCCAAGTTACGAGAATAAGAGAATAAAGCACCTCCCTCTGATCTATACCTTGCATGGACTTGGCAAATGCGATTATATGGTTTCTGAAAACAGAACAACCGAAAAATGAATTTTGACTTCTGTGCAATTTGAATCAATGTTGGAGAGAGATATTAGACTGGATTTTCTACGGTTTTTAATACCAGATCTTTTTTTTTATAAAAACTTCAATCACAAGTTTTTTTTTCTCCCTCCTTTAACATTTAAAAACCAAAATATGTATTGCATTTTTTTAGTAAAAAAAAGTAAATAATTGATAGCAAGTACAGAAATTTCTTGATTATTAAGTCACAATTATACATCCACAGAACGGCTCTGAGAGATTGCGGCATGTACTGCGGCACATGGCACCGAGTATGCAGGGGTGCCAATTCCAATTACACACTTGAAAATTAGCTTGCATTATATAGAAGGTATAAAATAAAAGGTAATTCATATGACTCTCCGACTCGCCTCAAAAGCACACGGATAACCGCCGCAGCAGCAACACTGTCGGGAAGTGGGGTTGAGTCCTTAGGGCCATCACCGGCCAAGGTGCAACCCTTCCCGAAGGAAGTACATCCCGTCATCGATGGGACGAGTCAGACCCTCACCTTTTCGTGTACCCACAAGGGTGGCGAGAACCAACCACAATGCCGGAAAATTTTCATCCTCTATTACGAGGTACCCTAAAATAAAAGAATAATAATGGAATAAAAGGAAAAGAAAATGGAAAGCTAAGCAAAAATATTGGATCTGGATGATAAATAGAGCTATTCTCCCCCCCCCCACCTATACATTGTGACATGAAACAATAATGCAACTTCTAACATTTTTAACCGAATGATTCTTTTTAATCTTCTTAAATTTATATTACATTGAAGGAAGTACTTGTATACTTTGGCAATATTAAAGGTTAAAAATATATGCCATATGTGAGAGCACTCTTAAAATGTCGTACAAGGCTTCTAAGGAATTAGAATCGGCCTTGTATGTGTAGTTCCTCTACATTAAATAAAAAAATTTCAAACACGCTAATCTCTGCTATTTTCTAGTCATTTTGCTGAATATCCATGTTGCGCTCTTAATTCAAGTTTAATAATGAGAAATTTACTTTATTTCGAAAATTTTAAACGAAACTTTACAACCATCTTTTCCATAAATGTTGAAAATTTTGAAACAAGAACATCCTATGAAATTTCCCACCAGTGTTATGATCAGCAAGCATAGATTCAATTAATTGCAAGATAAATTCTGATGAAAAGCATTCAGAGATATTTCAGAGAATCGATTTATATTCATGATAATAAATCAAAAACAACATTCTAATAACAATACATCAGTTTAGAATTAATTTTGATATTGCGAAAATCGTTTCAATTCGCTGATCGCTTAAGGCTGCTTGAAAGCGTAACGCCTCATCTCTATCCTAAACCGTGAAATGGTTGTCACTCAGATCTTTAATCCGCGTCCTCGACAGTTAATTTGTGTTGCGTTACTAAAAATTCCCTCATTACTTCCTATTACTGCAACGCTAAAATAATTGAGAAACACTTCCTTGGGCAGCAAAAATAGACGAATACTTACCGTTTCCCAATTATAATCCGTTTCACTTGGAAGAACTAATCCACTCAGAGAATTTCTCGTTTCAAATTTTAGAAGACTTACCGCCATAAAAATAACCGTTGTTGTGGAATATTAGGTTAGTTAATTATAAATCACGCTTTGAACCGGGGTTTCAAATGACTTTTAATGCATATAATACAGAACAGCAGTTTTTATTAGACGCTATTTAAAGTGGTTTTACGTTATACTTGATGATGTAGTTCAGTGCCAATGATTTAAAACGAAGGCACATACTTTTCTGTATTCTAAAACCTTCCATCTTTGATGCATTTAAAGTCCTTAATATAGTAGTACAAGATATTTAATAGATAAATTAAAATTTAAAAGCAAAAAATAAATAAACAAAATTTGAATAAGAAACAAAATTTTTTGCTATAGAGGTTTCCGCTCTTTTCAGAACTGATACAAGATTTTGACTACAATATCATGGGTCAGTTTAATTAGATGAGAAAACTGTAGATTTGTATAATGAGTATAAAATCCTTAATGGAGATTCCTTGTAAAAAAATTTTTGATTCTGTTTAAATTTTCTGTGAAACTAACTTTAATTGATTCTCTAAATTATAAAAGCGCAACGATGTAAAAGTATATCTAACCGCATACAAAATGTAGTATACTCTGACAAAAGAAATCTCCATAGAAATGCAAAGGATATTTAAAATATTTGCTACATCAGTGTTAGCAACATAATGGTATTCTAGCAATGGAATATCATATAAGAAATTCAACTGCATAAAAAAAGCGCAACGATGTAAAAGTATATCTAACCGTATACAAAATGTAGTATACTCGAACAAAAAAAATCCCCATAGAAATCCAAAGGATATTTAAAATAATTGCTACATCAGTGTTAGCAACATAATGGTATTCTAACAATGGAATATGATATAAGAAATTCAACTGCATAAAAAATGCAAGCTTGAAGCTTAATAAGGAGGAAACTGATCTTAATTCCAAGTTTTATCAACATTTCAGTTTTTGAAATGTTTTTGTATGAAGTTCCACTTCATAAGAAATTTGAATGCAATATTCAGAAATGAAAATAATTAGTTTGCCTAGAACGTTAAAAATATTTTCTACAAAGCTAATAAAGTTGGCTTATTTAGAAATACAAAAAACTGCTGAGGGAATAATTTAACTAAAATATTTCGAGTTTCATAAGTATATAATTTTAAAACATGTTGCTTTTGAAATTGTGAAATCTTTAATTATTGTTTCTATCAATTCATTTAACTGTTGAAAACCAATCACATAACACTGAATCATTACTACAACTATTCCATCCAAAACATTCTTGAACTTTTATTCCAAGCTATTCTTTATTATTATTATTGTGTAAAAGGCTATGTGATCGCAGTTTTGCCCTGAAATTTTCGTCACTGTCCCTAAAATTGAAGGTTAAGAAAGAAAACTTAGTATTAATTATAACTAGAAATTGTGAAATCTTTAATATTATGGTTTCTATCAATTCCTTTAACTACTGAAAACCAATCACATAAAATTGAATCATTACTATATATATATCATTTATATATATATAAAAGTTATAAAGATTATGTGGTCGCAGTTTTGCCCTGAAATTTTAGTCATTGTCCCTAAAATTGAAGGTTAAGGAAAAAAAACTTCGTATTAATTATAACTAGCCGTGCTTAAATGCTCTTGCCCTTGAGAGGATTTTTGGAACATTTCTTATTTGACTCCTTGCAAATCAAGAAATATGCATCTGTTAAGCTAATATTTCATCAAAAAAAATCTCCATTGCGAAAAAAACAATTAATTAAGAATCCAGAAAAAAAGTTTCAATCGTTTTTTTTTTTTTTCAATGAAAGAAGAAATTTTCCAGCTTTTACACCATAGTTCTTTTTATTAAACAAAGAAAAAAAAAGACAAAATTAGAATAATGTTAATAAGAATTTCAATTTTTATTTTATATCTTTATATTTTAAAAATTTCTTAAAATTCAATGTATTTTGTTGAATTTCAAGCCAAATTTCATTAGAATCGCAATTATCTGTTCCATCCGATGGCTTTTTTCCGTATTTACACAATTATCAGATGAATAATTAGATTCCGTATTACTATGGACAAATACGTGAAAAAATTCACTCAAAGCAACACAAAATATTAAATTTAAAAAAATCTGCATTGAATTTTAAAAATCAGACTTTGAAGAGCATGGAATCACTATCACGACTATCTCTGTATAAAATTTTATAATTGAAAATATGATAAACTCGCCTGGACACAACATACGAACACTTCCTAAGTACAGATTACTTTAGTAGAAGTTAAGTCGAAGAGATGTAGTTTTAAAAAATTATTTAAAAACTTTTAAAAAGAGTTTTAAATCAGTTTTTTTTCTTTGCTAAAAAATGTTGAATAACCATAAAGCAGAAAACCGTACGAAAATATTATTTAGAGCACCAGAATTATTTTGCCTGTCTCCTACACGTGGGATCACGTTTGTTAGATATATGTGAAAATGTTCAGACAAGCCTCCAGTAATATTTTAAGGGTTTCACTTGGAGACATGATTGTTAGTAGGGATTGCAATACCGGTATACCGGGATACCGAATACCGGTATTTTGAGCCATTTCTACAATTTTGTAATACCGGTATTCACAAGTTTAAATACCGGTTTTTCGGTATTTACTAGAAATTTTTAAAATTGTCTACACTATATGTTTAGGGATCGCCAACATAGCAAAATAGTATACGTTTTTGTTTTTATGTCTACCTAAAGGGCAAAATTAATTAGCTAATTAATGGCTTAATTAATTGCTTAACTATAAATTAGCAAAACATGGATTATCCCTGAACGAAGATATTGTATCCATAACGACTGATGGAGCAACAGTTATGAAAAAAGTTGGAAAGTGGATTGGTGCAAATCAGCAATTGTGTTATACTCATGGAATTCAATTAGGAGTAATGGAAGTATTATACCAAAAAAAAATAAAGAACAGAAGAATCCAAGAAGAATTGTCTCTTGAACAAAAATTAGAATTAGCGATAAATAAAAAAAATTTCAACGAACCAAAATACAATACAGAAATTAGCTCTATCCAAAAACATCCGACAAGAAATCGATTTATTTGAAGATAAGGGATTTAGAGGTAAACACTTGGAAAAAATGTATCTCGCATTGTACCACCAACTAGCGTAGATGCCGAAAGAGCGTTTTCGACAGCTGGTCATTTTTGCACAAAATTACTTTTCAGGATTAATGACAGTACAATTGATGCATTATGTTTTTTAAGATCACATTTCAACAATTTGTAATAATACCCCAGACTGAATAGTGATATTTACACTTTTTTTTGTGATTTAAATAAATAAGTTGTTCCTTTACTTTTTTGTGTTTCTTTATATACTGTTATAATTTATAAGCTACAAATATTTTTGTAATATTTACGCTCTCTAATAAAACTGGCAAATAAAACAAAGAAACACCTATGTTTTCTTTTTTCTAAAATTTCTAATACCGGTATTAAAACCGGTATCCCGGTATTAAGATCTAAAAAATACCGAATACCGGTATTGAAATTTTGTTTCGGTATTGCAATCCCTCATTGTTAGATACCATATGAAAATATTCATACTGCCAACCACTATTGTCTAATGTGTTCCAATTTGGAATAGCGCCAGTTAGATTTCATACGAAAAAAAGTTCATTAGCTACCCTACACGGCATTGTTTTACGTGTCCCCACTTGAGATCACGATTATTAGATATGATATCAAAATGATGACACATTCCTTCAGTATTATTTCACTTGTTCCCATTCGGGATTACAGTTGTTAGATAATATACGAAAATGTCCACGCATGTCTCTAAAATTACTTAACGTCCCTACTTGGGTTCGCGTCTATTAAATACCATATGAAAGTATCCAAGTATTGCTTTATAGGGATTATGACTGTCTGATAAAAATGCGCTTTTCTATGCTAAAGCGTATCCCTTTTATGGGAGTGCAGGCTCACAACTAAAATACGTCAATGGTCACTTAGCTGGAATTTTTATCTGCAAACGAAACAAAGGAGGCGTTCGTTTAATCAACCTTAAAGAATCCGCAAATAACAAACGGATCGATGTTTTTCAGGTATCACTACAAATCAGTTTATCTACCTGACAGAAGCGACAGCTCTGTGCTATCAAAATTCTGTTGTTATCGAAGCAATTTTTTTATTATTATTATTTATCTTACCAACGATATGCGGGCTATAATCGTTACAAACGTAGTTTGCGATAGCCAGCCAACGCGAGCAAACAAATAGCTGCTCGACCTTTGCAGGACCTATCGAAGCATATCTTTCTCCCGGGCTGAAGGTTCAGCCTTCGCTTTCAGGTATTGTAATTGCAGCATAAACGATGCGAGTTGAATTTGCATCGGCCCGGCCATGCTTGAGTGAACACGATTGTGTCATCGCGTGGTTCAAAACGTAACTTTTGTTGAACAATGTGCTATTAGAAGTAATTTAGATGATGCGCAAAGAAAGAACAACTGTCTTAAATGAAATCTAAACCTTTTGGCTGATTTTTTTAATGAACTGCATTTTCCATGGCCTAATCTGAGGGTTCGTATTCTGTGTTTATAAAATAAAGACGCATTTAGGCAAGGAAACTAAGGCCAAAGAAAGGTTTTGCTTCCAATTAATTCATGGAAGGCTAGAAATGTTTTTAATCTCTTTATTTCCTTGTGAAAGAGATATTTGAAATTTGTACAAATTTTCTGCTTTTTTCAGAAAAAAGTCCTCAAAATCTAAATTTTAAGATTCTTTTCCTTAGGTTTTTTTTTCAGTTACTCACAAATCATCCATTTCTCAGAAAATTTTGACAGCTTATAATTAAAAGCACATAAAATTCCAAGTGAAATCACCATCTCTTTTTTGAAATAGCATTTTGGTAAAGATAATTTTTTTTTGAATTTTTTTTATTCTATTTTTCTAAATAAAATGGGTATCATGAAAAGTACTGCTTCTTCGGATATGGTAAGACATCAAATCCTATATCAGAAGATGCATTTGAGTGTATTGCATTCACATTTGAGAATTTACGTTAAGTTAAATATTGTAATAAAGAAATAAGAAAGAGTAAATCTTTACTTAATGAATATGAAATAAAGGTACTTTAGCGTCAAACAAATATGAAATGTTTTTTACAAAAGGACTTTCCACCATCAAAAATAATTCTGATGTTCTAAAATTCTGGTCAGGATTTGCTTCTAATTTGACTATAGAAGAGATCTTGGTAAAATCTTTCAAGAGTATTGAAGGTTTAACTATTGGAAGAGAAATCATTGACAATTGGCTAAATAGGTTGTGGCTATGCCTATAGTTATGGAAATTTCGGAATAAGAAGATCTTTGTGGCGTATCATTTTGTACCAATATTATGGACTCAATATATTTATGTTAAGTCGGATATAAGAAACTTGTAGATTGAGTCCTTTGGCACAATACTGCTAATTCCCAGTCAGGGAATACGTAATACCATAGTCTTCAGGAGTAATCGAAAAAATAGTCATCTGTGAGACGGACTTAGGCATTCAAGTCCGGAAAGCAATGTTGAAAGCAATAGTGGTAACAATATAAAGTTCCATCAGTCCTTTTAAGTTATACAGTGAAGTGGTACCAATGAATTCATACGCAATTTTCAAGCAAATATATATATTATAAGAAAGTAGAGCCTCAGTAGGAAACTACTTTTTATTAAAATTAATTTCTTATCTACCTTCCTTACTTGGTGAATAAGAAATGATGATAAAGAGTTTATTATTATCTCCTTCGCCAAGTGAACATTCCATCAGAAAACGGAAAATGGGCTTTATGTGATTGTTAGAGAGTTTTTTCTTCATCGAATGGCATGAAAGTTGAAAGAGAAATGCCCATTAATTTTTACTTATAATAAACGCGCGCTCGCGCGTGTGTGAATTGGAGCTCTGCAGACCATACCATTTGACATAAAGTGACCATATTCTGCCCAGATATACTTGTAAAGGCGGTAATGCCCACCAAAGAGCTATTTTTTAAAATTTTAATTAGAAGTTTAATTAATTTTTTTAAAAGCCAGATTTTTAAATTTCTCACTATTATTTCCAAAAACACTGCGACATAAAAATGATTTTTAAACCTTTTAAAGCCCCAAAAAATTCTCTTTTCAGATATACCCAGATATACTTGTAAAGGCGGTAATGCCCGCCAAAGAGCTATTTTTAAAAATTTTAATTAGAAGTTTAATTAATTTTTTTTAAAAAAGCCAGGTTTTTAAATTTCTCGCTATTATTTCCGAAAATATTGCAGCATAAAAATGATTTTTAAACCTTTTAAAACCCAAAAAAATTCTCTTTTCAATTATGTCAATTTAGTTGTAAAATTCTTTGGTCTAGATTTAATCCACTTTTTAACATATTTTTAAAAATATTTCACCACGATATTTTGATTGTTGAATGAGATTGAAATCATTTTCCTTATCATTCAAAAATAAAATACTCTCTTGACACAGACTTTTAATGTACTTTAATTAATACTAGCCGCCTTTGGCGACCAGCCGGTTCGCCAATCTTAATGTTCGTTAAAATTTTAATAATTAAATATTTTATGCAATTCCAACTTTAATAGATTCTTCAGCAAAATATTTTAAAACTTCAAATTTTGATAGTCATATAATTCACTCATAATATTATAAAGGCCTTCAGTCATAACGTGATATGTATCTCTCTAATTTTCTGTTACCCCTCGTAGAATTTATGCTTTAAATTAAAGTGTAAATGATTAATCTGCAATTAATATAATAATATTTTTTACTGAAACAAAGCATTTTTTTTTATAATATGATTACTGATAATAGAGTCACTAAGCGTTTAAACTTTATGGGCACTAAAGAATATCTTTCTTAATTTATGTAATATCTCAAGAATTTGTCAACAAAATTTTCTCAGATTCATCATGAACAGATCGATTAATGAACAATGTTTCATTTTAAATGCTTTAAACACTAAGAAAATAAAATGAATCGTTTAAAATAATCGGTCGAAAACAGGTTTAAAAAAACTACTTAAAAAACGATGTACTTAAAACTATAAGCATATACAAAAAAATATATAACTAACATAAATACAATTTAATTACAAAAGTACACAACTAACCTAAAAATAATTTAAACCATTGAAAACAGGTTAAAAAAAACTGCTTAAAAAACGATGTACTTAAAACTATAAGCATATACAAAAAATATATAACTAACATAAATACAATTTACTTACAAAAGCATGCAACTAACCTAAAAATAATTTAAATCATCCGTTGAAAGTGGTTGTCATGACAACAATCAGAACAATGCGCATGCGTGAATTTTCTTCGCCAGTTAGGTAACGCAAATGCGTGAATTTTTCTACGCCAGTTGGGGTAACGCTAGGCAGATTATACATTTTTAATTTCCTTTATTCTGTGTTATTTTAATTCAAAAGTACTTCAGAATGAATCCGAAACATGGATTAATTAACAATGTTTAATTTTAAATGCATAAAACATTAAGAAAATAAACAGAATCGTTTAAAACAATCCGCCGAAAAATATTAACCCTAGCCTCATTACTGTTGGGAGAAAAAAGAAATGAAGCCTTACTCATTTGGCGGTGGGGGAAATGGAAGATTTTTTTTTTTGGCGGAAAGGTTGGCGGTGGGGAAAATGGAAGATTTTTTTGGCGGGAAAGTTAGTTTTTAATTAATCATTAAAATTCTAATTAAAATTTCAAAAAAAGGGACCCCAGGTGCACATTCCCGACCTCTAAGGTATACATGTACCAAATTTGATAGCTGTATGTCAAATGACCTGGCCTGTAGAGCGCCAACACACACACACACACATTGAGCTTTATTATAAGTATAGATTAATAGCAATTTTCTGAGAAAGGCGATCTCTGTGAATTATTGGCAAAGAAAGGAAGAAAGTACAAACATTTTAAGCTTTATTGTACATACCATTCACAGAATAACGAAAAAAACAATGCAAGCTTCAAATAATGTTATTTTCATGTAAATATAGAAATTCAAATATTTTCTCTCTTCCCATGAATTAATTAGAGGTAAAAAAAATTTTCTCCTCCAGCCGGATTATACTTTTTTTTGTAATTTTATATGCTTATGCATTTAGTAGAATTTTACCAATTCATTGAATGATTGCGAAATGAACCTCTTTATCATCATGTGAGAACATGATATTGTTTTGGTTATGGGAGGGGGGGGTGAAGCTTGAAATCACGTAGGCAATGAATATGGAAGCTCAAAATCGCTTAGGCAATATGAATAAAGCATAAATGGCAATTTTCATAATCATCTTTTAATCGCTTTTAGCTTTTTTTACTTGCTTTTAGCAGTTTTGCATTATTATTTTTATGTATGCTTTTTTGAAAGCAGATGCGTTTTTAAAAAGTTGACCTGCTTTTACCAGTATTGCTTTATTATTACGTATGCTACTTTGACAGCAGATAAGTTTTTAAAAGGTTGACGTAGTACTATGACATCATAGCTGTTATTTCATCTCAAAATCAGTCGAGCTGCAAAACTTTGTTTGCCAGCTAGAAAAATACTTAAAATTTGCGATCGTAGATTTCATTTTAATTTTATCATGCTTTTAAGTTGGTATTCCAAGGCAAGGTTGACAAAGTTTCATTAGATTGGTCTATTATTTTCATGGTGAGAAAATCCCGCAAGCAGAGTAACTTTATTTTCGTCCATTTTTGTCTTTCATTTTAAATAAAATTTAAAAAATTAATTTTAAACACAATTTTTAGCAAAACTTTTTAATGTCATAATGAGATTCAACTTAATTTTATAATTTCATCAAATTTTTCAATCGCTGCTTTGCCAATATTGAAATTACTATAAAAATACTCATTCTTCTTGTGTTAATTACAAAGTAAAATTTTCACTTTATCTTTTATCAACATGACGCTTTCGGTCTAGCATTCTTTCTGTAAAAAATTGCATGATGTGAAAATCTTTACTTGTTGACTGCAATGGCTGATACACTCGAACCAATCGAAAGCGAAAAAGAAAACTAAAAGAATAAGAAGGCATTAATATGCTATGATGTTTCCGAGTAAAGGTTCAAAATTTAAGAAAATTTGTTTCAGTTGTCTGTTTATTAAAATAAAATCTGAAATGGAAAAAAATTTCAATTTCAACCAAGAAAAGCTAAATTCAAAATACATTTATCTCTAACTCTCATTTTTATTTACTAATTTAGCAATTATTTACAACCTTGAAACAAAGAGCAATTGCACATAATTATTACAATTCTGCCCTTGATTCTAATTCTGCCAATATGATCGCTCAAAAACTCGACCAGCTAGATGTCTGGAATTTGGTATATTCCGTTTATTTCAATGTAGATTCATTCAAACTTCACCTCATATCTCTTAAAAAGAAAAGGTGGCATAAAAAGAAGCTCAACGTTCAACAGTACAATAAACTATTCAAAAATTACTATCATTTTTTTTTTTTTTTTTTTGCATAATAAAGCACCATTGATTTTGAATTTTATTTTTAATTACTTAAGCCTTGAAATTTTCTCACATTGGAGAACGTTAATTTTATTTCTGATTGTTCCGTTTATTTGCATATGCATTGTCATTCTATGTATTTATATAGAGAGATTTAATTTAATTATTATATAGAGCAATTAGATTAAAGTATAGATAAGATTATTTGTTGCCTAAATTATATATTTTAATCTTTGTTTCAACCCCGTGGTTCTTACAATTCATTTTGTTATTAAACCAGTTTATAATAATAGCACATAAAATGAATTATTTATTTTTCATTCTAGTTAGAAGTGTTTACAATAGTACACAGAGAATAGTAGATCTTATTAAAGGTTTCAGGTATTTTCGAGTTTACACTTTTCTTTTTCTCGAATTTCACTGAATGGTTGGGAAAATTGAACTTGAACTTCGATCATGAAAAGAATATAAATCAGCTCACATTTTACAGTGAAGATTCGATCCTAAGGACATTTAAGGGACCTACCAGAAATTGTTGAAAAAAGGAAATTATTTGGATTCGTCCCGTTTCACAGAACGCTAACAAGGATTTTCAACTTTCATCACTGATTTTAATTGCAATAGACAATACCGACAATTGCAATAGACAATTATTTATACATGCATTTTTGTATAAATAAACATGCATTTCGTATAAACATATATTCAGAAAAATATGAAGGATTTAGTAAGTTTTTCAACGTGTTTTTTTTTTGTTTGTTTGTTTGTTTGTCTGTTTATAATGTGCATAGTTTTGAACCATATCCTAAGAAGCTTAAAGAATATTAGCCGCCTTTGACAACTAGCTTGTTCGTCCAGATTATTGAGTTCTTAGACTGTTAAGTACTAATCTGGAATGCATATTTTTTTAATTTATTATTTGATAAGACCGAGAAATATAAATTTAATTTAATAAATTGAAACAAATTATAACACGAGCAAATGAAGTGTATATAGTACAAAGTAAAAGCAGAATTGAAAATCTTGCTTCTTAAATAATGTCCAAAAATAAGAGTATTCGGAGACGGTGGTGGGTTTCATTTCTAACTAGGCAGACTAGAGAGACATCTGGTGCCTTTATTTTTTTCTATTTGTTAAATAAATAAGTTTATGGAAAATAAAAATTTTATAAATGATAAAATATTATGAAAATATTAATACTTTATAAATTATAATTACTCAAGTTTCTATCTGTTTTATTACGTTCACATAGCTGTTAAAATTATTATAAAAACAAATAACTACTTTAATTATATTATTAATTATATGCAAAATTGCGGATGCCGGCTCCCTGGCATAGGGGTAGTGCGTCTTCCCCGTGATCGGGGCGTCCCGGGTTCGAGTCCTGGTTCGACTATGGTTGTTCTTCTGTGTTCTATCTGTGAGTGTCCTTTGTAAAAAGGGGTTGTGCAAGCGAATGTGACACATGAAGTAGCTAAGTCGTGGTCTTGGCGCTAGTTGGAGCTGCTGAAAGGACAAGAGACGCTCACTCGGCTAAAATCATTGACAGATAAGTGTCACCGGGCTTGTAAAGTGCCATAAGTCACAACAACAACGAATGTGGATGCCAGACAATCTCTACATAACAGATAAATAAAAACAGATGTATATATCGCATATCTTTGGCGAGTTATTTGGCGATAAATCTCTGGCATGGGTTTAATAGTATCCAAAAATCGAATTTGTGCTTTAGACGCGTTTTTTCCAAACCGTTTGAAACAAAAATTTGGCACAAAATTGCATTTATAGTTACAAAATCAAGTTCTAGATTTGATATAAAGTCATTGCATTTTTTTTAATTATCGCATTTATATGTTTCTGATAGTACACACCGATAGACAGATGACAATTACTTGGATTTGACACAAAATACTTGTTGTTGTTTATAATGGCACTTGCCATGCACAAGCTCACTGACGAAGTCAGCGATTTTAAACCAAGGGAGCGTCTCTTGTTTTAGTAGCGCCAACTAGGGCCAAGAGTACGTCTTAGCTACTCACACATCTCATCCGCTTGCACAACCCCTTTTTACAGGGGGGCACATTCACACATCTCACAGATAGAACGGAGGAAGAACAACCATGCCCGTACCGGGACTCGAACCCAGGACGCCCAGAACACAAAATACTACACTACAGATGTTAAATCTGTGTACTAAATCTTATCTATCTAGCTCCCTTCGTTATGTAGTTATCGTGTTAATTTATATTCAAACAGCCGGACAGGCGGACATCTTCCTAATAGATTCTACTCAAAATTTCACAGAAATTTGCAAATTTGGTGCGAAGACCGTATAACAAATTTAAACCATCTATCTCAAAGCGTTTTTAGTTATCTTTGTCGCAGACAATCAAGCAGACGGACGGACGGACATCTTCCAAAAATGTGTTTTTTTGGATCTCAGGGAGGTCTAAAACGTGGAGATTCGTTAAAATCACGAGGTTGAGTTTTTTTTTTCCTTGATTACTATACTTTATCTATACTACGTATACGAAAAAGTAAAAAACGTGCCTCATAATGTGCACTGCTTAAGGCAATAAAATGCTTTAAACCAGCACTGTCCGCACACCATTATAGATTGCTTATCCTACAGGCTAAGCAAACTATATTAATAATTAATATTTTTAATATGAAGTAAAAGCTATGGATAACAAGAAAATGGAAAGAAATGGATAACAAGAAGTTGGATGAATTAAGAAGTCGATTACGATCGACATAACTCTACATTTCAATGACTTAGCTTACAATATATCTTTTACAAAAATCCCCTGCAATTCCATCCGAAATATTTTAAATCTTAGTGAATACTCTTCCGAAAAGCAAACACCACTGCAGCAAAAGGAGGACCCACTTCATATAAATAATTGATATGTCTTCAAGATAGACAAAGCTTGAACGTATTTAATTCCAATGAATGTATTACAGGAAGATAATTAATTCCGATGAAGAGTTCTTCTCAAATCAATGAGAAATTGGAAATATCACCCCGCTTCCCTTTGCCTAAAGGAGATCGGAGCTTTTAAATATGTAGAGTATATAAGTGACATAAGGTTATATAGTTCTTCATTTTTTTAATTTGAATTTAGAATAAATTAAATTCAAATCACTATAACGCTAATATTTTTCTGCATTTTAAAGGCGTTTAACCGGAATTTTTATATAATTTGTCCCAAAAATATCTGGTTTTAAAATTAGCAAAAAAAGTATTATATGTTTCGCACATAAATTGCTTTTTACTTTTTTTTTTTTTTGCAAAGTTTCTACTTTTTTGTTTATTTTCTAAACCAGCAACAACTATATATCCCATAGTAAAAGTTTCTTTAGAATTTTTGAATAAATCTGACATAAAATGTAGTAAAATAATCGTTTTTTATAGAAATCTCTTGAACGAATTCAAATATCAAATATTGAGCGTTTTTTTTTTTTCGTTTTACAGCAAATACATGTTGTTAAATGGAAATTCCACAACTTATCATATGTGGAATTCTATATCGATCTCTACATTTGATGTCATAGCTAAGAAAAAGACCAAGAAAACCCGTTTTTTGGTTTTATTCCTACGTGATATTCAAACAATTAATATTAAGTAATTATTTCATTTATGAAGGTAATTATGCAATTTAGGAGCTTCCAAACAGGCTTTGAATCTTCAGATTTTATTTTAAACTTAAAGATCCTATTTTAGAAATATTTGTAAAAGCTCGCTTCAATATAAGAGGCACTTTTGGAATTCTTTCTTCAATAGATTGCATACATACATGGTGTCTACTAAAATCCTTCTAACCTTCATTGACTTGACAACGGCGACAACTATTGCCACAAACTTGATACCTAGGCATACAAAAACGACCATGCGCTGCATGGTGAGATCAGTTGTAGTGTCATCTGACGACAACGAATGGAATTAGCGTTCCTATCTCAAAAACAATAAAAGGTACAAAGAAAAAGTCAGTTACAAAACTGTAGGGTTATTTCTATTTAGTACTTAGAAACACCTTGAGCATATAAATGAAAAGAACAAAACATGTCCTGTTCATTTCAGTATTCTGAGACGACTAATTTTCGACGATTCTATCTAATTAAGGAGTGAAACGCAGAAAGACATGCATATTTCTGGAATTTACTTTTTTGTTAAATGTAAACATCTCCTCTTTTAATCTTGTCTCTCACCACTATTTTGTCGAATTAAACCCATCCTAACGCATGCGCAAAAGCACAGAAGGTTTTAGAATCCGTTGGCAAACAATATAACGCGTGATTTTTGGTCGCAATTTTCAAATTTTTACTTCAGAAAAACGTTAAAATCAAAATAGAACGATTTTTTTTTCAGTAGATACTTTTATTTGTGTTCGAAATATTATATACCGTTGAATCGACATTTATTGTTCAAAATATTATCCTGTTTTCTTGAGTTGTTACGTCACAGATTTAAAAATTCACGACTAGGAAACTATGCGTTTTACACTGTTTTACTTTTAGTATTATTGCACGCAAAGCGTTTTCCATACAGAATCGAAGACGCTCTGCACTTTCCCCATTCCTACACTGTTTTCGAGGTATGTACGCTAATTCTATTTTTGCCGCTGACACTAACTTATATTACATTGTAGCGCATGTTCACTTTAGTACACTTAACCACCAAATTTGATCAATAATTCTTGCCATTCTTAAGTCAAAGTAGAGTCGAAAGACTTTAGTGGACATGCTATATAATGATTCCATGGCTTTCAGGATGTAATTGAACAATAAAACAAGAATATTTTTCATAAGAGAAAACAAGCATGCTCTTGTATCCTTTGTTTTTTTCTCAAACGCTTAAATTACATCAAAAGATTTAAAGTTTTAGCAAATAATTAATGAAAAAAAGAAGAAATTATTTAAAACAAAACGAATGCTTACATATGCCATCAAAAACTTCTAAAACAAGAGTGAACTGTCTCCGTTTTATGATTTACAGTTGCAGTTTGAATTCTTAATGATGCAAAACAAATATGGCCATTCCATAGACATAGCAGGTTTAGTCATTTGAAATATCCTAACTCTATTATGTATGGCTCTATTATTCAATCTTTTGAGGAAATTCCGAAGTCTGCATTTCGCAAATCGGTGTTTGAGCATGACCGACGGAAGTAGCAATAGATCAGAACGAAAACGCCCGAAACAACAAATAAGAACAAATATTTATATCCTTTACGATAATATTCGATTTTTTACATCAGTCAATATTTCCCTCTCTTATATAAAAAAAAATAAGACAGGAACCTCTTTGAATGTTGAGGTTTCGCAGTCCTTGATGTTGTTCTAGTGTTTTTACTTTCTCGGGTATGAAGTATACAGGAAGTATCGCAATTGTCAAAGAAGTCAAACTCGATATTCTCACGAATCTCCACGCTTTAGATTTCCCTGAATTCGAAAAATACATTTTAGGAAAATGTCTGTCTGTATCTTTGTGACAAATATAACACATAAATGCCTTGAGCTGAGTGGATGAAATTTGGCATATGGTCTTTCCATCTTATTTATAGATTCTATTAAATTTTGAGTAAAATGTATTCAGATAAAGCCTGTCTGCCCGGTTGTTCTAACATAATTTAACAAGATAATTTCAAAACGAAGAGAGCTAGATGAATAAAATTTGGTACACAGATTTAACATTTACATTTTAGGTGCCCATCAAATGTTGAGCCAATTCCAACAAAGGGTTAAACGTCTGTCGGAAATATGTATGTATATGTACCAACTATACATACTATGTATATGTAAACATAATAACTCAAACATGTTATGACTTAAATGTATCAAATTTGGTAAGGCCATTTTTGTGAATTCAATTGTAGTTCTAAGTCAAATTTTGGTTGGGGAAAAAAAAGCTTCTAAATACATTTTCAATTTTATTAGAAAGAATGCGAGACATTGTCTTTAGGGAGGCCATTTCCGCCGGTTTTATTGCTAAATAATAGCGAGTATTCAACACTTACTTGCAGACTGAGATAGTTTTACAACAAATCAAAACCTATTGGTTTTCGGAAAAATAGTAAGGGTTTCATAATTTATAATGAGATGTGTTCGAGTGTAGTTCGTTGTACATTGCGAGCCTTCAACCAGCCTGCAAGGTCAAATCTGCAATATGCAATTATTTTGTTTTATTCAAGTTGATTTCGTCCATTGTTTTCTACTGACTATAATTATACGAATATTTCTTTACAACTGTAAATACAATGAACTTTTGTACAATTTTTATTTTTTATAATTAACATCATAATAATAATTTCACTCAATATTAGTTTTATTTAATTTGTATATTTTATTATAATTTGTTTTATATATTTACAGCTAACGAGGGAGACGAGCTTATTCGTTTACAATATTGGCTATCTTGGCTGTTAAATCTTTAAGAGGGAATTTATAAATATTCAAAATTTTACCTTTATCGTTTAATATGAATAGAAAATGTAATCAAAACTATGATTTAATCGTGGAAAAAGTATTTTTTCTTTACCTGCTATCGAAATAAAGTATTTTAATGCTAAGTATTTTGAACTAAAAATCATTGCTAAATTTAATACTCAAAATTTAAAAATGCGAAATAACTAAGGAACAATGTAGACCTCATTAAACAAATTGAATGAAAGAGTAATATATAAAGCAGAAAAACTAAAAGAAATAACTTGAAAAATAAACTAAATTTTTAAAAACAGTATTTTCAAATATCAATTTGAAGAAGGCAAATATCAGAATATTCTAAATGCTTAGTTTTATTTATTAAAAATTTAAATTTACTTCATTAAATTTAAATTTAAATTTTAAATTTATAAAGATTTACTTCATTTTTTTTCTTTAATAAAAATGTCTAACAGAAAATAATATCGAATTATAATAATTGCTAAATTAAAATCAAAGACTTGTAATTAGAAAATAAATCAATAAATAAATAACTGATATCCCATTATAAAAATGATTCATTTGAAGTTGATATGTAAAAATATTTCTCAATGCGAAACTAATAAAATGTATTAAAAATCAGTACATTCAATGAGTTTGATTTGAGAAATGATTTAAAAGTGTATATTATCAATCTGTTTGCTACGAAGATTCAGACTGATGTATCAAGCAAAGAAAACAAACTTCGTTGAAGATATGAAGATAACTTTAACAATGGGGAAAGATAATGTGATTAAACGATATGATAAAACAATGAAATGAATCTGACTTTTATTACCGCAATAAAGACTACTATAAAACATCTTTTAAAAAATTGATTAAATTATTTATTAAATTTTTTGACAATTAAAATTATATCCTTAAAAAAAACTTTTTAAATTTTAAAATTGCGGAAAAAAACACTTTTTGTAAAATATGATTTTTGGAAAAAGTCGAGGAATAGAATAATTTTCTTATCAGAAAGACATAATTGCAGGTACATGCAATGATAATGAACATAGAACAAGCATAATTACTGAGTGATAATGGTTCGGAGTGGCATTATCACCCATTGTCCTTGTCCTGCTATTGAAAACAATGAATGAATGAAAGCAATGCTCAAGAACCACTCAAAACTGAATTCTGAAGTATACATGCCCTATAAATTTAATCTCTCGTTTTGAAGTTGTGCTAGAATTGCTTTAAAAATGGCTTCGTCATTTGAGTTATAGCAGACAACAAAGTAATTGAAACATCACTAATTTAAACAAAATTTTACACTATGCTAGCATAAAAGCGTTTCATAGTCGTCGACGAATTTAGTGTCTCTCAGCTTTGTGTATACGGCGATACACAACGACGATTGAAGCAAATATAGAACCGAAGAACTTTCACTTCCAAAGCCATCTTACTAACAGAACATGACAGCCTAATGAGTGAGATAAAAGTTCTTTAAATCAGATGGATATGATATAGATAATTAAATTATCCCAGTAGTAATTCAATCACTTTTGATGCAAAAAACAAAATAAAAACCTGCGAAAACAAGAGATTTTATAAGCAATGAAGCAGAATTGGGAATAATAAAACAGAATTGGGGAAAATAAGAAAAATGGAAACAAAGTCTCAGGTTCCTCTACTGCTACCTATTAATTCCATATAACCAATTGATTTCTGAAACAAAGTTAACTTCTTGACATTTCATGTGTGATAATATAGTATATTGCTAAAATATTTTAAATACGCGACCCATCTAAAGACATAGAGACATATGGACAATATAAATAACCTATGTGTCAATCTTGGGAAGCACAATAAAGCAAAATATTGTTACGAAATTTCCGGGGTTCGTTTGGATAGTGGGGGTTATATGGTGTGGAGAACGCTCAATCAGCAGGCGACAGTAGAAAATGAAACAACGACATTTATTTACACGAAGACACACAGGACAGCACAAAGACGACAACTATATACAGCACAGAAGGCGATTATCTTCAGCCGAGACGTACAGCATACAACAAGTCTCTACTGCAGACAGTAGCGCACAGCTTAGTTCAGCACTAGCTTCACTTCGTCGCTGCTCCGCTTAGCTCTGGAAGACCAGTTCTTTACCGTCGATCCCGACTACTCTTCGACTCCACTGGTCCACGACTACTCAATTCACGACTACTCCTCGGCAGCTGCAGCTCCTTTTATAGGTCTCAGGAGGCGGGGCTAGAAGCCTCTTAAGCAATCAGGGACGTTCGAGGCGTAACTTGGTTCCTACTGGACGGATCGGGAAAATTCTCGATGTTTCGGGTATAATCTATAAAGGGTATAAAGGGTATATATTTCGGGTATAAAGTCGCCAAATTCGTCGCCAAATGGTCGCCACTCTCTGGGACCTCCCATGGAACCAACTATGCTGGGAAGCAGCATCACAGGTTCGTAACAATATATATGTCACTTTTTAAAGAAAATTGACATATTGTACCTTATTGTACCATATTGTACCTTAAGTATTACTTACCTCTGCTACACCACTATGCTCATTCTTTCCTACTCCCCAAAAAAGTTGCAACTCGCCAGTTTAACTGAGAGTAACTGAAAAATACTGAGACGAGAATCGGGTTAACAAATTTCAAATCCTAACACTAAATCCTTAATCTAGTAGTTTATCCAAAAACGCAAATAATAAACCAAAAATGAAACAAATAAAAAACTAGTAATAAAAACTTTTATAAACGTTTTTTGGGGGTAAACATTAACTAAAGTTGTTTGGAAAGTATCTGTATTTGAACAAAATGTAACTATTTTTTTTCCCCATATGACAATATCAAACAATTGCATACTTGAAACAAAACAAAAATATCCTTAAATATTTCCGATTCTCTTAACTGAATTTTCATTTAAGGAAAGCACATTAGTTTCTTCATTATATATCGATATTAATTTCTACAATATATATCGATATTTTTTATGACATTTGATAACATTCTCTTAAATATTTGAAATTCATTTCAAACAAATTATAAAGTTTGGATCAAATTTGTCGTCTACAAAATCCGCTACGTCATAATTGTAAACACTCAACTTTATCCCATTATTTACCCTCTAAAATGTCAAGTTTAGTTTAGTTATTTAACGTCCAGTTTTTTAAAGCGACACTAGGGCTAATGTGGGACGGACTTCGTATTTTTGAACCGCCGCTCATGTGACGAGGACGGCACATAAACTGGCATCCCCTTCCCAATTTTCCACACCACACCAGAAGGAGGATGTTTGGTCCCATCGGATTTAACATGCACCAGGCCCACTTACACGACGGTTCGTCGGTGGAATAGGGTCTCGAACTTGAAACCCAACGATTCCGAAGCCAAAACCTTACCATCAGGCCTCCGCGACCCATCCAACGAGTCAAAGAAGAGCTAATATACCATTCCTTTTCCTAGGATTAGTATGGAGTATTTCTGATTTATAGTCTCTCGGACAAATCATTATATCTTTTTAAAAAATCCTAATATCTCTAAAAGGTATATAATAGAATGATAAAATGAGCTATGAAAAGATGACAATAAACATAGAAGAATGCTAACCATCCTTGGTTATCTGTTGACAGAAAACAGATCTTATACATTCAACCAACAGCAAACTGAATCTCAAGATTAAAAAAAAATTTCATTTCAAAGAATGACAAAGAAGCTTATCTTTACGCATCCCCAAATTAGCCTGTTTTATAAATTTCATCTTTCTGTTCCTAATTTTATGGTCACTCCGTCAGAAAAAAGAAGATGACTCTGAAGGAAAGTATCTAAAAACAAGACTCTCGCTCAGATGATACCGAGCTCGAGAGTTTGAGTTCTCTTTCAAAAGGCCTCTTTTACCTGTTATCGCGTGTTTGTTCTGCCAGATAAGGCACACTCGCCCTGTGTACTCGGGCAACGTCGTGGATGTACAGCAGCAGAGCAGCAGCAGGCGTTTTTCTGTTTTGGTTTAAAGCCGCGCCAGCAGGAAGATAACGACGTCGTGACACAGATCTCACTGGACGTCCGAGTGAAAATATTTGCAAAGGCTCGTTATCGTACTTTGGAACGACAATTCTTTCTCTCTCTCTGTCATTTACATTGTTTGCTGAGGATGTCTCAAGCCTATTTTGCAACCATCGCGAGGTGAAATTTAGTACTTTTTATCGCATTTTTTTCTAAAAAAGACATCTTTCTTCTTATTAAAAACGACTGTATATCATGCGTTTTTCATGGAATACTAAGGAATTTTGTTACTTTTCTTTATGTTTGTTAACACTTTCTGCAAAATAAAAAATTATTTAACTGTTATTTCATCATACACAATAATTTATTTAATTGTTTACCAGTAGTCTGTAATGGTATGGTGAGATAATTAAATACAAAAAAAAATCCATTAACTTTTTTACTCATAGTTTATTCAAATGATCTCCACAGCAGAGTATTTTTAAATTTCAAATCCTGACAGACATGTAGCTTGTATTATTTTAGAAACCTTATCCTCATCGACAAATTATCTCAATCCCTAATCTCATATAAAATGGGAACTTTAAACTGAAAAGAAAAATTATTAAACTAATAATTTTTTTGCTGAATCAAAAAAATAATTACAAAATGTACAGCGAAGAAACGAAACAGATTAGAAAAATAATTTATAATTGGCAAAAATGTACTGACTGGAAATGGTGATTTTTGTAAAATTTCTGTACTAAATTGTGAATAAAGGGTTGAATTGTGGAAAAAGGTTTGGGAAGCATACTTCCACGGCCTTTCTAGGGCCGTGGGAAGTATGCTTCCCACCAAATTTATCAATCTTTGTATGAATTTATGTAGGTTGGCATAAGTTCTGACAAATTGTTTTAGAAAGAGAGAAACTTAGATGCTTTAGTTCTTTATTTTACACAAAATGATGTGTCTTGATTTGATACTTAATTATTAATTAACCAAATTAATTAATTAATCAAATTAAATTTATCTAATAAGCTAAATGAATCCCTTTTCTTATTCTAATTTCAAGCCTAAAAATATTTTAACATAATATGACTAGAAAAAAATGGCCCTTTAGAGGGTTAACTGTAATATTAAATTAACTGTAACTGTACACGAATCATTTTCATTGTTAAACTGGAAAAAAATGAATAATATATAAAAGTGCAAAATATAAAACTATCAAATGTGTGGCAAATATGGAATACTTAAAATTCATTATGAAACATAGACTAAAATTGGAAAAATATATTTATTTTTTTATTATCAGAAGAATAATACAGAGTGACTATAAAATAACTTTTCCTGTTGCAGCTAAAACTAACGAATGAAATGAGACCACACTTCATACACAGACTGTGGAAGGCATGGAAAGATGAATTCTGCAATAAATAAATAAAATAAATGAAAGAATTAGTACTAAAAGTTGGAGTTAAGGGAAATATTGGCGCTGTGGGAGTACAGTTATGAATGAATTCATGAAAATAACAGAAAATAATCCTTTATTCATCAATATTAAGGTCCCCTGGACGCAGTACAATATTTTCAATATTCAAAATTTCCTTTGTACAACATATTACACACGGTGTATGACGTTTTCCACTGCTGTGTGTAAACTGCCAGTTTCGATGCTCATAACAGTCTGTCTTATGCTCTGTTTCAAGACATGAAGGTTTGCTTAAGAGCAGCCACGCCATTACACTGTCCGGTGTAGAACAATTTTACCAGTAAAGCATTCAGAGGTACGGTAGGGCCCATATTAAGCATACATCAACAGTCAGTTACAAATAACAGTCAAGAACACATCATTAGTCAAAAACGAATTGCTAACAGGTCGTTTGTTCTTCCTCTTTTACAATGAATGCATGTTGCTACTGCCACGCACGCACTAGAAATTTTACATAATCCATCTCGCTATGCAAACTTCCACGTTCGTACGTGACAGCAGAGCTAATATTTCTCCTATCGGCTACTTTTAATACCTTTTTTTTTCTGCGGAATTCATCTTCTCATGTTTTTCACAGTCTGTATATGAAATGCGGTTTCATTTCGATCATTCGTTTTAGCTGTAGATGTCGCCAAACAGGGAAAGTAAATTTATGGCCACCTTGTAATCTGTATATATGAAATGTCAATGCGTGTGGTACAAATTGTGTTGCTATTACTTAATGCCGAATAGCAACAGTCAAATGTAAACAAACCCCATACGCGAATATTTAAATGGTTTCATAGAAAGTTTTTACAGATGCAACTTCACCAGTCATAGCTTTACTTCCTTTCTCAGACAGAATCTGTACATTTCAATTCTTATAATTTCAACAGTAAAAAAACAACTAAACTCTAAATTTTTGAAACAAGTGCCCAAAGTTCACAGCTTCCATCTCCCCCTCGATTGGTGAGTTTGAAGTTTTGTTACAATTTCAAATCGTGCGAGTAAGTTCAATTAAAGTTTAGTTCATTAAATTAATTTAAATTAATAATTAGGTGTAGATTAATTAAGGGGGTCATACAAGAGAATTCAAGAAAATGATGGAAGTATCTAAGTTGGACAAAGGATATTTTTTCTTCACTCACTTCAGCTCTCGAAATGAATGAAGAAACCAGAATTATAGACGTATTGATGGAATTGCATTCTGTGTCACAGTAAAAAGCTGCGGAGGAGATTTGGTCAGAAGAGCAGGAAATAATAGACTCAACAGAGCAACAACTTTCCATTGAAATAAGGGAGACACGAAGAATCTCCATCCCTGAAGATATGAGAAATTATTGCTTCCTACATTGAGGAGCATTCGTTAAGCTAGGTTCCAGTAATAACTAAGTGAATGTAATTAGACCTATAAGGAACCTAACCTATTATACTCGATAAAGCTTTTATAAACTATAGAATTTGTATTTTTTATAAATTTTATTTGTCAACAAATTAAATAATTTTTTCAATCACCCTGTTTGCGACCCCCTTTCAGCCAAGTGGCTATAGGTAGCTGCCTAATCGAAAATCCACCTCTTTTAATATTTGAAGAAACATTTCAAGTTCTGCGTAACTCTGAGTACTTCTTTAAGGTGTCTACTTTTATTCGAAACTCATTTCTGATTAAAATTCCCTCCCCCCCCCCTTTTTTTCACTGATTTAAAAGTTCTGTCTGTACTTTTAAGTTTCTAAATCTATTTTTAATTTTATGATAAGCTTTCATAGATTAGAAACGATTTAATTAAACTTATCTGCTAAAAACAAAATTATGAGCTTCGTGATAAGGAAGTAACTTTCAATGTTCTAATGCAAATCTTTTTTAATATTAAATGCTGATTTTTATTTTACAGTATTTAATGTATAAGAGGTATTATTTTGAAATACCTTCTTAATGAAACTCCATGCTATTTGTGGAAATGTGGCAAATTTAAATAAGAATTTATTATTACCATATATGGATAACCTTTGTAAATATTGACAATAAAGACATGAATAGCATTAATCATCTTTCCATTTAAAAAATTAAATTTATGTCAGTTAACGCATATTTATAAGTAACTGAATAAATATTCAATATAATCAATGCTTTTTGAATGATATATCTGAACAAATCGAAGAAATAATTTACAAAACTGGAAGGTGTCGGAGACGGGGAGGATTTGAAATATTAAAGAAAAACTTTATTTCCATTGTTCTCGAAATGCAATTTTCGTCAAATTCTCATTTTCAAGGCTTGATAACATAAAATTATTTCGAAATATTGCTATACGAAATTTAATATATTTCTTACTTATATTCCCGTTTAAGAGAAGAACACGAATATATATAAAATTATTACTACGTTGTAAAGTTATATATCTTTGAGAAAAAAAGGAAAGACTGAAATTCCGAAGAAAAAAAGATAATACGCTACCATTCAAATAATTCGAAAATTATTTAAGATATTTTAAAACTTATTATTTAGTCCCTAAACAATGTAATTAATAAGGCAGAGTGTGCTCTAATCATGGTACAATAGCTGATTATACAGTGAAATCTCAATTAATGAACCCAATTCGTTTTCAAAATCTTATTCGTAATGCAATACACACGTTAAATAAATTTTTTTCCATAGAATCCATATAAAATAGTACGAATGTTCCATTCCGATAAAAATACTTTAACAAATTTATAATAATGTGATTAATTTTTATAATGCATGTTTTTTTACAAGAAAATTGGCTAAAAACATTTGTTTTGGACTAAGCTTCAAAATTTGCTGAAAATGAGACACAAATTAGAGTTAAACGAGTTTGTAACACGCATACCTTCTTCCTTAACGGAGTTATTCTTCTCAACATACGATGAAATAATTTCCCATGTTCTCAATATCACCCTCATTTCACTGAAAGGTTGTTGCTCTGTTGCGTCTATTATTTTTCCCTCTCCCTGCCAAATCTCTTCCTTCAATTTTTTTCTGTGACATAGAATGCATCTCCATAAGTTCTATGCTAGTTCTCGCTATGTACTTCAACAGCCCATTGATATCGTTGTATAATCCATCTTTAGCTGCCAAATCTTGACACAGATAAAATTTTATCGATAAAGCAGACACTTTCTTAAACCCCTCTAGGTAGCAAAGATATTCGGCTGAAACTTCTTCCATATAGCTATAAGGGCTTTCTTCAAACAAGCGATCAACACAAAACTGATACATGCCAATCCAGCATGTGATGTCACTGTGTCTTTTCGCCACTCGTTCTCCGAAACATCGCTCCTTAAACGAGTGACTTTTTTACATTTTATTTTATTCCTTATGCTAGGGGCTCGTTAAACTAAGTTTAAATGTATTTCCGTATATAACTCCAGTTGGAAAAATGTTTTAAATGGTAGAATTATATTCTGTGTTTTTCAAACAATGCATTTATTGCTAAAATAATACCATATTTTCTATTTTCTACAATTTCTTGATTTAATCATATTTAGTGAACTGCTTTTGACTCATTTATTTTTAACGAAAAAATCATTCTTTAACGACTAAAACTGATTATAAAACTTTGAATTTCCATGAATTCAATTATTTCAACTAATTCACGTGGTTATGATACGACGAAACGAATGTGGTTGCTATCAAGACCCATCAATTGATCAATTAGACTTCCTCGAGGTAATGATTCAAAAATCACCTGAAATTGTGATATTGAAAATTTAATAACTTGGCTTGTTTTAGACGTCGAAGAATATAGCTTTTTCCGATTAAAATATTTGTGTATCAACAATATTTTACTCAATAAGACTAGCATAACCGGTGATTGTTTAAAACAATGTAGATTTCGTAATTTTTTCGGCATTATATTTATCGACTCAAACAACTTAAAATGCGTTTTTTTTTTGTTACTTTATTTTTCAAATTGGTAAATATAGGTTTATCTCTATCGATTTAGAAAATAACTTAGAGATGATATATCATATAACTATGGCATATATTGACAAATATGCCAACTTGAGTAGTTTTGGGGTTGGTGTTTTGAATAAGTGAAATTTAATAGTAATATTTCTCATAATTTTTGTTAAATAAAAATATTTTTTTCTGTATGTGTGTGTGTTGATTACATTTAAAATCCTAAAAAAATTGCTTCAAATCTAATTTTGGGGGGGGGGGGAGAAAGAAAGTTCAGAAACTTAAGTAGATACTTCGACTTTTCTTTGAATGTACACTTGTTTTCTTGGAATCGTATTTATAAGGTCAATCCACCAGACTTTGGGGCACTTTTGTAACAAAGGATTATGGAGTGATGCAAATGGTGTAAAATGTTGTCTGCATATTTGTTTGTCAGATTAAAAAACAACGAGTAGAATCAGAAGAATTATTAAAAAGAGACATTGATCCGGTATAAAAGCAGCAATTAAAAAAAGAAGGGTCTGTCAGGTCGAAGGCAGAAATTTACGGCCAACAAATATGAAGCAAACGTAACCTGTCTTTTACCGAGATGATAATTATCGGTCAGTGCTTTGTTTTTCTCCGAAATCTTCAATGGCTGTCTTCAGTAGAATGTATGACTTTTTAATTCTGCATGAACTATTCTGATCGTTATCTTTTGACTGACCTTTTCATTGCCACCCACTTACTTTAAACGCGATTGTCTCTTCTTTAGTAGGATGAACTTCGATTTTGTTTTCTATCTATACCAAAACAGAATAGAATTGTAGATAGAGCCACAGCTTGTAACTACTCAAGGAAATATCGCTCCTTGGCATTGTTATTATTTGAAGAAAAATAGAGCAAATTGATTTCTAGAGTAGCAATTCTTAGCATGATAAGGTGGCATTTTTTCTCTAATTTATGTGGTATAAACATTGTATAGAAGAAAAGAGCGCGTTGTATAAAATACAAAACTCAACATGGCAGATCATTCTATAGAGAGTTAAAAATTTAATAGTAGCTACCTCTGGACTACAGGTAGTCGACTTGAATGAAAGAACAAAAATATAATTTTTACAAAAATACGTTTATTACAAAAAATAAAAATAATTCTAAAAAAATTAAATAATTATGAAAAAACATAAGAATTTGTACGTCTAAAAAGTTTTTCCATTGAAAATAATGATACTGTTGCCATCTGAATTAACAAAACAAATGAGTTGAATAAAATGAACATGAATTGTATTGCCAGTTAAAATAAAGTATATTTATGAAGGCGGAAAGTAAACTGTTCAATGAAAACCAATAAGAAATAAAAGTAATTAACAATAAGAAATGCAAATAAACAAAACATTCAAACAGTAGGTGTTCGCTAAAAGAAGGGTTTAAAATATTTTAATTAACTTTCCAAATTAATTAAAAATTTATCAGAAGTTTTCCATCAATAACTGAGAGCATCTTATACCACAGAGAGCATTTTTACACTACTTTAAAATTCAAAATATTAGTTTTTCTATTTATCAATCTGATTTCCATACAATTTTTTTCTTTAATCTTCATAACTTTTAAAAATTAATTTTAAAATGAAACAATGATTTTTTGAATTATAATTATAAAATTAAGATAAATTTTGCTATTTTACTAAATTTGTCGATTATAATTTTAGTGATAATTTTAAATTATATTTAGTAAATTTAATAAAAAGTGATAATTTTAAAATGTAATTTTCTTTTAACTATTCATTTCGAATACAAATGCTTACCTTCGTTTTCATTAAGATGACGATGTTTTAAGACTGACATTCTATCATATCTATATCATATATATTTTTTTACATATTTTCTGACTGATATTGCAGTTTGTGAAAATTCTAATGCATAGTATGCAACATCTGATGCATATAACCCAGACGAATGAAGCCCAAAATATTATTATGCTATTATGTCTCTGACTCTAAGTTCGAAATTTTAAACAACATTTCCGTCAGTGCGTCTTAGAAATAAAATGCACAACTGTGAAGTTTTTATTTATTTATGATGAGACATGAACAGAACATGTCGTCTCATACCCCCGTATCCGTGACCATTCTGGTCACTGAACGGTTTGACGGGCATGTTATGGGAATTTTATTAAATACTAAAATATATACAATAGAAAAAATAAAAATAACTAAGTACGGAATTTACCAGCATATAAGAAATGATAATAAAATGAAATCGTTTACAAAGATTTTCAACTTTGAAAAAATAAATAAAAATTATTTGGAATAATAAATATAACAGTATAAAATAATTTGGAATTTATAATTTTCATACATAATATCTATATATGGAATCATGCATATATAGATATTATGTATGAAAAAAACACATGAATTCTATATTCACTTGTTATCATGATAATAGATAAGGATGCAATTATAAAAAGCCAATAAAAAAATTTGGTTAATGGTAACAAAGAGAAACACTATTTGATTGATATTTATGAATGCAAATGTATGATAAGAGATTGCGGTGCTAGTTTCTCCCCTTAGTCCTTGTGAGTATGACACTTGATGTTGAGAGCTAGAGAGGCAGGAGTAGATCTCAATTTTCTCTGATGAGACATAAACAGAATGACTCCAAAGCGAAACGAGGGAGACAAATGAAATTTGGTATGCGATCACATTTTAAACAAAATCCGACAATGGAAAATCTGTCTGATTGATCAATTATTGAATCAACAGTTTGAGTAACAAATCGACATTCATTTTTGCCTCTGCCAAACTCAAAATCTCATAGCGAATCGCTGGTAGTTGTAAAAAAGGAATGAAAACCTAAAATGAAATACTAAAGCGAAAAAATCTCATATAAATTTTAACTAAGCTGATGTAATAAAAAAAAAGAAATTTTAAACCAAATTTTTAGATGAATAGCAAATTTTGGACCAAATCAATTGACTGATAAACTATCAGTATATTTATCTGTCCCCTGTGTATGTGAACATGATAATTCAAAGAAGTGAACAAACTAGGTAAATGATATTTCGCGTGTAAATTTTGCTGCATATTTCTAGATCATAAAAAGATTTTAGATCTTGTCGTTCATAAAAAAAATGCCCAAAGAATAATTCTTGTTTCTCTTTTCATATGGAGAAACTTAACAAAAAATGCACCATTTTCTGTCCCATTTTTCTCATATATCGTTAAAAAAATCAAACGAAAAATTTTCCCAATTTTTTAAGCAAATTTTTGAAGTAGGAAAAAGTTTCCGTGAAGTGTTATGATCATATTTTTTAACTGTATAAATGATAAATAAGAATGAAAATTCTAGCTGCCCATGTTTCATCTAAAATTGTTGCTGTATTTGATTTTTAAAAAAGTCGATCAATTTATCAAAATTAATAAATGCATTCATCGTGTAGTATACTTAATAAAGAGCCAGTATTGGAAAATTAAAATAATTCAGAAAAAAAAAAGAAGTCAATAATTTTTTTAAATTGTTTTTTAAGATCAATTTTAGAAAATCAAATTAAATAAATAAAGGTGGTTGGTTTAAAATGCAATGAGAAGTGTTTAATTTATTTATCGTAATTAAATAATTCATAATGAACACCTAAAATTTGAACAGTTTGAGCATAAATATTAGCGAACTACATAGCAAAAAAACACGAATATAAATTGATGTAGTTCTTATCTACAATTACGAATTCTTTAAAAATTTATTCTGCTTAGAATAAAATTTATCATTTATCTTATTCTGCTTGTTTATTATTTTAGACAAGCTTGATAATAATTATTATAATATACCGATTGTTATGTGTGATAATTTAGACAGAACTTTTTTTTTTCATTTCTTTAAATTTTTTCGTAAAAGATTTTTTTTCTCTTCCTCGCTTATCAATTGATAATATTTTCTCATATGACTTGAAAGAATTTCATAATTACATTATTGCCTTCCTTGGACGCAATTTTTTTTTAATTTAGTTAGTTTGTGGAATCATTTACAGTAGTATTTTAAAATGATTGATTTGGCCTCATTTATCAAAAGAAGAATCATCAGAAAAGGAATTTAATATATATTTTGAAGTTCATCGATGTATTTTGAGTATTTTTGTACTTTTTTGTACTTTTTGAAATTTTTAAATGTTGTTCGCAAAAAGTAGTAGTCGTAAATCTAAATTATCTTTTGTGTGTAATTAATTCCAAAAATTTTGTGTTCGTTTTTATTTTTATTTTGGAATGCTAAAAAAATGAATTTATTATTACAGTATTATTTAAATTTCAGAAATTTTTTCTGTAATAATTATACAGATAATAAGTTGGTCGAAAAAACTTTTAGATTCATTATTCTGATTTTATGTTTATTCAAGGTCCATGAATTGCATTTATAAATTTTTATTTCTCTGAAGTTAAAAATTACATACTTTCATATAAATTAATTCTGCCCACCTAAACTAAAAACTCTTCAGTGAAATTAAACAAAGCAAATAATAAATTTAAAAAAATAAGAGAGAAATGAATACAGTTTTTCCTCTTTTCATATGACAGAAAATAATAGAAATTATATTAATTTAATTTACTTTTGTTACTCTTAAATTCCGATCAAATTTAATAAAAGCAATAACATTACAAAATAACTATGTAGGGGGAGACTGGGACAACTTGACGATGGTAACAGTTAACCATTTTTAATGAATTCAGTTTTGGATGGAAATTGTCTTTCTTTGCATGTATTATTCGAATAGACTTTTCTGTACTATATTCGAGCATATTTTTATTTTAGTATTATCAATAATATTTTGCTATTTTGAGAACTATGTTATCTTGACTCGATAAACAAGTATCTTGACAAGATGTTTTTGACTCTAAGGAAGAATGAGAATATTGATGAAAGTAGAATATATTTTAATTTTTAGAAGATAGAAGACTTATTAATTAAACGTTGTTAAATAAGTTTACTGAAATGGTATATTACAAAAAGGTTATAAAGTGTAAAATAAGCATAATAATCCATAATAAATTAACATCGATATCTTTTTTATCGGTATCGGTATTTAAAATCGGTATTTTTTTTATTATTATTATTATCAAAAGTTGAACACAAATTTCCCTCCTATGTCTGAGTATCCCTTGTGCCACCATGCGTAATTTTTACAGTATTCTATCCTGGCTTCCTGATATTGAAAGCTAAAGTAGATTTTGCAACATGTATGAACTATAGGATATTTTCCAATAAAGTTTCAGATCATACTTTGAGTATTGGGGAACAAGTTTCAGTTTCTTAAATACAACTTTTTTTAACATTCCCAGCCTCTTCCTTTTATTGCTTTAAAGGTCCTTATTATGGTGTTTCCTTTCCTTTCGCAGCATATCTTCCATAGATGTGGGTATTAAAATTTTATCTATAAGTCTATGCAAATTACAGTATGATTTGAGCTAGTTAATGAATCATGTTAATTAAGAGAATCGCTGGAGATTACCAATAAATCCATATAAATGCATCATGCAACAATTGATGCATAAAAATGCATCAATGCCTGAGGCACGATGATAAGATCATCAACTTATCCCGTGATCTTACCTGACTGAAAACGTTAAAGCCTTTTAATTTTTTCATGACATTAACAAAGATAAGATATAAATGAATAGCAATTATAAAAAAATAGATTGTCTAAACTAATCACGCATATAAATTATTATACATATTTTCTTGCGTTGCAAACCTTGAAGGTTACAATACGTCCGTCAAAATACAGGATTACCAACAATGAAATGGCGGCAGTGACTTTACTATGTGAATCTTTTGTGTCTGGGTGTGTCCATAAGGTGGTAAAGTTTGAGTCATGAAAACATAAAGTAACAGTAAGTCATTTTTTATCTTGTCCCGCTCGTCAACTTGTCCAATTACTCCTAAATTCCTGCTTTTGATCAATCATTTCATTCCAATGAATCACAAAGATAACATGGATGCACTGTTTAACCTCGTTGTTGTTTTAAAATCATGCATAAAATTTTCAAATCTCATCAAAATATTTAGAGATGGTCTTTATAAATCATTCTTTCCAACAATTTTTCACTATTTATATCAAGTTTCTCACTATTTTTATAAGTTCAGTAATCTAACTATTTTCACTAGCAACTGTGAATTATTTTTATCTCTCTATAAGATGGATATAATAAGTAAATACTGCTGATTACCAGTATAAAGTAAATGTTGCCAATGTACGGTAAGAAGGTTTTTAATGTTTTTAATCAATAGAAGATCTTTGTGTATGTAAAGGTAATACAACTTTTATTTCAAACTAAAATTTTGATGTCCATAAAAAAAATTGGGCAAAAAAATGAAAAACCAAGTAGCTGTTAGTTCTATCAATTCTCTTTAACTTTTTAAAAGAATTTTTGTTTCCATTTCTAATTTTCAATTCAAATTTCAAATTTTCAAAAGGCTCTTGTATTCTTTAAATAATATGTCTAACGAAGGTGATTCTTCCTGTAAATGGATTTCAACAAAATACAAAAGAAACCTGCAAATTTAATGTAAAGCTTGTATATTTAATTTTATCCGTCTTGCTCAAAGCGCTTTACTTTGTTCGCAGATAAAAAAAAGTAATGTGTTGATGAAAAAGTAATGTGATGATTGAGATCTGAAAAGTAAAAACCTTCAAAATATAGAAGCCTTTTTTTTTTCTTTTTTTTTTTTTGGCAATTGCAGTATTTTTACTTTTTCTATACTTCGTTAACAAAAAAAAAAAAAAAAAAAAAAAATTATGAGAGAAGTTGCATATACATTGATAGACTCTCAAGAACAAACAGGGTTTTAAAAAAAAACTAATGCATATTTAAATTTACGCTACAGAACATCATTTAAATGTCGGTATATTTAAGCAACAATTGATAGAAGTGAACAAGCTGATTTGAAACACTTAAGGAGGTCGCAATGCATCAATAAATTTGAGTGTAGAGATAAAGTAGGGAAACTATCCGCTAAATATAGCTTATTTTAGCCATTTGGTTGGTCAACCACAATTAATTGATTAAGTGATGCGAAACGGCAGCAAGCTTACGAAGTTGAGGGAGTCAAAAAATGCTCCTAATCTAACTCTTGAACTGGGAGGGAACTGGAAAAAAGGAAGGGAAATAATTATTCCAAGAGTAGGAATTCTACAAAAACCCCTATTCTTGTTAAAATTTACGAAATTGCTGATTAGAGAATATAAACCCCACAAAATAATATATATATATATATATACATCAAATTTTTCGACTTTTTTTTTTAATAAAAAAAACCCATTTTCTGCCATATTAAATTAATTTTTTATACACCGTACAAAAATTTCTGATTAAAAATATTATAAAGAGGAGACCAGGGTAAGCTGACATATGGGGCAAGATAAAAAAAATAACTAATTTACATAATATTAAAATTTATTCAAATTTCGTTACCATACGGATATTTCTAGCGCTCCACACTGAGAAGCAGAAAATACCCGCACAGTGAAGAAGTCACTGCTACCATTTGCTTTTTAGTTAGATGTTCATAAATTTTGTCTAATGTATTGTAATTTTCAAAATTTTGTGAATTAATAGGGAAGATATTAAGTTATTTTTTCCTATATAGGACTGCATTAGACAATACGCTTTTACATTTGCTTCTTATATATTTTATACATTCCCTACTTATATCTTGTTCTTGTTAATCTTATGAAGAAAATACAATATTTATATTTTAATATTTAACGTTTCAGATTACGAGTAGATGATCGAGGGAAGTTAATAATCACGTTATCTTGCCCAAGCAATTTTTAATTTTTGCTTTTTGATATTAATATTCACATTTTATTTATTTTTACTTAAGGACAATTTATTTAAACTATTTGATCTACAAAGCATTAGATAACATTCCTCAAAGTATGTAAACTTACAGGCAATATTTTAAAAATATATAAGGCAGATGTATCAGTTCATAAAGAAATACAGTAGGGAAACATAAATGTTTAAAGAAATTAGAGCAAGAAGCTTAAGCTATAAAAAAAGAAGCCGTTATTAACATAGATTTATTGCCGTCAAAGAAAAGAAGTAACACAATAAAAAATTCCCAAAGAAATTACAGTGCAATGTCTTGCATGCTTTGAGATTAGGGATTGCAATACCGGACCAAAATTTCAATACCGGTATTCGGTATTTTTTAGATCTTAATACCGGGATACCGGTTTTAATACCGGTATTAGAAATTTTAGAAAAAGAAAGAAAACGCAGGTGTTTCTTTGTTTTATTTGCCAGTTTTATAAGAGAGTGTAAATATCACAAAAATAATATGTAACTTATAAATTATAACAGTATATAAAGAATCACAAAAAAGTAAAGGAAAATCTTATTTATTTCAATCACAAAAAAAGTGTAAATATCACTATTTAGTCTGTGGTACTATTACAAATTTTTGAAATGTGATCTTAAAAAACATAATGCATCAATTGTACTGCCTTTAAGTCTGAAAAGTAATTTTGTGTGAAAATTACCAGCTGTCGAAAACGCTCTTTCGGCATCTACGCTAGTTGGTGGTACTGTTAGCAATGCGCGATATACTTTTTCCAAGTATTTATCTCTAAATCCCTCATTTTCAAATAAATCAATTTCTCGTCAGATAGCTTTGGATATAGCTAATTTCTGTATTGTATTTTGGTTCGTTGAATTTTTTTATTTATCTCTAATTCTTATTTTTGCTCAAGAGACAATTCCTTTTCACTATCGACATTAGTGTCATCATAATCTTCGATAACTGAACCGAATTCTTCTGAATAAGGATAGGTTTGTGGATAAAAAAATTGAATTGATTATTTTCTTTTCTTTTTCATTTTTATTTTTAAAATCATTATAATTATGTAAATACCATAAAACATTTTCTATTTCGGTATGCCTTTCTTCTGTGCGATTTTTCAATGTAATATGTAATTCTTCAGATAGTGATGTGTGCTGTTCTTTCATGACTGCAACATGAAATTTATTGTTGCATTAGCTGTTAATAAATTAAAATGTCTCCGACATAATGCCTCTATAGTCAGTTTTATTGGAAGTAAAGCTGATATAGTTCTGGATATTAAGTCGAATTCACTATCTGAAAAATTAGTTTACAGGTTGAAGTCGATTATTGCTTTTTGGATTGGATTTCTAAATTTCAAAAATCATTCCATCATTAGGAGTAAACTGTTCCAACGTGTCTTAGAATCTATTATTAACATATATTGTATTTTATTTTCAGTTAGTATATATTTTTGTAATATGGCATTTTTTGTAGGGGAACGTTTAAATATCTTAATAATTTTTCGAACTTTATAAATTATAGGAAGCAATTCTTGATGGGTCAGTATTTCATCTTCATTAGCAATATCTTCTTCAACAATTACATTGTCAATATCACTCTCACTCTTACTGTCTTCAATGTCGGAATCCGAAGTTTCTATATCCACAGCATTTAAATTCTTCTGTTATTTCTTTATTTATTTTTTTGGTATAATACATCTATTACTCCTAATTCAATTCCATGATCATAGCACAATTGCTGATTTGCAGCAATCCACTTTCCAACTTTTTTCATAACTGTTGCTCCATTAGTCGTTATGGATACAATATCTTCTTTGAGGGACAATCCATGTTTCGCTAATTCAGATTTAAGCCATTAATTAGCTAATTAATTTCGCCCGCTTGGGAGACATAAAAACAAAACCGTATACTATTTTGCTATGTTCGCGATACCTGAACATATAGTGGAGACAATTTAAAAAATTTCTAGTAAATACCGAAAAACCGGTATTTAAACTTGTGAATACCGGTATTACAAAATTGTAAAATGGCTCAAAATACCGGTATTCGGTATCCCGGTATGCCGGTATTGCAATCCCTATTTGAGATGTATATAATATTGAGCTATTGTAGAAATATCAAGTTAAAATACTGCAAACGTTACGCACAGGTTGCTCAAACTTGGGAGAGAAATTTGTGTTAAATATTTGATAAAAAAAAAAAGCTGGGGTTTTTAATTATATTAATTTAATATGAATTAAAGTCACACAGATAATAATTCTTTCATTACATATTATTAAAAAAATGTACTTAATTATATTTAATTATTTAAAGTACTGTCTTATATTTTCTGAGAACAAAAATGTATTCAACATTTATCATCTTGTCCCGGCAATAGCAAAATAATTTTCATTATATAAAAATAAAAATTTAGGTGACAAGTATAATGTAATAAAAGGCCAATTTAATAATATATACAATGATATTCAATATGTTAAAAATTCACATTTCATAAAATTGATGGATTGTTAATATTGTTCTGGTATCCCCTATATCTATTACAGCCATAAAGCGGTTATAGATTTCGTTCATACGAAAAAATATATAAAAAAAGAAGAAAAATGATTTCACCAATTTTTAAAACTACGGAAATTCAAAGGAGACTTGAAAATTGTTAATGAAAAAGTAAAAAACACTCGTCAAGGGATTATCTGTTATTCCTAGCTTCTATTCTACGAATGCCCTTCCAAATTTAGAGGAGATTTATATTTTTAATTTAATTTAACTTTAGACTGACTATAAACTCACTGGAATCTTATAGCGTGAAAGAAATTCATATCAAAAAGGTAGAAAACGGTATGAAAAAAAGAAGGGGAGGGGGAAACAGGGAAAAGCATGCAATTTCGATAAAAACCAATATAAAATTTTTTGAAAAATTGTGCTTCGGCTAGTAAATTTTTTGAACGTATGGAAAAAAGTTGGAAATCATTTAAATTTTAAAATTTGAGAACATACATAGAACAGTATTGAAATGGGTAATAAAAGATATGACAGGAGCATGTCTGCGATTTGACCCTCTGCAGTGTATAGTTCATTTATTTTTATCGTATCCCAATAGGTAATATCTAAATTTTTAAAGATAAACATATAATTCCAATTAAAAAAAATCTTTAAATGCCGGAAGAATTAAATTTTATGTTGTTTGAATCAATAAATGTATTTCTGAAAGCATTATGATATCTTACTTCTTAATTCCTTCATCTTATCAATCATATTTAGTATAATATTGACATAAAACATTTTAAACAAACAATATTATTATTCGTAGACTAAAACTGATCAAGTTATTAAACATCGAAAATCTTTGCTTGAGACACATTTTGCAACAAAAAACCTTCTCCCGAGAGAGACCTTAACATATCGTTTGCAAATTTAAGTTATGTATTATTATTTTATTAAGCTTTGATTTCTTTTTCGAGCTCTTAACATGAAGAAATATTACTAAAAGTTTTAAAATATTTTTACTACATAGTTATTTTTAGTGAATCTTTTTTCAGCTTTATTTTTAGTCCCATTTTTTAGTCATTGTTTTATTGAAATTATAACCTGTTATTTGCATAATTTTCCTCTGATAGACTAATGAGTACTTTTTGTGCTAAATTTAACAAAATATTTGCACATTTAGGATTGTAAAATATTTTATATCGTTACGAAAATTAGAAAAATTTAATAACTCATAAAGGGGGAAAGAAAGCAAGAAAGAAAAGAAACTAAAATATTTGTTTCCAAATGGGAATAATAATTATGTCTAACAGATTGCAAACCAGCTTCAACAGGCAAATAAAGACTTAAATCCTTCTTCAACGAAGCAAAATTACAGAGCTTATAATAATATGTTATTTTGAATTTTTTTTCTATGTTTTTATTTACATGGGAAATATAATTTATTATTTGAGTGATTGTTTTTTAATTAAAAAGGTGGTTGTGTGTTAGCACTTTTATTAATTACATTGTGTATCTGTAGGACTGTGCAAGAATTAATAAGGAAATTTAAATCGTCACGAATGTAACTCACTTTTATAAAGATTAACGCTAAAGTTGTTTCGGATCACTTTATTATCATTTAGAATCTTTGTTTATAATAGCATTTTAAATATCATCTTATTTTGTAATAAAAAAATATTTTTTTTCTACTACATTTTTTATCAAACAAAATATATGTTTCTATTACTATTTATGTATAAGTTGAATACCTATTTAATACTTTTTTTATTGAATATATAAACTAATGAAGAATAACAATGACATTTTTGATTTCATCCAAACATTTTATTTTTTTTCAAATTTTTCTTTATAACGACTCCTATTTGGTTTAAACAGTTATCAATAACTTTTAGTTATAAAACTGTAGAAGGCTAAACAGTTATAACTCGGGCGATTTTAGTAAGAAAATATTAGAAGCGCTTTTACCGCGCATTTCAAATTATTAAAAGATTTTTAATAAATGCGAGTGATAAGACCAGGGCACCATATAATTGTTGGTATATGACTAAAAGTGATCTAGTCAAAGAAAAATGAGTTAATGTGTTTCTGTTGCTTTAAAATGTTATTTCTGTAAAAGAAAAATATATATATATAAAAATCATCAATTGAAATCACATATCAATTTTAATACAACTTTACATACTGTCAATATTAAAGAGATAACAAACAAAAAAAATTCCCTTCTTCCTCACTCCCCCCCTTTTTTTTTGTAGTTGAAGTTTTTATCTATCTATTATATATAAAAAAAAATTATATGTAAATATTTCGTTTTGTGATTGATAGATAGCGAGTCACCTGACCGATGACATTTAAGATTTGTTTTGCCAGTATTGTTCGAAATATTTAATCAAAATTTTTATTATGTCTTAATAAATATTTATATTGACGGTGGCAAATAATGAAAAATAAAGCTCTAATTAACATAAAATTAATAGCAAATGAGTTTGAAACAATATTTTTTGTTAATTCTGTTTTTAGACAAACCGTTTGTGGCAACACTAATGAATGGCTTTCCGGCTTCTTTACCGTTTTAGTAATTTTTTTGTCTCTCGGTTAGTAATCGTCTGAATACCTAAGCAATACACGTGTTAATCCTGCATTGTTTTTTTAAATAGTAATGGGACGTCCAGCAATATCAGATGAAGGAAAAAAAAATACAAAGGAAGACTAATAGTTTTAAGAAAGTTGTTATTTAATTTGTCAATTTTAATTTTAATTTTATCTCCAAAATCTTCATTTATACAATAAAAGTTAAAATTACGAAGTGACTTCTTCTGAATTTCAACTAATGTTAAAATATAAATAATTAATATAAATAAAATATAAATTTTAATATTAGTAAAAATAAAATTTAACTAATGTTAAAATTGAGTTTTTTTATTCGCGATATTAAAAAAAAAAAAAATTGTTTCCATTTATTTTTGTTGTCTGGAGGGAGGGAATCAATTATTCAGGAAACTCCCCTAACTGAAAACATGCATGCTTCCAAGACAAAATTGGGGTTGGTGAACGATAACGAGCAGGAGGCGAAGCCCCAAATTTTATAAGAAAAAAGTCTCGGAAACGAATGCTGAATAATATTTTGTTTATTTCTGATTTATATCATATCTCAATGTTTTAGACATTTAAGGTTTCAATTAATAAATCAGTTTTTCAAAGACCAAACTGTTTTATAATTTAACAATTTATTTGTTCTTTATTTTTTAAAAGAGAATTTTATCAATCTTATTTTTTAAAAAGTATAAGATTTATTCCATGTGCTAGATAAAATTTCAAATTTACAGTAAAGAATATTTGATGCTTCAGTTTTTACTTCATTAAAAGCAAATTTAATCATCATAGTTTGGGTTAATTAATTTGCATATTAAAATTTTGATAGATATGCCCAATTAATAATAAAATGTATTGGAAATTCGATTCCATGAAGTTCTGAAAATTTTAATAGTCTTCTTTACAAAATATGATCAAGTTGTACTTACACTGCAAACGCAAAAAAATAAATCAAACAAACGGTATTGCTTTAAAAGTTTTCTGGAATCAATTTCCCACCTTTCATTTCTTGTGTCCTTTTAGAGAAAATTCCTTTGTTTTATGTTTTTTACCATCTGCTTGGCGCAGCATAGCCAAACATGGCTCTTGTGCCAAAAAACCGAACAACAACAACATTTAGAGGTAATTCCAACTTAAAAAGAAAGTTTGTTTAATTTTTTTTTTTTTCTTTATACAAAGAAATATATGCTAAAATCTTATTTTCTGCATTTGGGTATTTTTCTAAGGGCATAGTTACAAAAGAATAAATTAAAATATTCCTTTTCAAATAGAAAAAAAAAGGATAATTTTCGTAAGCTAAATACATCTCAGTAATATGGATGTTAGACATTTATTAAATGTTTAATTTCCAAAGTTTTGAAAATTACTATTACTTTTAAAAAATATTTTGAAATACAAGCTTATTTCAGCCTCCCAATTGTTATTATTCAAAACAAGTGTGTGAGAGTTCCAAAAGTTAATTTTTTTTTGTTTCAAACTTACTTCGAATCTTTAACTGATGTTGTAATTTGTCGAATTGATAGCAAAATGAAATTGGATATAAAATTGGAATTTTCCTTTTAACTTCAGTTATAATTTTTATTTTTCGAAAAAAATATGCTTCACAAATGCTATAATGCATTTATAATCATATTCACACTTAAGTTCTTTTTTTTTTTTTTTTTAAGCTTGTAATTAAAATGTGATTGAAAAATCGCACATCTCCAAACTGCAGAAATATAAAAAATCTTTCACATTTCTGGATAAAACATTTCATCAACATCAGTTACCATTGGAACTTGATGTTTTTCTTAATTATAAACAGTGTAAGATTTCCTGGCCGTTACTTCATCTCTTCTTTAACTTTCATTACTCTCATGCAAACGAACTTCGTATTTTTAAACGTTTTCAAAAATAGTTGAACAAGTTAGAACGATGTTTGTGAGTAAATGTTAAGATCCCAACATATAATGGACAACATGTAATGGAAGAGTTATTTTTTTTATGGTTTGCCGCAAAATATATTTAAATTATTTTGATCTGAAAGACTTCAGAATATTAAAAGCAATTTTGTGAAATGGAGAAAGACAATTTTAATATTTAAACAAATCACTGCTGTTTACAAAATTCATTAAAATTTTATAGCCTGCAAATGTTCTAAAAAGTTTTATATCTCATTTGGAAGTACTATCTACTTGCATTTAATTATTCAGTTTTCATAACTTAAGCAAATATGTTGTCACGATGCTTTCTATTTACTACATTTTCCATAAAAACATGTTTCTAAAATTGAAATAATAGAATTTATTTGTGATAAACATAAAAATTTAAATAAAATAGGGGAGATTGGAGCAAATCGAAGAGCGAGATAAAGTAGTCAGTTAATGTTCATCCCATCTCCTTACAGTTACTTCTATCGGTCCACAATGCTAGACACCAAAATTTCTCTAATTGAAGCCATTGCCGTTGTTTATTTACTTAATACGTTCGTGTGTTTTGTCTGACTTTTTACGATTCTCAGTATCTCTGCCATAAGTTATCTTTGACTAGCAGTGAAGATATTGGTTATTACTTGCTGTACATGACTACCTAAAGTAATACGCTTTTCAGAATCATTGATACCTTATATCTTATTCTCGTTAATCCTACCAAAGAAATCAAAAGAATTTTGACGTTTCCAAACGAAACGAATGAAATGATCTCTTCGTGTCTTCTTGTCTTCTGTAATGATTTTTACTATTTTGTATTTGGCTGTTATATGGTTTTTGCCTGAATTTTTTGTTTAACGTGAATCACGTACTGCTTATTATCACACTATAAGGAGCATAGCCTTATAAATAATATTTTAACAATCCGCTTTTTATTAATTCAAAAAGAAACACTTACAAGAGAAAACAATAGCATTTTGCAATAAGAAACATAAAAAAGCTTGAAGTGCAAAAAAAGAGGGGTGTTACTGAAATTTATTTCCTATAAAAAAATAATTTTAAAAAAATTAAGAAATCAGCTGAAACTTTCAAAGAAAATGCAATGCAGTTTCTGCAATGTAGTAAGATTTATTCTAACCCATCAGGAAACAAAAATAGGATACCTCAAAAACCACACATGGTATCAAGAGTGTTCACACTTAGAAGGAGGAAAATTTGTGGTTTATTTTTGACAACATAAAGACATTGATTTTGAATTATGTAAACTATTATGAGAGTTTCTCTATATAAATTAACTTTATGAAAGTTTATAAAATTATTTTATCTATAGTTTTAAAAGTAATAAATCTTTCTTTACATACTGAAGCAATAAACCTTTATCTTCACATTCTTTACTATTGAAGAAAAAGTACTTAACAATGTTTAAATAATTAGCGTACGGTTTTCTATCTGCTAGGAAGAAAAGTATGTTCAACTTTTATCAGGATTTCCACTTGCCCCTAGGTCAACATCACCTTGCTCCAGTACCAGGACATGATGATAACTTTATATTATATATTTAAAATAAATAAATTATAATGATTATATTAAAATAAAAATTTAGCCAATTAGGTGCAATACCAGAAAATCATTATAATAATATATTCCAAAAGGAACAATTGCTTCATAAATTGAATTTATTAAAAATGGTCATCTGTTACTTTCCCAGTCCTTCCCTAAATTTTTTCAATTCGATTTTCATTGACGTATCATAATTTGATTCTGAATGTAAGTACCCCAAAAAAAATTTCAATTGGTTTAAAATAACTTAAAGAAATTGAAATATACGCTTAGCATTGCCCAGTAATTTGTAGATGAATTAATGTGAGTTTTTTTTTAACAACTCCATAAATATTTCCAAAAGCGAAAATTTTAAAATTTAGGCTACTTGAGGCTCTTTTTTTGGTAGTTTTTTTTTTTTTTAGGGTTTGCAAAATTGTAACAAAGGTGGATTTTTTTTTTTTTTTTTTTTTGGACAGACTTTATTTTTTTTCTCCTTTTTTTAGTGTATGCAACAATAATTTTTATTTTAAAATCCCACAATATCTCTATATCAATATCAATTTATTTGGTATGAAATCTTTAATTTTAATATATTAAAAAATATTTTTAATTATATTTCCATTGATATTTTTTTTTCTCCATTGTTTTGTTACATTGCCCAAACTCAAACGATTTTCATTGTTTCTGCAAATATTTAATTACAATATTTTATATCTCAGAAAACTTTGTGAATTCCATAAATTTTTAATGAAATAAAAACACTATTAAATATTTTTAATATATTGAAATGGATTAAAATTTCTATACAGTAATGAAAAGTAATTTTTTCAAATTAAATATAAAATATTGTTAAGAATTATCAACACCAGGAAAAAAAAAATCATAACTATATTGTTGTAATTAAAAGGATAATTTTTCGAGCTATAAGTAGGCGTGAAAATAATTTTTGTAGAGTAATATTTCAGAAAATTATCAATGGAGAATTCTAAAATTTTTTATAATTTTTAATTAATTAAAATAATTAAAAAGTCGTTCCGAATTCCACTCATTTTCACTCTGCAAAATATATCTATAACATGATTGGCTACTCTAGATCGTGATAGATGCCATATGGACACTCATAATTTTATTATAATTAGAATAAATCCATTTTATTATAATTAGGAACTAGCATTTTAATTTTTTTTTTTAGTGTGCTCATCTGATATTATTTCAAAATAAGTTTTGAGTAATTTTTTTTTAAGTTTTAAAGTAACTGCAACTGATTTTTAATTTTCAAAGTAAATAATAATGAAAATTCTTATTATTTCTCCATTTTCAAACACCATTGTTCTTCACTGCCGTAAAATTTAATGTAAAAAATTATTTTACAGCTTTATAATTTTAAAATTTTGCTTTCCTTTATAATATGTTAACTTTTTTTTATTGAATCTGTGATACGTGAGATAAGTAATTCTTCCGAGATATCAAATAAATAATGAAAATAATGAACGGAATATGTTTAAATTTAAAGCTGAATTATTTTGAATAGTATCTTTATATTTTTTTATGAGCAATGTTTCAATTCAACCTGAGAAGAATGTTTCAATTTTGTTAAATTAGTTGAATTTTCACCATTATCTATTTGTCATTTAATTTCAAATTTTAAGTGGCATCAGAGTTGATTCATGCTCGCTTGGTGAGTGTCAAATTTGAACCCAACCAATTGAATCCATTGTCCATATTTCAAAAAGGGGGAGGAAGTGAATAGAAAGAAAAAAAAAAGCAGAAGAAGCGTCTGATAGTGTGCAATTAGATAGAAAGACAGCATGCGTAATTTTTAATTTAGCATGTAACAGTGACATACCATAAATGGATTCTATTTAAGAAGCATTTAGGAAACAGCTAAAAAGCGTTTGAAATAATGTGTGTTAAATGTCTATCATGATTGAAGTTCTAAGAAACATCTTTTTAAACTTTATCACCCATAAGATTTTTCAATGAAATTAAATGCAATCTATATTTTAATATACATAAGGAAATTTTCTGCGTTATATATTATATAGCAGAAAATAAATAAAACGAAAGCTGTTTTTTTTCCCCCAGTTATACCTCCCGCTTTATTCGAAAGGTTTTGTTGGATACGCCTATAGCTAAGCGGCGTCCAATGGAAGGTGAAAAAGGGTGGAGACAAAACGCTGTTTTTGTCCCGCCCCTATCGATCACCAATGAGTTACTGCTAAATGCAATTTTTGCTTCAGGAAGTAGTGTTACAAATACAATACTTTGTTAAAGTATTTTCTTATTTGATACAATCGAGGCATGTAGTTGATTTAAAATTAGAAATTGCACAAAACATTGAGTCTGCTGAATCATTTAAATAAAAGTTTTAGTTCTTAAAAATAAGGTTAATTTAGTTATTAACCTTATTATTTTAAGTACTTTATATAGTTTAAACAAAAACAATTAAAATGGGCAAGTGATATTTTCTTTTTTTTTTTCCTTAAATGAAATGTTTGCCAGATTTTTTAATTTATTTGGAATATTTTGAGATTGATCCTATTGCAACTCAAATTACTGGCAATAACAAACAAAAAAAGTTCTTAATTTCATATTATATATTTTTTAAAATTTAAAATTATTATCCATGCAAATTTCGAATTTTGAACTGTGAGGAATTTTGAACTGTGAGTTATATTTTGATATAAATAGATACATATATTCTGTCAAATACGATTAAATGCTCTTCTTTTTTGATTGATAGAATTTAATTAAATCTAAAAATGTACTCAACACATAAATTTCAAAACTATTCAAAAGTATAATTTATGAAATTATTTTGAGAAATTAATTGGCATATAGTTAACATATAAATGAGCAAAGAACTTACTAATATTAGTAAGTGGACATAAGATCATCCATTTTGTTAACCCCATTAAATATTCAAAGATCAGAAACCCACATATTAGGTCCTATTTAGTTCCGCAATCATTTAAACAGATTGTTTTTCATTACGTTATTTGTTCTTTTTATTACCATTATTTACTTTTCCATAATTCATCAACGACATGCATTTCCGCTTCAATCCCTCCAGCCAACGCTCATAGTGGACAACTTTATAACACCATAATCCATGATGTAAGATACAGCAGCAATTATATCCCCCCGACTTCCGCCACCCAGCGCATGACGTCAGAAGGGGAGCCCCGCCGCTCAAGTGACTGACTGGAAGGAAGGATCATTATCAACATACAGACGGCCTGCGGTCTCCGCGGCAGAAGGATAACTCAAACCCGGCGAGCTGCCGTGACCAGCGACGGCTGAACACAACAAAAAAAGTTCTCTCCAGCCCAACTTATCTACCTCAAGTAGGCTTAGCGTACGAACCGTTCGCTTTCGTTTTCGAATTTATAAGAATAAGAAATTAAATGTGATCCTGGACTTTGGTGATTCTTTCCGTGTGACAAATAAGCAGGTGCAGACAATAATATTTTTACCCAGCATGCCGTTGCGGCAGCCATGTTCCAATGGATCTTTTGTGAAAGTGAAGTAGCACGTCTGGGATTTTGATACGATTGCATAAGATTTAGCACATGTGAGGTAAAAGAAAAAAAAAAAGCAAAAGTCGATGAAATGTCACGCAGGAAACAAGAGAAGCCGCAGCCGAGGAAAAACATAATTAAAGGTAAATCTGATTTATTGCTTTTTTTATGCTCCTGAAATTACGGGGCTAAAACTTTTTCAAAGTTAAAATTATAACATTCTACTTCTTTGTTCACTTCTCACACGCATCGCTGTTCGCTAGACCGGTAGCTCGACATTGTTGGAAATAACTTCTGAATTGTATAAGACCTTACTGAGAATTTTTTTCAAAGAAAAAAAAGTTTTGTATGATTACAGCCTAATCACGTGTTGCTGCTGTAAACAAAAACTGCCATGAGTTTTGTTATGAAACTCGTTTCCTTGTTTTTTTCTTTATTTAATTTTTTTGTAGTGCAAGGTGAATAATTGTTATTTAATTCCTCGCAACGCTGATTAAAAATAGATGTTCTATTAAAATATTAACTTTTGATTTCAAAATTTATTTCGTTTTTTAGAAATGCATTATAAATAAATAAAATGCAGATTTTAAATTCTAAATACTTTTCCCCTTTTTTTATATAAAATTTTCATAAAGTAACAAACTTCCTTATTTATTAATTTTTTTTTTGCTTCGAATGTTTTTAATTTCAACTTTTTTAAAAATCCCATTGTTTTTATTTTATTTATTTATAAATCGGAAAAAAAATCACTCATATTTAAATACGAATTAAAAGCAGACAGATAAAAATGCTTATAAATATTCCTCAATTTTTTTAATTTAATTATTTTTTTAAAGTTTTATTTCTTTATCTATTACATTGTATTATTATGTTTAGAGATGTTTTCGATTTGAATATAATTTTAATGATAGTGGCATTTGTCGTTTAAGTGTTTAATCATTTTTATAAATATGTGATGCAAATGTCTTATTTGCTTTTGAAAACTTAATACGGTTTTTGGATACTACTACAACATTACTACATGAATTTCTATCTATAAATTAATGCATCAAAACACATACAGGAATAACCATTACCAAGTGTGGTTAACCGATTATTTACTAATTTTTTTTGCGTTTATATATTATATATATATAATTAGCCAAAAATATAATAATCTATGTGGAAATAAAATCAACTGTACAAAATTTTATTTATATCTGAATGAGAATATTTACAGTTCAGGGAATCATTAGTTTCATCATTCCTTAAATTATTGCGTTCGCCGATTTTTAATGTTTTTAAATGTAAATGATATTCAGTTCCCTGCCTTTACTGTAAATAATCAATAGGAAGTTTGCTGTCATTTTTCTTTCAATGCATGTAATATAGGAATATGAAATAATGATAATAGAAATATGAAAAAGAATTTAAATTTGTATTATTATTCAAATTTGTAAAAAAATTCTTAATTTTTTTCAACTTCATTTTTTAATAGAGTTTTTTTATATAGAACATTTTAATGTACATGGTTTTGAAGCTCTAGTCATGCCAGTAGTTACTGGAATTAATTCAATTAATTTTGTTTTTAAAAGTATAAGTTTCTTGTCTAACAGACTTTCTTTGGTTAAAACAATGAAAGCAACTATTTTAGCAGCATTTGAAGATTTATTATTGCCATATAATTCAGAATTTTTTAGTGCAATTTATTGAATGTATAATTGTTTATGGGGGAAAATTTTGAAATAAGATTTTATTTAAAAAGGATTATTATAAATATTTAATTGAATAGGGATAATTAAATTTCTGTGTTAATGAATTAAAAGTATGGGTATTCTGAAGTGAATTAAATTATTTTTTATTCAATATTCACTTTAAAATATTTTAAAGTTTTTTTAATATATTCTTTCTGTTTAAAGCATTTGTTTAAACAGAAAAAATTCACCTCATTTTATCAAATTCTGCAACAACTTATATAAATATAAATTTCTATGCTTTTATTTATGATTATGCATTTCATTGATAAGGAATTTATTATGTAAAGGTTTAACTATTGCGTATTTTAACAATTGTTTTGCTATATATTTTATTATTAATATTTGCTTCATTTTGTTATTATTTTAATGCCTATCTCACTAAACTGTTCAAAGTTAATTTTATTTATTTTTATTTTTGATCAAGCAATTCATCCATTATGTTAAAATAATACTTCATTTCAGCATACCCCATCTTTTTTTTTTTTTTTTTTTTTTTTTTCCTTGAAGAAGGTGAATCACTTTGACTTTCATTTCTTGTTTATTAGGCAATAGCTTTGAACCAGATCGAACTAAAAAGTTTCCAAATTAAGTTATTTCTTATAAATTGCCTTCAAAATTAATTTGCTTTAATAACTATTTGATTTAAATTAAAGTATTCAAATTTATGCTAATGGCATAATAAATTCACATTTCTTGTTTTCTTTTGAACCACCATTACATAAAATAGTATTAAAAAATAATGATAAAAATGTGTTAAATTTTTTTTAATGACATAATTGTTTTTATTTATTATTATTTTCTACAACATTTATTTATTATTATGTAAACAACATATTTTTCAGGTGATAAGAATGAAGAAATGTCAATTAGAAAATATGTATAGATATATTTCATAAGTTAAATATATCCACACAAAAAAGTTATTTATTGATGTTAATTTCATCACTTTTCTTTGTTGATATATGCTGTCAGTTCATTAAAATAAGAAAAAAATATATTACTGAAAGTTGCGAAATTAATATGCTCTAAAGAAATTTATATGTTTCTGATAATTTCAAGAATATTATTATAATATGCGTACATTTAAATCTAGTAAATTCTCCAAATTTCCTAAAATGCCAAATTCTCATAAGGATTTTGTTTCAATTTTTGTTATAAATATATTACCTCTGAGTTCTTTGGCATTATATACATGCTAATTCATGGGTTAAGAAACCAATAAAGTTACATTTTATCATATTTCCCTATTCGAAAAGTTATTTTATACCGATATTTTGGGAGCCATCTCATTCTCTATATCTAATCGGTAGTCTATTTACCCTTAATAAATAACTAATCCTATCTAAATTATTGGTACAGAAATGTTCCGCAGCATATTTGCCGCTGGAATTGACGGAAAAGAGTCGCATACATTCCCATAAGGAAACACATCCCTCACGCAAAGAGCATTTTCATGTAAATTTTCCCTTTACCCTGACAAGTCACAGCTTAATCCTACCTGTTTTGAATATGCACTCAGCGCAATTTCGATCTTGCTCCCTTCCCCCCCCCCCTCCATGCTATTTCCGAGACCCTTCCTCTTCGTACGTAACATCCACTGTTGTGTGCAAAATTCTGCTTCTGTCGAGAGTATAGAACGGAACGTTCACGTCAGAAGCTTATTAATTGCGCCTAGTTGCAGGGAGAAATTTAATTTTGACCAGGGCCGCAGTTCTGCCTTTATTTACGTAATGAATAGAAGGCTGTCTTCAACTGCAGAGAGAGAATGGAAGCGCTCGACTTTTGTAGAATTTATTTCGAGCTGGAAAATTCATTAAAGAAGAGGCACCTTTGCAGTCTGTGTGATGAAATTAGCATATATTTCTTTACTACAAGACTAATCTTAAGCGTGTAAAAAGATGACATTGGATCTTAAGTGGTCAAATGAAACAGTTAAGGCTAATTTAAAGTGTCTGACAAACTGTTGAAAAATCTTATTTCTCAAAATAAGGAAAAGCTTGATAATCAAACTTATCATTTGATATCAATCGATACCTATCGAATAAAAATAATTGTTCCTTGTTCTGATTTAAATTTGTAGACAATATAAATAATAACACTTACTGTTCTAGTAAGAAAAAATCAAATGATTCACAAGAATAATTCAGTGAAATATTCTTGATTCTGCTCCATAATTCTATGTTGTTGTTGTTTTTGAAATATATAAAAGTTTATTTCTTTCAAATTGACACTAAACGATTGATTTTGTTTATTCCATATTTTTAGAAAGCGATTCGCTTTATTTTTTTTCAATTCTGTTTTAAAATTTAGCTGTAGGTTGAAAAGAAGATGAAATAAATATCTAAATTGTATTATTATGAATATCACAAAAATATTCGCTTTTTTTATGTTAAAACATCTTTTGCTTGATTAAATAGATTTCTGTTCGTTTATTGCAGAACACAACGGAAAAAAGATAATTTTTAATTATATTGTCTTTGAAATTATTGTTATCATACGAATACACTAATTAGCAAAAAGTAAAACGAATTTTATTGATAATCATTTCGTATTTATCGTTTTATCATTAAAACTTATTGTTTTACGTATTTTCTTTGAATATTTTTTTCTTTGGTTAAATTCTCAGAAATCGCAAATGAATTAATAAAAAAATATCCCTTTTTTTTTCGTAAAATGGAGAATGATTTTAAATACTTTTATCTGTGTTTGTGTTGTGTTATGAAAGTGATAACATAATAATAATAAAAAAAATGTTTCGTCACTTTCTTTTAAGGTAATTAATATTTAAATTCCATCTTCTTAACACGTTATTCTTGCCCATTCTTAAAAAATAAAACTTTTACAGACAAAATTGACCTTCATTGATTCAGCATCAAAGTTCACTATTAAAGCGGAACAATTTTCATGCAAAACCCTAAATAATGCCAAAAATAGAACAAACGATTTTTTTAAAAAAAGAAGAAAAATGACGTATTTAAAAATAAGTATTCTCCTATTTGATGAGTTAATTGCTTTTAGAAAATTCTCCTTTTGGAACGTTATCATCTGGAAAACAGACGAGTTTTGTTTGTTATTAAAAATTGATGTTTGTGAAAATTAATTTTGTCATATTTTTTAACTTATTTTAAAAAATGAACAATTATCATGGTCTGCTTGAAAATCTGCTTTCGATTAATTCTGACTATGCTGTTACATATTAAAAACTAAGTTGTTTTATATCTTAAGATTAGCGTAATCTTTGTTGGGAAAGAATTTTCCAAGAAACTGGCAAATTCTTACCAGGTTCTTCTTAACCAGTTTCTTCCTTTACAGGACTAAAAAAAACTGGCATTTTTTAGCCCTGCAGTTGAAAATTTTAATTTAATTAAAAATAAATAAAATGATATTAGACAATATTTTGCCAAAACTGTTCGAAATTTTCTTTAAGGGAATAGGCAGTTTTAAGTACTTTGAAGTTTTAAACACTATATTCGATAATAAATAGTCAGAGGTACTATTTAAGTTTATGAGGAACCGTTTCAGTTTAGAATCAGAATCTTTATATGCATGAGATGCTTCCTCTCCCCCCTCACACACACACCTTTTTTAATACATGTTAGAGCTGGCCGTTTTCTTACTTGAAATTTACATTTCTGCTGGATCGAATGTTATGTGTGTAACTGATAGTGTAAAGTGGAATTTGCTGTTTTGCATTTTAACAATATAGTTAAGTCCTCTTCAGCAATTTATGATAAAAAAGTAGAACTCTTTATTGCGTAGTAAAAAATTAAATGCCTTTTATGAAAATACCACACATGCCACCCAGCTTAGGTTTGCGGTTCTTTGCAACTTCCTGTTAGCATAGTTTTGTGAAGTGGAGTATTTGTTACGCTGAACCTCCTACCTTGCCATGGACGTGTGAAAGTCCACATCTTATGATATTTTTTTATACATATTTTCCGATAAGCACTGCTGATAACTCGTTCCAAAGGTTACTGGCTATCCGGCCGTTTATAGGGAACGAAAAACCAAATAAGAATAGAAAAGAAGAAAGAATGAAAAAAACTGTTCACCTTCTACCTGATAAGGGTGGGATATCGTCCAATACTGCTTGCCACAGCACATGGAAACAATGGCCGTTTCGCCAAAGCACGTGTGCTTGTGTGATAATATGCTTTTTTTTTTTTTTTTTAACTACGTCGTATTTGTTATATTTTCGGTTATCAAACTGGTCAGAACTTGCCAAAAGTCTCTTCTCTTAAGGACGGCTCTCATGTGATGTTGTATTGTGTTATGACTTCTTTAAAAAGTAGTCTCTTTCCTCATATCAGTCAACTTTTCACTATGCTGTCACATTTAAGCATTTTTATTAGTTTGATATTAATATCCAGTCCTGATACATATTTGTAAAATATTGTTTTAAAATTAAGTTAGTGTGTTAGTGCATTTTTAATTTCGCTTGGTTTAAGTTGACTAGAAAGACAAAATGAGGTTTCGTAACTGCAGTTTTTAGGTTCAATTCAGTCAATCATATTTGAATATGCATAACGTATGCACAATTGATAGTTAAAATTTTAAATTCGTTTAATCTAGTTGCACGTCTCGAAATAAACTTAAATCTAAGCCATGTTTTTATCGTTTATACCTTATGAATGAAAAAATGTACATCAATTTTCTGTGTGTAAATGGATATAAGTTAGTGAATAACAGAGCTTATGTGTTCTTCTGGGAATAATATATGATAAAACTAAGAAAAAAATTACTTAGGAATATAGATGATGAATTTTAAATTTTTACAATCATGCCTTGGTTAAAATTTATAAGAATCTAAATTTTCCTCAGGGTCAAAAGGAATTTTATGATCTGCTGATTCATAAATCACTTTAAGGCCATAGTGTGAAATATAGATAAGAAATAGAGAGAAAGCTTGACAAAAATAGTAAAAAAATTTATTTTTACCAATAATTCATAAAAATTATTTCTAATTTATAACTATTTTGAATAATTAACAAGGGCTTCAAAAGTTCTTTATGTTAAATTACTTTCCCCGGCCCCTTTTCATTCTCATTTAACATAACAGTGTCATCATCTCAGAAAAATTTGTGAAAACATTACAAAACGAAAATACGAATAAAAATTTATTTTTAAAAAATTACTGAAACATTGAGATAAAACTCAACAAAATATGATTTCTTGAATGTATTTTAAATGCTTTACTATCGAGAGTTGGTAAAAGTATCTTATGAAAATGCAACTAATAGAATAACAATGGAACGAAGAAAAATTGATTATTTTTGTTTATTTACAAAAAGTAATTCATAAACCAAAAATAACTGTAAATCGATTGGCATAACTCATGGTAATTAATTTCCTGAAAATATGTGTGAAAAGAAGATACACGAATAAACTCTATTACAAAAATTGTGTTATTTAATTACTGAATAGAATTTAATTGAAAAATTCAATTGTGTTGTTTCTATCCCCTTCCTTCAGTTGCCATAAATTTTATTCATTTTAAAAGATAAATTAATTAAGTAATTGAAAATTAAATTTTTTAGATGAAAAAATTATCAACATATCTTTGGTCGTAACAGTTGTAAATATTATTTCAAGAAATTTCTTAACTTTCTTTGCGCAGTATTAAAGGTTTATGTAAATTCAAGCTGTAATGAAACTGCGTAAGTAATTATTTATATTCATTAAAGATAGAAAGCAAAGATTTGGGCAAATGCCATTTCAAGATTTTGAATGAATCAATTAACCTTTCGTCTTCTATAAAGAGGTTGAAAACAATTACTGGAAACTAAATGTAGAAAGTTATATTTTATTGGTTATGCATTAAATCTGCATTCGTTTTGAAAGTAAGGGCAAAAAAGATAGAATACATGTTTTAAACTGAAAAATTTATTTCTTCTGTACCAGTTTAGTTTCAAGTTTGAAGGATAAGAATTTGTATTCTGGTAGCAACCTTGAAATGATTAAGAATGATAAACTGTAGACATGTTTGATCAACATGGTTTTTATGTAATCTTAATCAGATTATTATTGAAGTGTTGATTCTTAAGAACGAATAAAGAATAAATTAGAGCAAAATAAGAATTTAATTCCATATTTTGGCTTCTGTTCTTTCTGATTTTGTATTCTGTTAGATAATTGCCTTCATGATCTATGTTTTGTTGTGAATGTCGAGGTTAAAACGTTGTGTTAAAATCGTGTATCCCCATTACGGTGCTGGTGTTTTGTATGCTATGAGGTGTTCCTTATTAAAATAGTCGTTGGAATATCTGGCTACCGCTGTTGCCACTTCCTTGGAACTTCGAACTTTCTAATTTGGTACATGACGATGGGCCGTAATCCTTATTGTCTTGCCCTCCTGCGCGTTTTCTTCTCCAAATAGACCAGTCAAGATGTTGGGCAACACTGGCATTGCAGCCTTTTGCCGCCGGCCGGGCAGCTGGCCAACATTTGCACTGACTTACACTCTCTGCCATCCGCCTCTGCTATTCTTAGATACCTTTAACTTTGAGGCCAAGTGTCCGAGCTACTCAGTGGGCTCGCATGACTCTCCTTCAGGACTTTTTTCTTTTAGTTTTGCAGAAGACGAAGCAAGCCTTGTTGGGTGCGTCGCCTACTTCTGAACCGCTTGCGTGTTTGACCTCCTATCTCACTCTTGTTTGGAAAATGAGAGTTTGCGGTTCGGGTCTGCAAAAATAATTTTCTTCATGGAAGCTTCTTCGTCAGGCCTTTTTGGTATTTTGTTAAAAGTTTACGCATAAAGAATCTTCTTTCCGCTACATATTTTGATGTTCTCTATTGGAGGTCACAAACACAAATATCTCTTTCTAGATATTTGCGAATATTTGTATGTTGGCCCATTGGTTTCGTTCTTCTGTTTTCCTGTAGCATTTATATGCCACTTTCTAATAGAAGCTTGTCCTTGTATATATATTTTTTAAATACAATTATATCTTCGAAGTTCTATTCCTCATTTCGATATTGAAAATTTTAGTACTTTATGGATTGAAAGATAAAAATTACAAAGTAATTAGGTTAATAAAAATTGGAAAACAAATTTGACGAATATCTTCTTAGTTTCTAGGGTTTTTTTTTTTATTGTACAGTATTAATAAATTCCTACACAATCGTATTCGTATTGCAATAATATTATTTGTACGAGCATAAAAAATGCTTTGACTACCATAAAAAATAGTTTGCTGCCAGAGTTTAAACCAACATATAATCTTTTATGTTTAATTTTTTAAAAATGAAATTATTGAAAATCTTTATTTGTGCAATCAATTATAAATGTGCCAAACATTTTAAATCGGTTTCTAATTTTATTGCATAGTATATTAATATGATGTTATTTGTTCGGATGTAAAATGAAATAAAAAATGTTTAAAAATATCTTTTAAACATTTCAACGCATTTTCTTTTTCAAAGCTGTTATTTTAAAGCTCTTTATGATTTATTGTGTAGGATATATATGGAATTCCAAAAGCAGTGGATGATAGACGAATTGAAAAATACAAACCGATCACAAATTTTAAACATTAGGTTGAATTTAGAAAGTTGTCAAATACTGAAAATAAAAAAAATTCTTCTGAGCTTTTTCTTCTATAAACTGCTTTATGATATAGTATTGATATTTGCGTTGATATTTATAGCAATATCCTTTTTTTTTTTTTTTTTTTTTTTTTGTAAATTCGAATGTTAGTAGAATTTAATTATATAAAAACATAAGAGAACTGATATATCTCCATATCTGTAGTTAAATAATATTGAAAACATTTACACTAATTCAAATCATGTCCAAATTAGCAATGAAAGCTTAAGAAAAGAATAGAAAAAATAAGATTAATTTCTGTCGAAGTATGGATTGTCTAACATTGGGGAAGAAAAGGCGGAAGTAAAATTTGTATAAAGTAAATTTAAAAAAATATTTATTAAAAAAAATAAATAAAAAAAGAATATTAATGCACTGAAGTTGTAATGTATCTATTAAAAACATTACAAGTAGGACAAAATTCAGAATTTTTTTTTTTTTTTTAAAGAAATGATAGTTGTGATATTATAAAGGTAGAATGAGAAGAATTCGCAAAGCAAATTTAAGGATTTTAATTCTTTATTATACAAAGCAGAATAAATAAATAATAAATTCTAGTCGTTGTACTTGGACATTAGACACCATACATTTTAATAGTTGAATTTAAAATAATAAATTTGACATAAAAATTTTGATACGCTGCTATAAAAGTATATGCAATTCAAGATCGTCCACCTAAGATTTTATAATAATTATATTTCCAAAATTTCCAGTGTCATAAACTGGCAATAATACTTTTCTGTCTCATGTGGATGCAGTTTATTGAATAAAAACCATCATAAAAGCTTTAAATAAATTACTTCAATAGCTATAAGAATATTGCTAAACATTATTTTACATTTTTGCATATTTAAATGAGAATAATGGGAAAATGTGTTGTAAATGGGGGGGATCTGATATTAACTTTATGAATAAGGACAATTTTCTTTAAAAAGTAAGATTCCCCCCACCCACCCCTTTTTTAATCCCTGTAACTTTTACTGAGAAGCAAACTTATACTTCCGTTTACAGTTGACTTGCATGGGAATTTTCTTCTTTTCCTTTCGTTCTTTCTTTTTTATCCCCCCCCCATTTTGTTATAAGTATCTAAAACTTCCTAAAAGAATATATATATATATATATAAAAACAACAACGAATGAATAAAAAAGGATGGTTGCATCGAAAACATTTTTATAAAAACAATTTTTATAGAAATATCTGCGTTTAAGTTCATGAGATTACGAGCTCAAAATTAAGTTTTTGATACTTTGTTACAGACAATAATAATGTTAAATATCAACGTCGAATATACTTCGATGCTGAAAATGCATCAATGAGATAGATGAAATTTTTCGTAATCGCTCCCTACTCTCCCATTCGCTTGTTAGGGAACTCCAAGTTGAGCATTTTAAAATTTCTCTCGCCCCTTGCCAACTGCTGGTATGGGACCGTCACATGGAGAGAGATCCTCATGAGCGCTTACAGAAGAGAATGAGAAAAAAATCATAAAAAAGTCCATCCCCAAAGGAAACTGGAACCTGGCTGTAATGTCAATGTCTCAGTTCCGTCCGCATTTCTCCCATGACCTTAACATCCCCTTCTCCTTAACTTATACGGGGAACAAGGCAATGGTTTTTTTATACGTACATAATCTCCCCCCCCCCCCTTGCTCTTTCACGTGCTTTTTTTGCGCGCAGAGGGAAGAAGAAGGGACTGAGGATGGCTCTTGGCCATCTGGTTGAGGTCCCCATTTGGGGATGCTTTGGCCGGACGCAGGGTTGCCATTCCTTTCGTTTTCCTGGGGAGGTGTTGGGGATCATGAGAATCGTCCATGGATGGGAATGGATGGATGACTGTGCGGGTAATATCTGTTTCACTCCCAAGAAGGAACGGGCCTGGGGTCCAATCAACAAGGGCCGGCTGTTGGGTTCGATTCAAATGAAATCACAAGAAAAGGGTGTGTCATTTAACTTGACGAGATGGAGGGGATACGCAGACAGTGAAATGCTGCGAATAATTTGATTGGTAAAGCTATTGAAAACAAAAGCCGCTATTATTACTATTGTGTTAATTTAAGAGAATATTATTTTTCCTACAATCTAAAAAAAACTATAAGTATACTTTATTTTGATATATATATATATATATATATATATATATATATATATATATATATATATATATATATATATATATATATATTATAGATAAACAGATTTCGCATATTTAAGACACACACACACACAATTTTTAGAAATATGTGTGTTATATATGCCATTCGCCTGCATTCTAATAAATGCAGTCTTTAAACTGCAGCCATTCCTGATCTTATTTATGATTATCTTAATAATATCCAGTTTTTATTTTCATCATTTAGTATTCAAATAGGATAGTTGTATATTTTTGTTAACTCAAAAGTTTAAATTTCAAACAGAACCCTTCCGAGTGTTCTAGTTCCTGTTTACGTCATTTGTTAAGTGGCTTTTTTTATACCTCCATTTTAGGGTAGATTGATTGCCTTGTAACAGAAGACAAACTAATTAAAATTTATTTTTAATCGAAGATGCTAATCGTGAATTATGTATCTAATGCCACTTAAATTTTGAAATCCATGGTAGACATCGGAATGGGGTATTGGTATTGAAAACGAATTGCAGTCTTTACAACAATTGCAGAAAACAAATTGCAGATTATCAACCAATTTCTGGAGATTTTATTACATTTGGATTTTCGCTTTTGATGTTTTATATTACAGTGTAAACTAATTGTAAATTTAAATCTTTTAATACGTGCTTCATAGATTTTAAAGTAAAATTTTGCTGTATTAATAAAATTCATTATTCTAAATTTTTTAAACTAAAAATTAGTGATTTAGCATTTTTATCTGATATATTTAAAGCCTTTTAAGGGGAGTATATTGCCGAATACATAAGTTTTATCTATCTATGCAAACCATTTTTTCTAACGTTTATTCCTATTTTAGTTTATCATTTTATATAAACATAAAAATCCTATGAAAAATTTCTGAAAATTGTAAAGATTTTTTTATTTTTACAACGAATATTGATGTTCTTATTGTAAGAAAAGGAAAAAGAAAAAGGAATAACTAATGAAAATTAACTCATTAAATTCAAATAAAATAATTTACATTTCTTTAAAAAAAGCTAATTAAGTAATAAAACTAATTAAAGTAAAGTTTAATTATTACTTTGAAATGTACTTAAATTCAATAATTTACTTTGTAATTTGTTTTTAAAAAAATCGGATTTTTCGTGTCAAAATTATTTCTAATCTCTACATTTTCCACTCTTCTAAAACAAGTTTATATTGCATTCTTTCATATCTGTATCAATTGCTATGATATATTATTGTTTATTAAAATTCTTATTGTATGCATTGATTATCGAAGTTCTATCCGATGCATTAAAAAATACATGGGCAAAGCGAGAGTTGTTCTATATAAATATATAAAATAGGGCCTCTAAAGCGCTAAATGTTCCTTGCTGGCTACCCATACCAACAACACTAATGCACGAGAAAACAGCTGACTCGACCGCGCTCGCCATGGGCCAACCATTTTTTTAGTCAGGCCCTTTTCGACAGATTTCCTGCGGTTTTTCATAGGGGAGGACTTTTTTTCTGTTTTTACTCTTGAATTGATGGTTTCTTGAGGAGGTCTCCCCCCCCCGGCCCTCTCTCTCACACACATGCATTGGGGATTTATTTTTACACCGTTTTCCCTCCTTTGTGCCCTTGCGTTCAGTTTCTCACCAGGTACACCATACCGAAAATTGTTGCTGTTTTATATAATAATTCTGATGAATTCATGCCTTGTTGGAGATGAACTGCCTGCTTTAGAAGAGGGAAGCGCTGCTGTCTGTCGAGTGTTCGCTGTTCTCCCTCCCTACCCCCATCCCTCCAAACCTGAACTCGACAGCAGCCTGCAATAACACATGTCGCTTCCCATTTTGAAAGATAAATAAATAAAAAAGAACGGCATTTGCGAAATCAATCTGCTTAGCATATTTTTTTTTTTTTTTTTCCATGTCTTGTTAGAAAGTGATTGTCATCGTATCACCTGATGCTTGATTTTATAGCTTTAAGTTTTCCTTTCCCGAAACGTGTTTAACCTTTGAAAACACTTTTTCTGGTTGTTTGAGTTAGATTTTTTTTGAAATAGCCCTGAATGCATAATTGCTGCTGTAATTGGAAACCATTAATAATTAACTACTGAATTCTTCTCTGTGTATTTAATAATGAGTAATAATATGGATATTATTAGGTGCTTGCATGTATTATTCATTTTTTTTTTCTCTTTAAAAAGGCATTTATTGAGAAAAATTGGTAGAATATATATATCCCCATTTTCGTCCAATAAATCTTGCAACTGATTGTCTTCGAAGTTTTTTGATTCTCCAGGCCGTTCTTTGACACTGACATCGAAATTACCACTCTTAAATCGTTGAAGACAAAACCAATAATTGAGATATGACAAACCAGCATCACCGTACGTTTTTAAAAGTGTCTGGTGGGTTTTGGCAGCAGATTTCTTCAAATCAAACAGAAAAAAATACAATGAATATCGAAATGCAATTTGGATTGTTCCATGATTGGGGTCTTTATACACTGAATAATTCAATAACACTAAATGGAAAACTTTGAAAATGATAACAATAAAGTGATAGTAAATTGGTAAAATTCAAAACCATTGTCGTTTACATAGATACTTCGCATGTTTACCAATAGATGTCGCTGATTAAAATACATCAATCACCTAATATTTTGTGCTAATTATTAATTTTTTTTATATCGATATATGCAAGCACCTAATATTTTGTGGTAATTATTAATATTTTTTATATCTTTTATCAGTCTGACTTTGTTTTATTACCCCTTAAAAGGTATATAATATTTTTTTAATTGATTATTGAACTTTAGGTACCATGATTAGTTGAAAGCAAATCCTTGTTAAGTTGTTTAAAAACTCAAATTAAATTACGTTATGAATATATGTATTTTAAAGAACACAAATTTATATATCTATATATCTCTCTTGGCTTTACAATTAATCAGAGGATTAATTGTATACTATGTTTTCTTTTGTGCTAATTCAGAATTCTTTATGCTTTTATCGATTTGACTTTACCATAATTGTTATACCATGCGTTGTTATAAAAATATATTTAATATCTTCCAACTTGACTAATTACTTTTATTACTGTGATTATTGTGATTATTTGAAGTTTTATATCTCTCTTGGCTTCAGACATTCTCAGACGAAAACTAAATACTTCGCTTAAAAGGACTTTTAATTGTAATTTTGTCTCTTGAAGGTTTTTATTTTGTATTGTTTATTATTTTAATAATTATTGAAGGTCAACCTATATTTTAATTCCAAGTTTATTAAAATCTCGACAAATTTTGAAGAATTCCTTAATGAAAAATATACCTTTTCCATCCTATTCCGGAACTATCAACTTGCGGAAACGATGGTACTCCTCATTTATTTTTTTAAAGCATTTTTGTTCATTGTTTTCTTGTAATCTATTTTGCCTTTCCATTTCTGCTTCCCCAGCGGCCTTGAAGATCGGTTTCGGTACGCTGATCTTCAGCAAAATGCGATGCCTGGGTGTAAGCATGTCTCGGTTTTTAAGTCTGAAAATGTATCCGCATGCCTGCTATTGACATTGGAACTGATGCGTGACTGGGGTGCTGTTGAAGTATCTCACCGTAATCTAGCGTGATATATTTCAGTCTTTTTGTTTTTCTTTTGTCCTTTAGCGTTTCGTTTTGTTAAATTGAAAGAAACATTTTTGGATTATCATTCCATCTAACTGTTTGAGTCAGTTTGATTTTTCGAATTGTAAAAAGATACATTAGTGATCTTTGGAAAAATTGGGATCTGAATTTTAAAAACTGTATGTATGTATTTTTTGTAATTTTTCTCGTTATGTAGTTTAGGTTGAAGAAATAGACGGCCTTCACGATTTTGATTTAAACTATTTATACTAATTTAAGAAAGGGAAAAATGTAAAATTATTTTGAATGTTTAATAATTTTTCTCTCCTAATATAATAACTTTTTAAATTAGATTTATATCAATATTTATTACATTGTTACAATATTTATTAAATTATTACAATATTTACTACATTATTCATTAAATTCTATTTACATTTTTCTAATTGTATCTAATTATATATATGTAATCATAATCTTTTGGAACAGTATCGTGGCTGAAGACAGGGAAGACACTTTGAATTTTCAACTTCATTTTATTCCATCCCGGGAGGCATGATCTATGTGCAAGCAAAATCGACGAGCACATCAACACCGAACGCCACAAAAGTGAAATGAGGAAAAAGCTAAAAATGGAAGAAATTATTTTTCCCGGTGGAGATTCTGATAGGGGTTTCTTTACATGTGTCGTAGGGAAATCTAGGTATCTTTTAAAAGAGTTTGTTTAGGTTAGCAATTTTTTATTCCTTCACTCAGAGTGTGGAAACCTCCGACCTTAGCATTTTTTTAAAGCTTCAGTTGAATTAATTAAATAGAAAAAGTGGAATGGGATCAGATAATAAGTGAATATTTTAGAGTGAAGTTAATATGGGCTAAATTAAGCTAAAACTTTGGAAATTAATTAGGGTTTAATTTAGATTTTTAATTATTATTACACACACGCGCGCACACACACAGATATATATATATATATATATATATATATATATATATATATATATATATATATATATATATATATATATATATATATATATATATATATATATATATATATATATATATATTTCTATACTGGCATAACTGGTTCGCTATACATGTATTTCCTATCCTTTAATTATGATTGTATTTTTTAAAAATTTTGCTCTGTTTTTTAAAACCTACAAAAGCTTATACCTGCTCTTAAAAATATCGAATTAAAATATTTATTTATATTAGCCAGTTATTGCCCATATTTTAATAAAATTAATCAAATATCTCTTGGTTTCATAATTTGTATCATTTTTAAGATAATAATTCCTATTTATATGTTTTTATTTAAATTTATAAAGACGAATTTTTTTAGATATTTTACTCGTAAAGAAGTTCTAAAAATTTTAAACATATGTATAAATCTACTGGCAGAACAATTTTTAAATATTTTCAAAATTTAATTAATTATAGAATTTAAATATTTATTTAAATTGTTTTGAGAAGCGAGAAATGAATTTTAAAAAGGATTAATTACATGATTCCATAGTATTTATAATAATTAATTATGAACCTAAAGCAAAAAATAATAAGGATAAAAAGTACATTATTAGCAATTCAAGAAACAGCGGGTGTAACATTATATTTGTTATAAAATATTTCATTTCATTTTGTACTTCTTTACTTTCACCCATTCCTAACTGGTGAGCAGACTAGACATTCGTTTGGCTTGTATTCTGACCTAGTTTAAAGAAAGAAGGACTGAAAGGGGGGAGGAGGGAAGAAAGGGGACTGAATCGGCAGGCTGATTTCAAATTGTGTGCCCCTTTACTCCCTTGCGAAGATATCGCACCGAAACTACCACCTCTCACCACTCACGACTATCCTTGAAATCGTCAATAAAATTCTAAAGCTTTATTCAAACACTTTAGGTCACTATGCGATCCGTTTTTTTATCAAAGCCTGCTATCCCCTTCCTTTGTGGTAAGATGCGGAGGGGGAAGGAAACAGAAAAAACATGCTGGAACGGCTGGAGGCGATTTCTTTGAAACCACAGTGACGTCACACACCCTCCTCTCTCTTAATTCTTATTTTTCGTACATCATCATAACTGCCATTATGATATTAACCTCGAACCCGAGAGGCCCTTCACAAAAGGCACAGCCTTGAACCGGAGGGTGAAGGGAACGGTCCAGTGGCGACATCGGCACTGGACGAATTCGCCAGATCCCATTGACCCGGCTCTCTTGGCAGCGCAGCGCTGACTTGGCGGAACTGCAGCTGCGCCTTTTTAAAATTATTGTCAATAAACAAGGCCTTAAGATATTCGCTTCTTGCTGGACCTCGCGAAAGAAATATCAAGTTGTTCTAATTTTGGTTTACTTGGCTCCAATAACGCTAGACAGTTCAATAAACTATTGAATCAATTTTCTGTTAAAGAGTTGTTTCTTCTATGGTTTCGATCTTTTCAATATGCTCCCGAATACTATGTTTAGCTGTTATTCAACCGTTAAATAATTGTAATGGCTACAAACGTGGAGACATAGTGTGGCCACATTATATTTTTTTACAAAATACAAGACAGTTATAATTTTATTTGGTATAAGATCAGTTAGTTAGTCAATAAACACTGCCCGTAAACCGATTATCATTTTTCAAAAAGGCGGCCATGTTTTCATTTATAATATAAATTTAAACCCAGTTGTTACAGTAATATATTTGACATGTTAAAATGCCCTTTTTTTTCTATTAGAATTTAAACCTACTTCAAAAATTATCATTTCAGAAGTGCTAACCACAGCGGAATGAACAAATAATTTTTTTTAATGATTTATTCAGGGAAAGTCCTGTGACGAAGTGCCCGATAAATGCATTGTTTTTTAATAAAAATATATTAGAATTGCTAAAGTTTCATTTTTTTTTTGTGTGTCCAAATTCGAAATTTTTCCATATACTAACATTTTTAGAAATGCTAATCAAAGATTTGAGCCAAAGAGCAAAAACTTTTTAATAATATAATCTGTAAAATTCCTTTGGCATAATGCCTTGAATAATAATTTCAGTTCTCGAATAATAATTTAAGATATAAAACTTGATTGGTGATACAATTAAAAAATCTACAATTTAAATTTAATCTACAATTTAAAAAATTGAAACTTCCATTGTGTTGGTTTCAAGTAATGAGTATTGTAAATATATTCTACTACAATTTTATGTTACGGTTTTTTCTTCGTTTTATTCGAAGGACTTTATGTAAGACAAAATCAATAATGATTCTTAGAAAAAATATGTGAATATAAAGTTAAAATTAATGAAGGTAGTGACATATTCATTATAGATATAGCGAAACATTCGTATTGATAAACGCTAGTGCGATATTTACTATACATTACATTGCATGCATGCGGTTTTTCATCTGTAATCTATTCTATGAAAATCGAAGAAGCATTCCTTGAATTTTCTGTTCGATGAAAATTACATAATAGTAGTAGCCTCTGGTTTTATGTCCATTTAAACATGAAATCCATTTATTGTGTGGATTTTTTATCATTTTTTTCTTTTTTTCTCTCTGCTCTGTTAACGAAACTATTATCAACGGGCTTTTTTGTGTGTGTCTATTTGCAGCTAGCTCTATCTAAAACCCTGCCAGCTTACGTCATATACATGTATGCTTCGCGCAACAAATAAATAAAAAATAGGGTCCACAACAGACTGCTCTCGCTTTGTGCTCTTTATATTTTTATTCATTTTTTTATCAGTTTTGCTATCAGGCTATTGTTAAAAGATGGTCAGAGTCCATCCATGATGTTGGTGAGAAAAAAAGACGACAGAGGAGGGGGAGGATGCAGACGCCCCGCAATGTCCCGGATGGCGACGGGCCAGAGTGGCCCCCAGATCAGGGCCCCACGTTAAGGGCACAGAGGAGAGTTGACCTCGCCCCTACAAACAGCTCGGCACAGTGTGAGATGATCAAAATGTCAGGGAGTTTTTGCGGCCCTTGGAAATAGCACGTGTGGCCCCCTTTTTCCCGGCGGAGGAGGAGGAGAGGAGACTGGTTTCCTGGAATGCACCCACCAGATGATGGAGATTAAAATAAAGAAGGGATTGGGATGTCATCAAAATGGCGGCTTACTTTAAGGGGTTGAGTTGTGGATTTTAAATTTTGATGAGAAAAGAATTTTTCTTTTTCATTCTAAATTCAAAATTGCTCCGTAATTTCATAAATATAATCAACGAATTGCAGTATCATAAAAATTTTAACCGTATTATTTTTATATATATTTTATATTTATACTTTTGTTTATCTTTTAATAGATATATTGTGGAAATTATAAACTAAATAATTCATGATGCGATAAACTTGCCTCCAATAGATAATTTTTATTGTATTAAAATGAATAAATAAATAAAAATTCTTATTTGTATGAAACGACACTTTAAATAGTTGAACTTATGAAAAAGATAATATATCTGCGAATTCTTTTAGTTTCATTAGTGACACTATTGTTCAACTAATGTATTTTTGATATCATAGAAATTGAATTTATTTATTATTAAATAAAAAATTTTATTAAATAATTTTTTATAATTAAATTAAAATTGATTAAATTAAAATTACTTAAATTTGGAATATTTAATTTCCAGTGTATGAAAAGAATTAGGATTAGGAAGACTACTTAGTTTCGATATCTTGAATTTTTGAAGAATTTGTAGCTTTTTGTATTTAATTGAAAATTTTGAAAAGTAGTTTTCATGATCTTTCGGAAAAGAAAGAAGAAACAATTTTGGAAGAGTATTTACATTCTAATGTATTTGAAAGAATTCTCTAAAAATTGTTTGTTCTTAATAATTAATTAAAGGATTTTGCAAAAGTTAAAGAATTTCGAAATAATGTTTAACTTCCAAAACATTTAAAAGGATGATCAAAATAGTTTTTCATGTTTTATTGAAAAATTTTGATAGAATAAAAAAAGAGATTATTTTGGGGGAACATTTAACTTCCTATGCATATGACAGATGATATAATTTTTTGAGAGTAATTTGTTTTTAATATTTCATTGAAAAATTTGGAAGAAAAAAAAAAGAAAGGAAGGAAGGAAAAGAAATCCAATGCAGTATTCAGCTCTTAATATATTTAAAAGAACTTGAAAATATTTGATTTCTAATTTTTAATCGAAAAAATTATTGGTTTCTGATTCATAATTTTTAACAATAAAATTTTTTTAATTGTGGTTTAACTTACTTTTGAATTAGCAAGCAAGATATGTTCATTTTTACCAGACATATCTCTCAATGTATTTAAAAGAACTTGAGAATATTTGATTTGTAATATTTAATCGGAGAAATTATTGGTTTCTTATTCATAATTTTTAATTATAAAAATTTTTTAATTGCGGATTTAACTTCGCTTTGAAATACATGCGAAATATGTTCACTGTTAACAGACATTATTGCGAATGTTTCTCAATGTATTTAAAAGAACTTGAGAATATTTGTTTTCTAATATTTAATCGGAAAAATTATTGGTTTCTGATTCATAATTTTTAACAACATAAATCTTTAAATTACGATTTAACTTGTCTTTGAAATACATGCAAGACATGTTCATTCTTATTAGACATTATTACGAATGTCTCTCAATATATTTAAAAGAATTTGAGAATATTTGATTTATAATATATAATCGAAAAATTATTGGTTTCTGATTCATAATTTTTGACAATTTAAGTTAAGCAATTGCGATTTAACTTGCCTTAGAAATAGCAAGCAAGATATGTTTGTTGTTAATAGACATTATTACAAATATCTATTTTAAAATAAATATTCTGCTTCAATTTAATACGATTTAATTAACTTATTACTTACGAACATTAGTGTGAAATAAAATTCTCTCTCCTTGCTATTCTCTTAATATTTGTAATAAATGCCCAATGCTGCTGGTGTATTCGGATGTAATTACACATCATATCATCTAATAAACTTTTCACGGTGATATGCGTTAAAAGCATTTCACACTTTGATGATCATGGATTGATAGATGGTCGAATGAGAGGAAGAAAGGAAAGAGAACTTTCACTTTTTTTCATCCCGTGGCTAATATTCGGCACAACGCTCTGTGCAGTGGAGCGTTCTGTTTAAGGTCACGTTTGCATTTAGCGAGTTCTGATGGAGAGACCTTGACTTACTTCGCTGCAAACATCCTCAGACAGTTTCTTTCCTCTTGGCTGACAAATCATTAAGATGGTAGATTTGAATATGAGATATGGGCTGTTTTTGTTATTTGTTTTGGTATCGAAAGGATACTGTCACGCCTTTTCTTTAATTATTGCGCGTTTTATTATGTTTTTTATGGGGGGGGATGTCAGTCTGTCACTTCTTCCGGTATTTATAATGCAAAGTTTGATAGATAGTTTTAAAATGATTATTACTTCTCAGTATTGAAACAATCGTTTTTATTTTAGTTGTTATTTGTTTTATTTAATCACTTCAAATTAATACTTAATTGAATTCATTTTTTTTTGTAAATATTACAGAAATATATGTAATCACTTTTTTTGTTTTTGAGAATAAAGATTGCATTGGTCGTAATGTTTTTCTGTCGTGCCGTTAGGTAGGAATAGGATGTTAGAGTACTGTTCGGTATCATAATTGTTCTTGTGGTCGTATTATAAAGAACACAAAAATTACTGTATGAGTAGAAATTTTTAGAGGGAATGATAGGTAGAAATGATATGTAGTAATATTATTTTGAGTTCCGATCTCATGATGCATGGAGTTTCAGTATCTAGTTTTTAATATTGTTTTAATGATGCTATTGAGATAGTATTTGTTACGAATAAGGACCATCAAGGTATCGTTGTTTAAGCTATTCAATAACTGATACTCTACACATTACTCTGCAGTTTAAGGAGAAAAAAAACAGTAGATTGCGCTTAATCATCAAGCGCTTAACTCAGAGATTCCAAAGCTTTTATACATTTACCAACAAAAAAGTTGGTAAATGGAAGTTGCTAAAAAAATTTCCATTTTGGCACATTGAATTTTTTTTAGAAGCGAGCAGTACAAGTTCTTTTCGAAAGAGGTTTCGTAGGCAATACAGCAATTTTTGTAAAGGAAAAAAAAAAAAAAAAAAAACAGTTACACCAAAAAGTTTTTTTCAAAAAAAAAAAAAAAAATCTAATATTTGGTTTGATAAAGAGATTTACCTTCATCACATTTTTGCATATCATGGAATGATACATAAATATTCAAAATCTTGTCACAAACTATCAAAAATAAATTCCGAACTACAGAGGAAACTCCTGGCTTAAACTGTTGCATTTCCATGGCGAAAAAACTGTTAATACATTTTTTAAGAAATCGATATTTTTATAATATTATTTTTGAAAGTATCTTAATTTTTGACTTAATTGTAGGTTAATCGAGTTAAAGTAAAATAGTTTATATTTGAATGAGAATCTCGTTCAAATCATATTTTAAAAAATTGTAACTTTTTTTCGTTATCTGCAATCTTGGAATTCAGAAAAAGTAGCTTATTGAATGTGATTTGAAATAATTAATAATAATACTTTCATTGAAACATTCTATGACATCTTTAAAGAAATTAGAAATAATAATTTAAAGTGTTGCCATTAACTGTTCACTTGCAATTAAGGATACCATTTATAAAGTATGGTGAAAAATTATTGTGCCGCTTGTGGTATACAACGAAACATTTTAGGTTGGCACCCATAAAAGAAAAGAAAAAAAAAAAAAAAAAAAACTTATTTTCATTTACGATTTGTGTCATTTATGTTTCTGTTGGCTTTCTTTGTAAATTTTTAAATAAGGATACCACATAATATTTGATGTTAAATGATTGTACCATTTGTGTTATATATTGTATATCCAAAGCTGGCATCCATAAAAAAATTAATAAATAAAAACTGTAAAAAGTTTTTTACATTGCCACTTCCACTTACAGTTTGTTACTTTTATTTTTTTAATTCTTAATTTTATGCTGATAACTTCAGAAATTTTTACTTTATGAAAACTATGTTATTGCTGCCGTAAAATTTTAGAAAAATTTATCCCTTAATACAAAGATGTCAATCAGATATTTTTTAGTTTAACTTTTTTAAACAGATTTACTTGCATTTATAGTTACCATAACTTAAAAACAAATTATAAAATTCATCTTGTACATAAGCGCGATCGATAAAATTTATATCACGTTTAAATTGGAATGGCAACTCGTAGATAAATAACTACATCAGTGAAGAATGCGTATATTGTTTTCCTTTAGTATGCATTTCAATATACGGGTTTAAACATATGTCTATGTATGGTTCCTTTTGGTGTAACTTCGTAGAGTATTGAAATCGAGTGCATGTTTAGATAAAAATATTCTTCCTTTTCAAGGATTTAACGCAAAATTATATACATATTTAAAGTTTTGGTTAAAAAAATGCTTGCTAAATTTCATTTATTTATCTTATTGTATATTTTAGAAGCATGCTCACTTGTACGGATAGACAAACATAATTCTGAAAATGTCTTCTTCATATTCCAAAAGGATGTATAATGGATATGTATAAAAGTATCGACATCGAAATTTTTGAAAATTACAATAACACCCCATATAACAAACTTTATTTATCAAAAAATTAAATCTCTCTCTTTCTCTCTCTCTCTCTCTCTCTCTCTCTCTCTCTCTCTATATATATATATATATATATATATATATATATATATATATATATATATATATATATATGGAACAAAATATCTGTCTGCTTGTTCGTTTGTTTGAACTTTATACAATTCCATATCCCATGAATTATAGACCATAATTAGAAATTCGGGAACCATATTCCTTAGCATTTGAAAGATAATTGTGTGTTAAAAAGCTTCCTCTCCTCTCCTAAAAAAACGTGAAATCAAGGTAGAAACATTTTCCTTTTTTTCACCATAACTTTGGATTTTATCATCGCATAAAATCATTTTTATATCATCTTAAAATTTAAAAAAAAATTACCTTTTCACTGATTCTATTTCCATATAACTATTTCTATAATTTTAATCAATTTTTCAGAATTAATTTAAACACAGCTTCTAACATCCCCCCCTTTTTTTTTGTCGAAATATAAAATTTATTTTCTATTTAATTATATCTATAACTCACGTACCTTTGCCAATGTTAAAATTAAGTTTAATTTATTTTGTGATATAAGTAATACCTTTTAATATAATGTGCAGTAATTTATTTTTTAAATACTGTCTTTTAAAGTTATTACAATTTTCTTTTATTGGTTGACCTAATTTTGTCTTACGTTTTAGTCTTTTTCAAATTCATAATATGCCCAATCAACATACCGTATGTGTTCATTATTTTTATTTTATTTTATTATTATTATTTATTTATTTATTAGCTTGGCCTCAGTAAATAAGATTTTATTTCACTTGATAAGTTTGACAGTTTTTATCGAATTATCGCAGCAATTTCAAATTCATACTTTTTAAAATACATCTACGAGCACTCTATCCTATATTTACATTTTCAAATTACAATTTTTCGCCTCCTTTAACTTCGTAGTGTCTGGAATTCAGGAATTTTTTTTCTTACTAATTAATATGTTATATTATCAAGGGTCAAAATTTAAATACTGGATTTTAAATATTAATTAAATATTTGAATACCAATACTGAAATAACGTGTGTGTGAATCCTGTCCAATAAAACTGCACAAAAATCAAAATAAATAAATAAATATAAATAAAACCATAATCAAAAACTATTTTGGCAAATTACAATTATTTTCATGCGCTTTGTATTTTGTTGAATTGTTCCTTACTTCTCATTCCATAAAAATTTTACTTATCTAAATTTAGTAATTATTTGAATTTTGTCTTTTGAAGCAATTTACAATAAGACATATAAATGTGTTATTAAATCAAAATCTAGGACAAATTAAGTATATGAGATAAAAAAAATCTCTTAGTTTTATTATTTTTCAAAATATTTAATTTCTTAAAATTAAATACCTTAAAGTTGCCAGTATCAGCGTGCGAAATTCTTATTTCCCCTACGGCTGAATATCTTTTGTTAAGTTTTATAGTATAAAAGTAAACTTTACATATTTGTGTGAAACGACGAGACTAAAATTGTCGCTTTAGGATAGGAAAACTTTAGGATAGTAATTTAGGTATTAATAATGTTAGGTATTTATTAAAGTCTGGAGTCCTAAAATCCCTTAAAGGGTTGAATATAAAAATACGAAAACTGTTCTGCATAAATATATATTCAGCGAGAATCAAGGCTGTAACGGCTTATACAATAAATAAAATAGTTTTCTATGTATTGGATTTATTCAAGATTCTGAGAATGGCGTTAAATAAATATTACTCATTCAAATAAAATTAACATTCAAATTGTAACTGGATTTTTTTTTAAGATAAAGAAATCTGTTTATTTTTTTTCCTTTATTTTTTTATTTTATTTTATTTATTTATTTCATTTGGGATAACTAAATCCTCTTTTTAACAAAATTTGCGTATCATTAAAATAATAAAGGATTTAAAATCAGTAATTCATTTGAAAATTACCTTAAAATTCTGCGAAAAATTCGGTCAAGTTAACTAACACGTCACAGTTATACCTTTCTATTAAAAGTATGATGCAGAAAAACAACTTTGTATTTGAGTTAACTTATTATTTCTCTGATTATAATGTGTTTATTTTTATCAAGTTGTATCAATAGTGCCTTGTATCTTCGTAGACAAACACTTCGATTTATATAAAATTGTATCGGAAATGTCCGAATGGCATCGCCGCTTTCGTCTCTCCCGTACTTGATTGGACTGGGTTAACAGGTGCTCCAACATCATTACACGAAATAGTTTTTCATGTATCATTTCCCTCCCCCCCCTTGTTCAATTGATACACATCTTCAGCGCAAAGACCTCCACGTCATATAATGACCTTTTTAAGCCCCACCAGTGTCGGTTTGCTGTACTGTAATGGCTGTTGGCCGAATTTTGTGTTCAGCTGCTCGCTGTCCAATCGCGTCGGGCCGTTTTGCCAGCGGTCTCTAAATCAACAGGAACAGTCTCACACAAGACGCCAGATTGGATGACCAAATCGACTGTTTTAACAATACCGTCCGCGTTTGGAGAAAAATGAAAGGTTTCTCCATTACCCAATTCATGAGATTTTTAATAGACTGTCTGAAAATACATGCGATGAAAAATATCCTTTCCTTGAAAATGTGTATTATATTTATGGTGTTGTTAGTTTTTTTTTTTAAGATTTATAGATGTATTTGGGATTTTTTTTTTTTTGTTTGAAACATTTAAAAGTATTTATATTTTTGAATTTTTGTGTAAAATAGATTGAAAAAAATGCCTATGAAACAAAAATGACCAGTTAAAAGTGTTTTGAGAATTGGAAGGAATAGATTTTTTTAGGGTGGGTAGGGGTTTCAAAAGAGTTAAAAGGAGGCATTACAAAGAAAAAAAAAAGAAAGAAACTTTTATTTTATTTTCTACGTTATCAAATAAGTAATTCTAAATTTTGCTGATAACTTACAAAATATATTATCTAGTTCATAAATGAGAAATAAACCGAATTTCTACCCAGTCCTTAAATATTTTGGTTCGAATAATTTAAAATAAATTAAGTTATTTATCAATCGAATATTTTCATATTTTTTATTAACATTATCAATATTTCCATATTTTTGAAACGAAATCAATAATGGAATATTGATATATTCATATCAGTTGATATGAATACGTCAATATTCTTTTTTCGCATTATAAAGCGTTAGGACTGTTGTAAAGCCTTTTTAAATGAACCAACTGTTTATTCTGTTATTCAGAAACTGCTGAACCCTTTGAACAATTATTATACCAAATTTGAATTTAAAAAAATCCACATTAGATTTTAATTTATGTGATTTTTCTTAAGGAATTCATATCAACATTTAGAATTTAAGAAAATAAAATTTAAAGTTGCTAAGTAGCATTAAAACATGCTTTATGCAAATATAAAAATGAAAAAAAGCTTCTCAAGAAATGGAAATTCAAACAATTTTATGAAGAAAACTGTTAAGAAATTAAGAATACAAAAATTAAAAAAAAAAAATCGATTTTTTTTTACCATTAATCGACTTTTTAACGTAATTAACTGCTTTAAAGAAATTATTTTTCTTGTTGTTTATTTATTTATTTTAGTAACGTGGTAGCAATTTAGAGAAAATTGAGTATTTATCTTTTATTTATAAAAACAAATAATAGACATGTCGTATTTTGTTTTATTAAACTAGTTCAAAATTTAAAAAACTCAATTTAAAATTTAAAAGAAATAAAATTTTTCATACTAATGGATACTGTATGTAACGTATATTGAAACGCCGAAACGACCATGACCGAAATTTTGCCATTCATCAAAAATTTCGTTCATTTCGTTTCTGTCCGATTTTGATGTCAAACGCAGATAATAAATTATAATGAATTATAAATTAGAGAGTCTTCTCATTTTAAAAGGTTTTCTTCTAACCCTTTATTTATAATCATATTCAATGTTCGTTTTATGATGTTCTACAAGATAAATTGTCATATTCTTGGGATAAAATATTTCCACTAGATTTGTAATTCCAATCATAAAAATTTTAAACGTTCGAATCACTTATTTTATCCGAAAATTCTTCAGTTTGATACCTGAAAAACGGTGTTTTAAAGCATGATTGAAATAGAATCTTTCACGTATTTGCAGACATTTTCCGATCTTTCAAAAAGTATAATTTTGCTTATTAATATTGTAAATGCAGAATAATTAGATAGTTCCTTCAATGAAGTAAAAATCTCTAATTTCTCACGAAACCATTTTTAAACTACAACAGAATCTAAATTTGGTTAATCAGGTTTTTTTCGACCCATTAATTAACTTCGTATTCATTTCGTACAAATAAATTGCATTTTTTTGAATATATTGTAATAAAAATGTACAGATCGTTCGAGGTTTGCACAAGTTTCAGCCATTCATTACAAGTTTATGTTGTTAATATAAAATGAAAAATACATAATGGTATTTATATTCCTTTATATTTTATTTGGAATTTGTCATTTATATAGAAAGATGGGAAATATGAAAAAAAAAAAAAATGGGTATAGTTATTTGTGGTTTTAGAAATCAAAATATCTTTTTAAAAAAATTCAAATTTTAACATTTTATCTCACTTCTATTTCCAGTTTGTCTTTTATTATGATGAAACAAGAAATTCACGAAAAAGGTTTCATCTAAAAAATTTTATTGCCACTTTGTCAGTAAAAAATAAATGAGATAATGATAAATTAAAAAAAAAAAAAAATTAAACCAGACCGTTAGTGCCAAAAAGCTATCTTAACAATTCCCATCTACAAATATTAACGAATTTCATTAGCTGCCCCACTTCCCGATTTAGGATCATTAATCGATGTTTAACTAGCCTTGCTTAAAAAACAATTCCTAAACTATCTAGATTCTGTATAACAAAAAGCAAAACAATGCATGAGCAATGAGGGGGAGAGGTGATATTGCAAAACAAAACACCAAGAACAACAACACTAATATCTTTTCCTGTAATGAGTTCATCAAGTAATTTAGTTAGTTGTTCCTTGTGATTCTTGTAACCTGTAATCTAAGCCCCCTCTAAGATCTTCCCCTCCTCCTCTTGAATTTTTGCACACACGTTGCATAACTGTCGGGTTTGAAGAGTCGCCGTGGATAACCGTCGTGGTAAGCCCCCCCCCCCCTCCTTTGCTCTCCCTCCCCCGGAAATGACATCCTTCCCCCCCGTTTGCGACATCCTCCCCGAAGGAAAATGGCAAGTTTCCAAAACTCGGAGAGGCGCGCGTTTCACCTGCCTCCAACATAAAATATCCCGATGAGACGCTCCCGTCTCTTAACATGGGTCTTTTTTATTTGTTTGTTTGCTTTTTTTGTTTTAAAAAACAGAAATATTAGCCACTGCGAGAAAGCGAAATACACCGCTAATGTTCACGGTTCCCAGCTCCCAGTGATTCTCATCTTTTTTGTTGTTTTCCTTCCCTCTCTTTCGCCTTCTAACTTCTTCCTTTCTTTTTTTTTTCTGTTGTTGTTGTTGTTGCTGGTTAAGTATTGCTTGATAGTAGATATTATGTTTAAATTATTGTTCTTTAACAAAATGAGTGATAAAGACGAAAATATATCGATTTAAAAATGGAAAGAATTGATGAAGTGAATAAAGACGCATCAAAGAGTAAAAATGTTTGACTAAACTGTTTGCAATCAATGTTTCATTTTTTAAATGTATATATATATGAGCATGTGTAATTAGAAAGTGACTGATTTGAGTCTTGATTTGGCCCACTTTCAACCAACGATTTATGTATAAAATCCCAGAAGTTCTATGGCTGCTGTAGCGAGAAAATTAGCGAAATGTGGAATATATTTTTGACCCTTTACCCAGGTTAATTTTTTTTAAAAGCGTATTTCCAAATTAGGGGAATTACTGTATTACCAGCATTCCATAATCATACTGTGAAACCTCGATTACTTTCTATTGTAATGCTAAAATGTTATAGAAAAAAGAACCTTAATCACAAATTATAAAGGGCTTATTTATCAGAAAAAATAAATAAAATTAATCGGAAAAAGTAAATCAACAAATCTGTATGTACAGAAACTGCTTATATTACACAATAATTATTTATGTAAGTCTCCTATTGTAAATAAAATTATTAAAAATCTTCATTCTTGTCCCTTTATCCAGGTTTAAAATTAATAAAAGTGTATTTCTAAATTGGGCAGTTACTATATAATTATGCTGTGAAACCTCGATTATTTATTTGTTAGTGTAATACTAAAATGTAATAGAAAAAACTAATCACAAATTGAATAGGACTTCTTTATCCGAAAAAACAAAAACGATTAATCGAAAAAGTAAATCAACAAACCTGTATCTACATAAACTGTTTATTACGTCATAATTGTTTATGTAAGCCTTTTATTGAAAATAAAATTATTCAAAGGTATTGTTGACAGGTGCCCTGTACTCCCCATTAGCTTTGATTGTCACGCCGCATAATTCCGTCAATAATTACAATTTAAATAATCTTAGTAAAGTTCTTTAGTTTATAGTTTTATATATGTATGAGCAACAACATAAAATGGACATATAATTCTATATTTATATCATATTTTATTTAAAAATATCAATACATATTTTATTATATGCCTGTGATTTTTATGACAAATATGCATTTATTAATTTCATGTCAGTTTTTTTTTCATGCTTCCTTATTCTTGTTACGATAATTATATTGATAGCGATTACAACATAAGTTTCGCCTTGTATAAACTTATTTTAATACTTTTAATTTTTTCTTTTTTTAATGTATCTTTTATTTAAAGTTAAAAACATTTATTTTAATTCTTTCTTTCTAATGACACACAGCGATTTTTCTTTCTGTCCTCCTTTCTTTTTCGGAAAGGAGGCATTTTTTTTAAAAATCAAATGTTGGTCAAGAGGTCCCGTGTAAATATTCGATACTCTCTTTGCAGTTAAGCAGACAGACACAACACAGACACCCTGTACCGGTTTCTTTGCAGATTTACACTGCACACCCTCTTAATCGCGTACCCTGATGACACCTGATCTTTAGTGCTCGGAAAAAATAAATAAAATGAAATAAAAAAAAAGAGGGTTACTAAGAAGCATCTATTTACATGAGGGATCATTCTCTTAGTGAATTTGAGTAAAATCTTCTGTTAACTTTCCATCCAATGGCACGATTGAATTAATAATAATACTCATGATATTCTTATTCTGTAATATTTAATTTTTTGAATCTACCATACTTGATTAAAATAATTTTAGGGCTTAAAAATTTGCGCTATCAAAAAATTAATTTCATAAATCTCCGCACTTAATTAATGCGCGTTTAATTTAACAAACAAAAAAATTAATAAATGAAAAATATACAGAAAATAATTTAAACTATGTAGATTTTTTTTAATTGGAAGACATGGTTTGAATAATATGATTGCAAAAGGAAGAAAAATAATTAAATATTAAAAATAATTTTGAAAAATTAAAAATAATTAGTTTTAAAATTTAATTTTAGAACTTTGTTTAGTTTTTATTTATTTCAATACAAAAGGAAGAAAATAGGTAAATATAAAAAAAAATTTTTTTAATTAGTTTTAAAGTTTAATTTTGGAACTTTGTTCAGTTTTTATTTTATTTTCCAACCTTTATTAATAATTGTTTTCCTTTTAAAATTTACATTTTAACTTTTTCATTAACTTAACAAATAATATTCGATTCAGTTCATTTTTATCATTATTGTATCAGTTCATTTTTTCTTTTATTGCTGAATCTAAATGGAGAACATTTGTGATTAACAAGCTAAATTTTAATTATTTTTATTCTGAGTTGCCCATTAAGTGTTCCTGATGACGGATTTCTCCTTTCTAACGAGCTGTTTAGCCAAAGATACATTGTATTCTTTCGTAATAAAAAAAAATAATTTCCAAATTGTGATAATCTTTTAAATTTAGTCAATATATTTTTGCAATGTGCACTTAGATGTGAAATATTAAAAAAAACTGCCCACGAAAGTTGGGGGGGGGATGTCCTGTATAACTGGTTTCTCTGCTTTTCTGCTGGACTTGCAGTGAAAATTCTATTTTACGAAATCTTCGTTTATCCTGTATGCACTACTTCGTTGCAAATGCATCTATTTTTTTGAATCTCTCAGATGCTTTATTAAGAATGAAATTGACCCGCTTGAAATTATTTTTTGTATAAAATCAAAATAAGACATCTAGGCAAGAACGATGTCTTTTGTATGATCTTTTTTTTTTTTTTTTTTTTTTTTTCATATTTTAGTCTTACTTTTTAATTATATTTATATAAAGAAAGAGAAAGAATTGGAAATTTCACATTCTTTTAGAGAAAGTTTTGATTTTATTTATTTATTTCATACCAGTAAATGCATATAAATATTTCGGTGATATCACTTCACTGATACGTTAATGTGTTTTCTGGCTATCTCATTTTCCCCAACATATTTCTGTAAAAGGAAAGTTCAGCAAATAATTTGAGAACAGATACTTTCTTTAGAGCATATATTTTAAGATATTATGTTGCTATAATTATATATTCTTTAAATTCTAGTATTTACTTTTTAACATGAACATGAAGGAGCATGATGATACTTTTTTGTTGTTATTGTTGATTATTTTTCATGTTTTTACTCGAGTCCTTATGAGATGTTAAAATCATAACATTTTATCTGAATCAAATATTATTTATCAACCTCTTATCTATTCTTATCTTATCTATTTTTTATAATCAAATTAAATGACAATTACTTCAGATGTTTGTAGAATCATGTATAATTTCTGAGTCGAACAAACCGTTTTTGAATAAATTAATGTTAGCTTACAACTTTGAAAAGCGATCATTCGATGCATCAGAACGATGACCTGAGAGATTTAAATATTATATATTTTATTACGAAAATATTTTTAATATACTTTTTATTTTCAACCCATTCGTGTAAACTTCCTTGATGACTACTTTTCTATAGTTTTTTTTCCAGGTGAATTCATTGTATTATTATGAAAAGTAAAAAAATCGAGAAATATTGCAAGCAAAGTTGTGATTGGATTATTTGAATAAATATGTATGTTTTTTTAATTTTTATTGAATGGTTGAATTAACTTTGGCGTCTTCCCAGATTGCATACCACCCTTTACTCATTTCGCATTGCGGGCCAGCTGTGGGATACGCGTCCTGCCGCGAGACTTCATCTAAAAATAATTGCATTTTATTGACTCCATCTCGTTAGTTGGCGATTAAATCCATGCTCCCTGTTGCGCCACAGTCGAGTTTGTCTCCACGAACATGTAGAGGTACTGATGCGAACGTGAAATAAAAAAAAATAGAGAGAAAGAGAAAGGGTCCCACGCCTTTGCCGACCACGTGGTCTTCAGTGGCTAGTGTCGTGAGATGCGAAGGTCGAGATGACCCTTGCAACAGTCGACTCGAGCCATCCCATGAAGGTCATTGCAGCGCCACTCGCAACCCTTCCAAACTTGCGGTCGCCGATCGTCCACTTCCCCTCCACTCACCTGTTGGATACCTACCCACCTTGCTCGTTTGACCACTGGCGTGGGCAGTTTTTATGATTTGGACCCCTCGGCAGAACCGTTAAATAGTTCTAATGTACGGCCTGTCCTGCTTTCGTAGGATTTTATAGCCTTACGTTGCAGCATTTTTACACCATCTGTGCATGCAATAAATTCACTGTTTAAGGGGGAGAAAAAATATTTTTTAATGTATGAAATATATTAGGGATTTAATATTAGTGAATGAGGTATATTAGTGATTTAATATTAGTGAGGTGTATTAGTGAAGGAAGTATATTAGTGGGGTGTTTTAGTGAGTGAGGTATATTAGTGATTTAATATTAGCGAGGTGTATTAGTGAAGGAGGTATATTAGTGGGGCATTTTAGTGAATGAGGTATATTAGTGATTTAATATTAGCGAGGTGTATTAGTGAAGGAGGTATATTAGTGGGGTGTTTTAGTGAATGAGATATATTAGCGATTTAATATTAGTGAGGTGTATCAGTGAAGGAGGTATATTAGTGGAGTGTTTTAGTGAATGAGGTATATTAGCGATTTAACATTAGTGATGTGTATTAGTGAATGAGGTATATTAGTAATTAAATATTGGTGAGGTGTATTAGTGAAGGAGGTATACTAGGGATTTAACATTAGTGAGGTGTAGTAGTGAATGAGGTATGTTAGTGATTTACTAGAAGCAAAATCTACTGTAAAATGTTTTGCAATTTGATTGAGCTATTTATTTTTATAAATATTTAATTAAATATTTTTATGTGAGAATTTGAATACTCTTAACAGATGATTGAGAAATAAAGAAACCAAATCTGAAACAAGTTGATACGAATTGAATACCCTGCATTTTATACACACACACATACAGAAAAGTATTCGTCAAAGTTCAAACTCGACATATTAACGAATTTTGGCGTTTTAAATCGCCTTTAGTCCGAATAAAACATTTCTGAAATTCTGTCTTTCTGTAAATATAAGTCAAAAACGTTTTGAGATAAATTGATGATATTTAGTATAGGAGCTTTACATTAAATTTTCTGTCACATTTGAATAAAATGAATACAAAAGAAAATGTTTGTTAATCTGCCCAAGCACAAGTAATGCGATAACTGCAAAACGCAAAGCACAACTTGGATATAATTTCGCACACAATTTTTTTCATCTGTAGATCCATACTATAATATGAATCAATTCTGTCAACGAATTGACCGCGTTTGTCAAGTTCTACATTCGCTTGGACGTGAATGCTCTAACTCGTAAACTCAATGACTTAGTTAAATTCTATATGGTATGCGATCTTTCTACTAAAATGTTTTGTTTTGTGTCAAATTTTAATTTAAATCCAGAGACAAACCAGTGGCAGTGGTCTCCCTAAAACTTTCTCACATACTCTCTAATAAACTTGTCACGCCAAAGAACTCCTTAGTATTGGCGTTCAATAATTATGAAATATTAACTTTTGGCGTGAATTAAACATTTTTACTGAAATCTTATTATTATTATTTGGCGATTTGGTAAATTATTTGGCGATTCATTCCTAGCATACGTTAAAAGTACCCAAAAATCGAGTGTTTGTTTTAGAAATTTTTTCTCTTCCGATTGAAACAAAAACTTTACACAAAGCTGCACTTGTAGTCACAAAATCCCAGACCAAATTTGATATATTTAAGGCATTGCGTTTTTGAATATTGAGTTTGCATATTTCTGAAAGTACAGACCGATAGACAGTCAATCCGTCGTTGCATTTGGCTCAGAATTTCACAGGTGTCTACACTATAGACTTTAAATCTCTGTACCGAATTTTATCTATCTAATTTTTTCGTTTTGTTATTATCGTGTTAACATATGTTCGAATAGCCGAACAGACAGTCTTCCTCTGAACAGATTTTACACAAAATTTGATAGATATCTTCAAATTTGACGGCAATACTATATACAAAAATTTGAACCATCTAGCTCAAAGCATTTTTGAGTTATTTTTCTCACAGACTGACGGACGTTTTCCTAAAATGTGTTTTCGAACTCAGGGTCTAAAACGTAAAGATTCATCAAAATTTCGAGTTCGAAATTTTTGACGATTACTATATTTTCTCTATACTGCGTATAGAGAAAGTAAAAAAGGCTTACTATCTTTTCTTCATGGCGACTTCTGCCTTTCTGAAGATTCACGATTTTTACACTGATTTAAGATTGATACATTTAGGAAGACAGCGGCTTTATTTAGAAGTCTACGAGATGGTTTGGGGGAGGAACACACCTGTTAGGCTTTATGTCAGATGATTTGATTTTGAATTTTAAAAATATCGCTCTACAAAAGTGTTATGTAAAATATCAGTCAGTCGCATTACGACACTATATATCACGTAACTTAAGTGAATTAAATATCAAGGGTTGTCTTGCATATTTTATAAATTATATAATTTTTAAAATATTAAATGTATTTAAGTGAATGGAGTCTTTTGTTACACGTGATAGTTCTAAACCGCTACTTTAAAATTCTCCTCTTATGATATCAAAGACGATAGCAGATTAAACCACCCTTCATGGTTGGTTTCATGTTCACCAAATCGGATTTATAAGTTCATCGGATTAACTGAGTTTCCTCAACACAGCTTTCATAAATGTTTATTTACGAAAAGAAGTAAGTTTTTAAAAAAATTTAATTGATTAATAATGTTTCGATTTGTGCAGTAATTGTAGTTTTGATTTGTGAAGCATGAGCTATTATTAATAATAAAATATCAGTTGCAAGGTTGTAGTTTTTAAACTTTACATAAACAGCCAAATAAAACAGGAGAATTGTGTTTTTGAGTTCAGAATAGCAAATTAACTAATTTCCTTTTATGGTTGTTAAAAAACATCAAAATTCAAGAAATAATTTATTTCAGGGACAGGAACTTCATTATTGATAAAATAATATAATCAGATGAAAGAACCGAAGAGAACTAAAATGAAGAAGGGTCGGTTATCGAAATGGAATCTCATTAGGAGAATAAGGAACCACAAATGTACATATTAAGAACAATTTAGGAAATATTACATTATTGAGAATACAGAGAGGTTTTTTTCCCTCATATGCAATTTAGTCAACCCCCCTTTTTTTTACAAAAACATGTTTTATTTAGTAAAATAAAAGTATTAATAAATGACAATAGTTTACATTTGACATATTTTGCGGTTAGTATTTTAAAGAAAATATATTTTTTTGTATTTATTTGCTTATTACTACTGGAGAATTCGTTAAAAGCACTTTCTATTGAAATTTTCGGAACTTTATATTCTTTTTATCCTCTTTCAGGTTTTTGATCCCTTATGATTTAAAAAAAAAAAAACCCTTCTATATTGAATATTCTAAAACACTTGTTCGTGGAATTATCTATTATTATATTTCGGAAAAGCAAAACAAAAACAAAGCAACAACATTATCTTGCAATTCGATAAGGATGTTAGCGTGTAGTTAGTTCAATTCGTTAACTGCGAGGTGGTCCAGGTAAAGAAGAAGTTTCTCCATCGACTCAGAAATTTTACAGTCTATTGATTTTCTTCGAGAGTGGTTTAACTAATGTGATGATATCGGTAACGATAGTGACAGTTATTGTAAATTAATTCATAAAATAAATTTGCGTGATTAAATTTTAGTACTTTTTTTTAATTATCTTTATGTGCCTAAACTATCTCACAGCATTTTTAATCGTTAGCTAATGAATCGAAATACACGCCTAGATCGTTATCGGGGTGCCAGGCAGCATTTCACCTAAATACGAGAGTCACTAACAGTTGTTTTATGATAACCTATGTATATCAAGTCCGTAGTGTACGCGAACTTGAAATGCAACAAAATGCTTATGATTAACTGTTTTTCGAAACCAGCCGTCTAAATTGAAGAACTTTCGATACGAGTTTGATCTCTTTAAATAGAGTTAGTTGCCGAACGAGCATTCGAACAATGGTTTCTGATTCAGTGATTTACTTAACTCTCGAAAGTGTGGTTTCGACTTGAGGCAGTCAAACGGCGTGACCTCTTTCGAAAGCGCCCGCTCCTTTGTTACATCAACGCGCCCCTTATTTACGAGGAATTGTTACAGGCAGAATTTCTTTTTGTTCTTGTGGCTATGTATTACTCGCTTCTCTGACAAGAAATGACCTCGGCGGTCAGGAGAGAACGCTCACTCCCTACCCCCCGTTTGACCAAGCGAGAGTTGCGGCTGTTTCGTCACGTGACATTCTGAATTTAAAAAAATAACAACAAATAAAAGGCAAGCGGATGTCGTTAAAGATCTCGGACTCCGGCCTTGGGAGTGTAACTTCTTTTTTATTAATTTTTTGACGGTCTGGACGTATTTTATTATATGGTTCAAAAGTCATCCCATGGTGATCTGATTTAGAGGTCAAAGGAGGGCGGTTTCGGGTGATGAGACGTACTTCGGAATGGTTGATTTGGAACCCATATGTTGTGGACTTAAAAAAAATGCAAACGCATTAAAAAAAAATAATGTGTTTACTTCCGTTATATTGCAACGCCTCTTTTTGTGATTATCATTCCAAATTCGAAGTCTTCGTAACTAATCTTAGAGAGAAAAATAAATAAAAGAGTTAGAATATTCGCTAATCGATATAGTAAAGAAGTTGAAAATATAGATTCAGGTAGATTGAAACTATCTGTTATACAACTTCTTTGTGTATTACAGCGAGATTTCTTTACTTTTTTTAATCCATTTGCAAATTATTATTGGTAAAATTTCAAAGTATTCTTTTGGTCGCCATATTTTATAGTTATATAAGAATATTTTATAAATTATGCAGTTAAAAAAATTGCACAATAAAAAATAAATTCCAAGTGTACAGTGTGTGTGACATAAAATTAATACTTAAAAAAGAATAAAAGAAATAAACCCTAAAACCATTAAGAATCGTATTAGAAACTTAAAAGTTGTATACTTTATTCGAAGCTTACTAGAGAAACTCGACTTGATTAGAAGATATAATTGATTGTTTGTAAAAGAAATGAAATGTAATGCCGTTACTTTGTAAAATCGAACGGAATATTTTGATACAAGATTTCGTTTTAAAAAATGCAGCTCTTAACTTTAAATAGCAACATGTAGAAAAACTTTAATATCACAGGAAATTTTTGTCAAAATAATCAAACTTTGTATGACGATGTTTTAAAGTCATTTGTTAAATTTCATTAAAATTTGAAAAATTACCATTAAAGGCAATTTTGTTTTGACCATCATTAGCCATTTCTTTATATATCATCTGTTTGACTTATCTACTCCCTTTTTTTTTTATTGTTTGGTAAATGTTATGTACGCGTACGCTTCTAAAATATTCTTTTAAGCTTTCCTTACCTTTTAAGGAAATGCTTAAAAGAATAATTTAGAAGATTTAAAAAGTTTTATTCTTTATTGATATTGCATGTTTCTCTTGATACAGAATTAATAAAAAGTCGAAAAAGCGCTATTCAATTTTAATTTTATTATTTTTTGAAATTTACGTTGGAAATCAACCGATTTCTACAACTTGAATATACTTTTTGTTTACGGAAGCAAGTACCCCTCCAGTACAGGTGTGATTTCAAAATGCCTCATTCCTTTTCGTGTCCAGTACCGTATCGGAACTAACGTATTTTTATTTTATTTACTCACTCTACCTCTTTATAAGCCCTCAGCGGGAGTCCCTTTATTGTATCCGCATCACGACAAACTGGCCAGTGTGACAAGTGTCCACCAGATGCGTTCGAACAGAGGGGGCACAAACTTGCTGGAAGGGAAAAGCTCAAGGAAGAGGAATACACCCCTCCCCGTCAGTCCAACCTTGTTGTGGAAAGCAGGTCATTGCCCTTGCTTGACCCCCCCTTCCTTGAGAAAAACCCCCGTCCATTGCCCTCACTGGTCATTCCTAAAAGGTCGTGCACTTGTTGTCTCGCATACCGATGGCTGAAGTGGACCCCGGGCAACCTGCGCCACGTGACCCGCCGCGGGATGCCGAAACTTCTGACTTGACCCCTGACCCGGAGAGCTAGACAGTCACTTGTTTGTTTACTCGCCGCTTTGTGGGCAGGAGATGGACAGCCCTGCCCTGGGGACATTACAAATTACGGACTGCCCGGGACTAAATCTGTACAAATGATATTTCGTTGTTATTCCGGGTCTTATTTCTTCCCTCCCCTCCAGGCTCTGGAGTGGCCTTTGTGTTTTGTGCGAGTTCATTATGTAGATAGACATCCATATAACTACATTATATTTGTAGTTTTTTTTTCATCTTATTACTTTTGTGTACGTTCAAGTACATGTATTGGAAAATCTGGGAAAAAATATTATTTTATTTGAAAGTAATGGAAGATAAAGTTTTGGTTATCTGCAATGTGTGTAAAATGCTTTTTGTTTTATTTTGATTGCATCAAACTTACATGTTTGCTCAAGTATTTATTTAGAAAAACCAGATTAAACGGAAATGTACAAAATGGTGCAAACGCGCGATACAGAAAAAAGTAGAATGCACACATTGATATAAATCAGGAATTTAACTTCTCATCTCCTCCATTATATAATAAAACTTCTGTAAACCTTTTTCATTCAGAAACCCTTCAAGGCTATAAAAAATAATACAACTCTTTATATATGAAAAATAACTACGCGAAATCCATATTAACAAGATTAAAATAAAAAGAAAAGTCGAGTAGAGCATTACTTAATGAAAAAAAAATGTATTTATTGACAATGTTATTTATTGATTTGGTAAATATTATCGGAAACTTTCAACTAAAAGTGACTTTTTGAATCATTTACCTGTGCCTAAATTAAAATTCCCGTGTTTATGGCGTTTAAAAAAAAAAACATTTTTAAAGTAATTTTGATGTTTTAAGAGTCAAAATGGCACTTTAAATTTATTTTTACTACATGCTTAAACTGAAGCGAAAACATACCAGCAGATTGTACTTGTTTACAGACACATTATATTTCCGAGATCTGATAAATCTGGTGAATCACTGCTAATTGAATTAATTTTTCTCCCGACGAACAAGCTGAAATTACAAAATTGCAACTTAATGATGCTAACTTGAGATTAAATCTCGAACCATTAATGGCGTTAAAGCTGCAATTATTTGAGTTAATCTGATTATTAAATTACTGGAGAATGTGGTTGACTCTGACACTCAATTAATTTTCAGAATCCTTAACCAGTAGTCAGATGATTAGAGTAAATTTTAATCCATAAATTGCTCTGGATCACCTGCCATTAAATGAGACAAAAATTACTAAATTCAAATAATGCTTATAACACAGATATATATTTTGCATGTATATCTTCTTTTTATTGTTGTTTCTGTAAATTTAAATTTCATCAAGAATTCAAATTTCGTTGCGATCTTTGTTGTTTTGATGATGACCATCGTCCATCATACCTCAAGAATATTTTCTGTTTAAATAATGATGACTATCGTCCATCATCATTATTTAAACAGAAAATATTCTTGAGGTATTTTAAATTTTGTTTGAAATTCCTTAAATATTCTTCCAACGCAAAATTTTCTTTAAATGTCTTCATCAAATATTAAAAATTATTTTTAGAATGTATTATGAAAGGGAGTTGGATATTAATCTTAATTTGAGACAAGAATTAGAACTATATTCATATAACTAAAATTTTTGGTTGGAACACATTTAATTTTATTAGAAGCTTTTCTTTCTTATAAGCGAATTGGGAACATTTTATAATTAATGTAAGGAAAATTGAATATACTGTGATTTTGTATTCTTATAGAATAGTTCTTTTCTTCTTCCAGAATATACGAATGTTTGGCCAATTTATTTATTTTTGAGGATTAAAATTCAACATTAGTCATTCAAATTTATAAATATGACAGAAAACAATTAATTAAAATTTTATTTTATAGGAGTCTCGGTTTGAAAAAAAAAATAGTCATAAAAAAACTGTGAGGTGTTTCCTTCAAACCTACAACTATGTATGAAAGAATACGAAGTTGTTTTATTATTTTTTTATATCTCATCTGAATTCATGTTTATAATCTTCTTTCAACATTTTCTGATCCTTCTTTCGTTACAGTGAATATTTCAAAACACTACTAGATTAGTTTCCTATAGATTGTAGAGTTCCTCAGCATGCGACACATTCGAATCTCCAGCTCGCTGCGAAAGCTGCTTTAGAGAAATCTCCACACCCCTTGCACCCTCCATCCTCATGCAAATGTGCCTCGCCCATGCTCTTCTACTACATCCATTTTTAATAGCCGTCACTGGACCCTTCCAGCTATCGACCCTGCTCTCCCCCCCCGTGTTACATTCCCTCCCCCCAATCGATCCGCGCTTACCTCTTTCCTCTCTTTTCCTGCCTCTAATGATCCCGCTACTGCTCTCCATCCTCCATGGCATCCTCATCTGCATCTTCTCTCGAATAACAGTCGCACAGTACGAATGGGGACGCGACTTCTGTTTTAAATGGCGGAAATTTCGGAAAAGGGGGAATGGGCTTGCGTTCGAAGATCGCCGACGACTCTTGGAAATTAGAGACCCCGCTTTTGAAATGTGGTCTATAAATTGGAATAGGTGTTCACATAAAATGCTGGAGGAAAATGGGAGGGGGGAAGGAAGACTTCAGACTCGTAAAGGGGGGGGGGGATAAAGCCATCGCGAAAGACTTTGGTTTACTCGTTGGGGCTGTGTATTCTCTCAATTTGCATTTGTTGAAGTGCATGGCGTAAGACGTTTTAATATTTTAGACTTCAGTTCATAGGTTTCTTGAGGTTTCTCTGTTCATTTGTTTTAATAAAATTTACACATTTATTTTACTGTATACGGATTGAAGTTTTTGTGTTCAATCTTTCAGTATTTGTAACTACATAAATCTCTAAAACGAGAATTGTGATATGCAACGGGACTTATTCTAAACCAAATATTTTCCAGACATGCATAACGAATTATTATATTAGTATTTAGTAGTTACTTTGCGTGTGTGTGTGTGTGTGTGTGTGTGTGTGTGTGTGTGTGTGTGTGTGTGTGTGTGATATATGGAAACACTAAATTGAATTTTTTCATAGTTATTTTATTTGAGTCAATTAAAAATCTCAGATTTATGAAAATATTTGTTCTGTTGTTTATCTATTTAAACATTCTAAATCATTTTTTAAAGTTTAATAAGTTAAAATTTGAGGAAATTTAAAAATTCATTAGAAAGGGAAAGAGATTCTAAGCAATATTTTTCAGTGGCGAAAACAATAAAAGTTGATGCGATTTTTTTAAAAAGCCCAAATTCCATATTTAATAGAACTTTAAAAAGTTTTTCTATTATTTCCTAATTGATGTAAATTTATTGAATTTGTTTTTAAAAAGCAATTTATTTGAATTATAATTCTTGTTTCATAATGCATTTCGGAATTTGGCTGAAAAAGTTATTAGTTTTTTTAGGCTTTTAAATATCTTATTTATTTAAATTTATTGTGCGTGAATAATTCGTCAAAAGATAAACATAGGCCCCATTTTTTTTTATTTCTGTGTTTTTATTGATTATTTCTTTATATATACACTCACATATATGCATTATTCGTATTCAACACCTTATGATGGACAGAGCAATGAATTGGTATTTTGTCGAGTTTCCTTTTTACCTACTAACACTGAGATAAATAACAAAAAATAAAAGATCAAAATTTAAAAGCGAGAAGTATTTAAAAAAAGTAGAGAACAAAAATAAATATCTTCTATACAAAAATAAATATTTAACGTAAGAAGACTCGGAACCGTGATCTACGATTGTTTTTCAACATTTATTTAAAAAAAAAAGAAAAAAAAAAAAAAAAAAAGGGAGCTGATCAAGAATAATATATACATAGAACGAATTTTGAGTAAATATTTTCAGGATTTGTATTTATTTATTTTCTGTCAATTCTTTTATAATTATTTATTTTTGTGTCATTTCCGATTGTATCATCATGGTTGAAAATACAATTATTTATTTTACTCTTGTTTATTAAACGAGATATTCTAAATCTTGTTTTGAGAAATATTGGAAGCTAGTTGCACCTTAGGAACAACAAGAGAAAAGAAATAAAACTTCTTTTTTATTTTTATCAACAAAAACAAAAGAAAAATTTAATTTATTTTCGAGTCGCGAATATTTTAAAGCACTTTATTGTTATATTATGAAGCTTGAAAAGTTCTCAGATTTATAAAATGTAGTTTATTGTAATCTGTTTAAGAAATATCGAACAGCTCAAATATTTCGTCATCCATTTATTATTGTTGAAGGAATATGTCTGTAAAGATAATATGTTAACGTGATAAAAAGGCTTTAGCGTTTAAGAAATTTACAAAATCCGCTTGATTTTAATCTCGTATGTGTTCATTTGATAGAGTAAAACTTTGCCAAAATTTTTTTCTGTTTAAATAATATGGATTTGAATGTTTACGATCTTTAATTAAATATGCGAACTTGTTTTAGATATGGTTCATGGTGAATTTTGTATCTCTAATAAATTTTTGAATTATTTAAAATCATATAAAAACATCTAGTTTAGGTTAGGCAACATGTTTTTTTAGTTCCCAACATGTTTTTTAGTAATTTTTTTTTTTTCATTTTTTTTATCTAGGTTTTGGCACTTTATAGTGGAATAAAAAAAAAAAAAAAAAAAAAAAATAGAAGCTAAATACAGTATTTCCTTGAATGGGAACTTTTGATTATCTGAACTTTTTTTCTGAATCTGGCTATGTAATGTAACTAGTAAATGTCGTAAATCTTACATCTTGGGAAATATTTCTTAAATATTGCTGTAATATAGAGAAATAATTAATCAATGACATACTAAAGCTAATGCTATTTAATTGTCATGCCGGAAAATTTTAAAAAATTTATTCTTAAAATATTTAAGTTATTCTTTCCCCTAACATACCAACATATGGTTGGCACATTCCAGGAAATAAAAAAAAAAAAATAATCAAAATAATTTCTGAAAAATTTTGCTTTTTAATTCTAGAAAGTATTTTCAATATTATTGGCTAATATTTTCTTAAATCTTAATATATCTTAAAACAAGATTCATTTAAGTTATGTAAAATTATGTGTCAAGTAATTTCTATTTTTGGAATTGCATTGTACATTTTTTATATCAGAACATTTATTCTTAATATTTTTCACTTCCTAAAAACTATCTTAACGTTTATTTCATGATGCATTCCATTTTGAAGATTATTTTATTACAAAAACGTAAAATATAGAAAATTTTTCCATGTATGATGGAGTACTGCGCGTCAGTTCTATGGCATTTATGTAAAAAAGCGTTTCATAATATGAATGGATATGAAATTGTTATTTGGATAGGAAATTGCTTTCCTTTTTCCAACAATTACGATTCTATTTTGTTGAAATGAAACATCATAAATTTGTTGAATCAAGCATCGACTAAATACATAATGTAAATTACTGAGAAACGAGGACTGCGGGTACTTGGGGATATTTAATTGTTTGAATTTTAGCTTTATTATTATTGCCTGAATTTTTGACTTTAATGCCGATGCTTTACAAAGCAAGAGACCTTCGTCCATATTTCTAACTTGAGTGAAAACGATCCTGCAATTATTCACATCTGGGATTCAAATTAGTAAAAGTGTCAACATCTTGTATCTAACCACTTCATTTTCAACATCATCTGTTTATATCTCACGAATAGAAATGGGGTTGCTTATGAGCCTAATTTCCAAAACACAGCAGATCTGCAGGAATTCCTTCCCGAAATCTCATTTCCATGTCTGCACCACCCTCAATTTCAAAAACGAATTCCGAATAAAACCCCCTCTCGAGGGACTCAAAGCTAACATATTCAAACTGTCGCTATCCTTTCATCCCTCGTTATAACTGCGACCGCGCCACAACCGGAGGGGGGGGAGGGCGAGATGCAGTGCCTTCATTTGCATATTTGTAGCTGAAGCAGAGGTTCTCATCACCAGGTATGAGGCTGTCCAAATATTTAACATTCTTGGAGTGCACCTCTGCATCGTTGAGAGCTCACTTTGAATGAGGCCGGGGACTAATCCTCGCGGGTGTAGCAGATATTTCGAATGCTATGAAAAGGGATGTGCGCTTACAATTACCATGAGGAGTTGCGTGCACCCTTGATTCCAAATACAGGATTGTGTGGAGTTAGAACTCGGGGGATGTAAATCAGCTCGGAAAATGTTTCGGAGTATGTTGCAATTTATTGAAGCGAGCAACGGACGGCAACAAAGGAACTTAAAAATTAGCCATCGATGTACAAAGGATAACTTACTGGTTACGGGAAGTCAGTATAAATTTTCGGGAAATAGAGAACACATTTTGATTCCTTTTCGGTTTTCCGTATTGTTCTTTTAACTTAAGCTACTGCGTTCGGTATTAAATTAATAGTTCCGGAGTCAGGCTTTGCGAAAAGGCAGTGAATTGTATGTATCGGATAATGATCCGAGGAATATTCAATAAGAATTTTATTCCACTGCAATGTGTGATGACTTATAAATTTGAAAATGAGTTCAGTGGGTTCGTGTAAATGGAGATACAGTATAGTGTAACTCTGACGAATTGGCGGCCGGTTTTCGAGCTTGGATAGACGAACGTGTTTGCTAAGATGGAGAAAAATACGAAACGGAGAGCAGGTACGGAGGAACCATACATCCGTGACAAATTTTATTGTGTTGAACTCGGAGTATTTTCCTCCCTACTTCTTATTATTTCGAAGTTTCGATCGCGTGTAATGATCATTTGAAACGTGTCTTGAAACAGATCTGGTTATTTTTGTCCCATTTCTGTCTCCTAATTCATAAAAATAGATTCATTATATTTTTTTTAATTCTTACGTCATACCGTGAACTCGTTAAAACCCAGTCGATAAAAACTAAGAGTTTCAGACATTCAAGTAATAACTGTAAATTATTCAAACTAAATACTGTCAACAGTTCCAGAGTCATCTCTAGAATTATTCTGAAACAAATATTTTATTATAATATATTTTAAAATGTTGTGGCTGTAAAAATATGCTTATATTTCAGCTGTAAAAATACATTATTCATGTTAGTTTTTTTTACTGATGTATAAAAATATTGTCTTTATAGTCATTTCTAACATCATTTGATTGTTAAATACTGATCATGCTGATTAAAATCAGCATTTCGTAATTCCTCGTATACATCTTAAAGTAACACTTCATTAAAGATTAAAATTTATTTAAAATTTGAAAATAGAATTATGTATTTAATGTTTTTTTTTTATAATTTATTCTAATAGAAATTTAGAGAAACAGGAAGTTTTTTATTTTTTATTATTCATTGTAAGTGAAAAAGAAAAGCATAAGAAAAATCAAAATTAAAAAAAAAAAAAAATCGACAAAATTATATATATATATATATATATATATATATATATATATATATATATATATATATATATATATATATATATATATATATATATATATATATATATATATATATATATATATATATATATATATATATATATATATATATATATACTTAGAAGTTAAATTTTTCAAAAGATACGAAAAGTAAATACTGTATTTTATTATATAAAAAGAACGATGTTGAGCAGTGCTTTTTAAACTCTAGGTGACCATTCTACTACAGAAAAATTTTCAGTCGTTGGTTCATTATTCTTGTTTTGTTCAGTTAGTATCTTTTCTATTGGTCCTGAGTAATACTGTGTTTCTGGACTTCTGCTCGTGTTTTTACAATTGGTGAAAAAATTAAATTAAAATTGGCTCGTGATTTTACAATTGTATCTATGTAGTGGTTTGTTAGATTTGCCTCGATCTATTTTTTCCAGATTTTTCAACATATTACTGAGCAAATTAAGAAAATCATCTTGGCAATATTTTTCAAATTAACTATTAATCAAACCGTTTTATAATTTTTATTTATTTATTTACCAGCCTTTAGATTTGTGGCAACCTGTTTCTTGAAGTTGTAGAATGGTGGAAGTTTTCAACTTTTACAAAAGGGAAGTAATGGGTGTAAAAAGTTTAAGAAGCTACTGAATTGAGAATTAATAATAATAATAATAATAATAAAAAACTCTGATTTCGTTTCACTTTTTTTTTTTTTTACATTACAGAGTTTAGAATTAAAGGAAGGGGCAAATGCATTTTTTTGCATTCTTTTTTCTTTGAAACTATATAACAATAGCTAAATCATTGTTAAACAGTTGAAATTCTCTCATCAATGCGGACAATGAAATAAAGAGGCAGAAAATTGAAATCCCCTTGCACATGTCAATTTGCCAACTGCTCCCTCGTTCGTGGCGTAATTCGGTTGTGCCTTCTGCAAAGGCGTGTCCGTAATGAGCGATTCCTCAACCCCGCCTCCGACTTGTAGAAGAGGTCACAACCATTCCAAATTTTCGCGTCACGATTTTGCCGCTCGATCGAAATTTCAGCTGCATCATCGTTTGTCAGTGTGGACAAGCTGAGTTGGGGATCTCTTTGTGTGTTGGTATACGGCGCAGCACAAAGCGGTTCCTTTTGGCTTATGTGAAGGGTCCTTTCAGAACCCTCTTGAAAGACTGGCTATTCGATTTGGAAATAAGATGAAGTTTGGAGATTTAAATTTCTGATGCCGGTCCATTGTTTGTTTTGTCCAGTAGTGTGCATTCTACTCTTCCTGTGCTTGTCCTTATTTCAGGACTCTGCTTGTGTTTTTATAGTTTATACATACCATCCCAAGGTTTTATTGGTCCATGTGCCATATTTTGTTACATCTGCGGTGCCTTTAAATTCAGAAATAAAGAAAGACCATGGAGGTCTCATAAATGCATACAAAATAAGTATTTTCGTGAACTGACTTGGTACTTATTTCCTTTTAGTTTTAAATGTAGATTTCTGATTAGTTTATGTATGCTAATTTATCAATGCAGTGATTAATTTCAAGTATTCTAGGAATTTCCGAAAGTGCTTAGTTGTCAAATAAGTGTCCAAGCAAAATTTGCGTTTGGTTATGAAAGCAATACATATTCGCAAATAGTTCAAATAATTATTGTAAAAAAGTATTTCATTCCAAAACATCATGTTTACCTGATAATTAATTGATATAATTATTGAACTATTTGTGGCTAAGATAGATATATTATTGCTTCAAATAAGTTAGTCGGGAAACAAAATCAAAATCAATTATCAAATATTGAAATAATTTATTAATAAGAATAATACTTAAGTAAGATATTATAAAGAATGGATATTTTATTTGGTTGTAAATCTTACAAAATAAGTTATTAATCATTTGAACTTCTTAATACAAGTTGAGAATTTAAAATTAAATTACTTCTAATAACTTTTTTGTGGGAATATAGCCATTGAGTTCGTAATAGAGAGAGTCCGGCTACTGTGGTGTCAATGTACTCTGTTGGAAGACAGTCCATTCTGTTTGTTGTCAGTATATCAGTATCGCCCTCCCCCTCCTCCCAAGATAGCGGTACTTTTTTGTAAACAACCCACTTAGAAGGGGCCGAGAAAGCCCTTCATGTCCCCCCCCCTCCTCCCCTTCCTATCTCGAGACGAGGGGACACTGACCTCGGTGGGACTGGACCAGGGACCCTCCTAGGGGGTTCTTCTCTTTTCACTTAAAAAAACGTTAGCTCAAAAAAGTAGAAGCGGTATAGATGGCGTCTGGCCGAATTTCCGGTTTGGTGGAGGAAGACCGGAAGCAGATGGTTAGGCCACCTGAAAGAAGACGACCACATGAAACAGCCATTGTTACGTCACACAGACACCGTTTTCTTGCGCTCGGTGTGAGCAGGGTGAGAGAAAAAAGGTAAAAGAAAAGAAAAAATAATAAAAGAAAATGGGCTTTTTTTTCCCGTCGAGCGAAATAATTCGAACGAGCAGGCAGGCGGCTTGTTGCGGACTTCCCAGACTTTCAGGGGATTATCCCCATCTTGTCGATGGATTCGGCAGCAACAGGTGCGCGCGCGTTCTGGCACATACACGAAAAAAAAAAAAAACCTGTCCGGTCGTAGTAAAAATTTTTTAAAAAATTCTCTTAACGGTGGGATGAGGATAGTGAATCTAGTTAGGAGTGTGAAAATGCTGGAGTAACGGTGATTCCGTAGTTTCCATTCCCTCCCCCCTCCCCTTTTTCCTTTTGCGTCTGAAACAGCAATGATTCGAGTTGCGTGAGAAAATCCCCACGCGTGGGTCCTGTTTTTTAGGGTGCAGGGGGTGAGGGGTTGCATTTTGATAATAATGTCTTAAATAGACTATCTGTGTTGGAAAATTGCTCGGCCTTCCAATTCTTTTTTTAAAGAAAAAAAGTTTTTGCGTTGAATTAAAAAAATACATATGTGGCTCACACATGACTAATAATTTATTTTCTTTTCATGCTTTCTCTGCCTGTACAAAAAGGATGTTTCCTTTCATATTTAAATAACACTATTGAAATGATACTTTAAACTACTAATTAAAAAAATTAATGATTAATATTTCTTATAAACATGCATTATTACAGTGAAAAAATATAGTCACTAATGCATGATTGTGTTTATATTACAAGTAATAGGTATTATTGGGATAATTCAATTTTCATTACAAATCAGGGAATTTTACTAAGATTTTATACTTATTATTAAATTGTTAAATTTCAACATTCTCATATATTAGAGTAAAAGGAGAGTCATTTATTTACAAAATAATTATGGAGAAATCGTACTTATCAGATGATTTTGACGTATATAATATGCGATATATTTATTGACGTATATAACACCATGTAATCTGAAATAATGTAATTTTTGTATTGAAAGTATTTTTCACAGGCAAAATATTAGAGAGAATATTTTTCCTTGCGTCCACTGTCACTATCAATTTTGATAAATTGCGATTGTGATTGTGAAAATAGAAAAGCGAATTTATTCAAAGCTCTAACTACTTAAGTGATTATTTTGGTTGGAAGAACGAATCCACAGAAATGCCACTGCTACATTTGTGCCTTTGTTGGGTAACAGTCGCAGATGGCACTTGTACCGCTTCTTTTGATTACAAACACGCGTCATCCCCCCCCCCCTCCCACGTCTACGGATCGAATTCCGAAAGGAGAATAAAATGTAAACCATCCATATAGACTCCGTGATGTTCTAAGGTGATATATGTGTGTGATGGAGGAAAACTTCATTTCACTAGTTATTGTTTTCGATTAGAAAATAACTGTGTTTTTTTTCGTTCGTATAATGCATCCTACAGCTATATATTCAAACAAATATATTTTTTCAAAAAATTTTAGAAAATAATATGGTTCCCCCCCCCTTTTTTTTTGTATTGTTAAAATTAGTTTCAATTGAAATCAGTGAAAATTATCTGACAATGATTTAATAATCTTCCTGCATTTTTCTTGAAACAAGTTTTTACAGAAAGAAGCCCTACTTTTATTGTTCTCTCATCCTGACACCTCTGGCAGAACATGGGCGATTCTATCGTGAATTCCTCCCTCGCCCCCTAAAAAAATCGAAAAATAATAAGGGATTTACCGAAACTTCGTCGTAAATAAAATCTAAACATGCTTGGACAAGAGCGGAAGAGGCTTGATCGGCTTTACACTTCTTACAAATTTGATAAATTTACTGCTGTCTTTCAGGGGTAAGGTATTTGATTTACCCGCTTGCAAAAAGAAAAATACAATCTGCTGATCTTTTTTGTTGCTGAAGGTAAAATCTCTTCTAGCTTTTTTCCTGAAGAACTAATAAAAGACGAAGGAATGATTCACACTTTAAAGTTTCTGAGAAAAAAAATTGGTTGAAAGTTTTTAAAAAGTTTGTAGTCGTTGATTCAGGCTATGTGAACCTTGTTGCCTCCCACATAGACATGTTAAGGCACCATGGCAAATTACTGCATGATAAATAAAAAGCATAGAAAAATATTCACGTGTCTACGTCTCACGTAGGTACCATGGTAAATTACTGCATGGTAAGTAAAAAGCATAGAAATTAAATTCAGAATTAATAAAATAATTTTGTCGTCAACTCTCACATAGACACGTGAAGGCACCATGGCAAATTACTGCATGATAAATAAAAAACATAGAAAAATATTCACGCGTCTACGTCTCACGTAGGTACCATGGTAAATTACTGCATGGTAAGTAAAAAGCATAGAAATTAAATTCAGAATTAATAAAATAATTTTGTCGTCAACTCTCACATAGACACGTGAAGGCACCATGGTAAATTACTGCATGGTAAATAAAAAAACATTGAAATTAAATCCAGAATTAATAAATTAATCTTGTCGCCAACTCTCACGTAGATACGTGAAGGCACCATGGTAAATAAAAAGCATAGAAATTAAATTCAAAATTAATAAAGTAATTCTGTCGCCAACTCTCACGTAGATACGTGAAGGCACCATGGTAAATTACTGCATGGTAAATAAAAAGCATAGAAATTAAATTCAGAATTAATAAAGTAATTCTGTCGCCAACTCTCACAGACTTGTGAAGGCACCATGGCAAATTATTGCATGGTAAATGAAAAGCATAGAAATTAAATTCCAAATTAATAAAATAATTCTGTCGCCAACTCTCACAGACTTGTGAAGGCACCATGGTAAATTACCGCATGTAAATAAAAAGCGTGGAAGTTATTAAATTCAGAATTAATAAAGTAATTCTGACGCCAACTCTAGTAGTGTCGAGAAGAAATAGTCCACTAAACGTTGAACAGAATCACTTTTAATTAACAGTATTCAAATATCTAAGAAATCGAAATCTCATTTAGGGACGTTGTTGTAGACTGATCTGAAATGCGATTAACTTCAACCCCTGTTCTATTGGAAAAATTAATTGAAATAATTTATTAAATAACTATTAGGTAAAAGGAAAAGAATGTATTATGTAAATTATTCTTATAACGCTATTAATTCAACTTTAGCTAAAAATGAGATAAAGGACAACTGTGTTTCTCACCAAATGGTCCAATTCATTAGATTTCAAAAACTTTTTAGCTCACCTGTTGAATGTGATATCTATGCACTTTTTAAAAAAAATTATCATTCCGTCTTATGATGTTTTTGTGAATTCTTTTTTTCTTGTAAGTTACCCAAAGAATAATGAAAGACCCGAAAACTTTTAATAAAATATAAACTGATAAATAATATCAAATATAGAAAATCATTATTTTTTTATTTCCTTCTGTTCGAAACTTATAATTTAATCAACAATATACGATCATTCTTATGCGTTCGCTGCTGGAAATCGAATTCTTTGAAATACTGCAGAAAGTTTAAAGAATAATAATAAAAAAAATTGAAGATTTCTTTTAAATATCAAAGTTGATTATCCTTTGGATACTGGAGCATCAGATGCTTACAACAACCACAAAAAAGAAATCAGAAAAATGAAAATCATTCTAATGAAATTTTATAAGGCATTTATCACTTGGCGAAAACGATTACTTGTATACTTCGGGATAAATGTGTTGATTCTATCTGAAAATTAATTTTGGCAATAGAAATTTGACACCGTTCTTTTGGTTTGCCGTGTTCTCTATTTAATTACTCTGTCAACTCTTTTATCTTCATTCTTTTCAGCCATTGGACACATGATTTACGACACGCTAAAAGTTAACTGCTAAATATAGGTTGAACTTCCCATTGTGCTTTCTATCGAATGTGAACCGAATTATTAACTGCATCTGTGAGTCACTGATTGATCAGTATTTGAATTTGTTGTCATCATTTTCACTATTTCTTGGCATTGCTTAATATGATACATTTAACAGATACTTCTGATCGAATTAAACTTGTTTTGAAATGTATACATTTAGAAAGTATTGGCGGGGTAGGGGAAATCCATAATTTCCAGATTGTGCAACCGATAACTATAAATCATATTTCTTTGATTGTGCTGTTTTCTGTTTTTGAATCATGCGTCTTCTGAATCCCCTAATCGACCCTAATTTAATTGAAATCCCCCCCAAAAGGGGGGGCTTTAAACAAACTTCAGGAAAATGCATTATTGAAATCTCATTTTAATGTATTAATTAAAAGATAATATTTATTTGTTCCAAAACATTGCCAGTTACTAAATATCATAGATTTTCTGTTGATACTTTCTCGGAAATAAGATGTGACAAAGGAGGAAAAAAGTTCTATCGTTGATTTTTTTCCCCCAAGATATTTATTGTATAAAAGCCCAACTCAGAAATTGAAAACTGAATCAAGATTGTTCATTAGATGTATGCATTTGATTATGAGATAATATTATATTTCAAATGTAAGTAAATAATATTTTTAAAGATGAAGAATTATTAAGTAATCCACCTAACGCATCTTACTGAATATAAGTAAGAATTCCTTTAAAAACAGTAGTCTTGTGCTGAGAACAGAATATATGTTAGAGGATTACAAATATGGTGTTTTGTTTCACGTTTTCACAACCAAGTGTAGCTTGGCGATAAGAACTAAAGTAATGTTATATTTCAAATGTAAGTAAATAAAAGTTTTGATTTTTAAAGATGGAGAATTATTAAGTAATCATAAATACTCATCTAACGCATCTTACTGAAAGCAAGTAAGAATTCCTTTATAAAAAAGTAGCCTTGTGTTGAGAGCAGAATATATGTTAGAGGAGAGTTACGAATACGGTGTATTGCTTCACGTTTTCATAACCAAATGTGGCTTGGCGACAAGAAATAAATTCTTTTTCTCGGACACTACTCATTCGCGCTGCTTGAAAACAAGCCCTTGTGTTACTGTAGATAGTAAAAACTACTGAAAAATTCGATTTTATTTTATGGTACCTCTTAAGCTGAATAACTTTCTTCTTTAATTTACCTTTTAATAAATTCTTTAGCATGCGTGTGGTTGGGGAGGGTGAAAAGAAAAGCAATCCACCACCTTCGGCTGCACTCCGTGACTATTTGAGGCCTCACGAGTGTCATTACTTGCATTCGAAACCGGTTGTTTTCAAGAAATCTTCTCGCTTAGAGTGTTATGTGATTAAAACACACATGTTAAGGATTGTGCTGTCATCAGGGGTAAGTGGGGGGAATAAAATATGTAATTTGATTTAGTACTATATATTCCACCCCGTGCATCTGTAGTTTAACCAGCGAAACTGGGTGGTTAACGATGTTATGAGAAGGAAATCATTTGCTCGTTTATCTCGTTCAGCATTCATAATTTATTTTTTTATTTATTATTGCTCTGTTTCCTTTAGAAGGGTTTTTTCAAGTTTAGTTTTGAGTTAGACTAACAGTTACAATATAAAAATAATTAGTTTCATAAATAAGTTAATCGTTTGCTGTTTCTCAGAATCGTTTCTCTCTGTGAAGAAATTGAGGTTCAGTATAATCAAGTGACAACAGTTTTGATCTTTGGATCGGCGGATTCCAAAGTGGAAATATGTTTATTAAAATCTTTAGAATAATATTTTTTTCTACAAGGAGTGATTTAATTCCACCTGTGTTAAATAAATATACAAAAACAAATTGGAAGATTGGGGTTCGTCCCTATAATGCAGATTTTAAAAAATGAAGATTTTAATCTGAATTCTTTTAATATATAATTCTTTTTTTTTTTTTTTGTTGTTGTTTTTTTTGAAATATATATTATATTCTACAGAATTTATGGCATATTTGGCAAAGAATGACTATTAGGTTTAACTTAGTATTCGTTTGAAAACTTGTTGCAAATGAACTTTTTATTAATGGATAAAAAGGAGTTGCCCAGCATTTCGTGAAAACCTGGGCAATTGTTAAAGAGCTCATTAAATCTGGCTATGGAAACCGCTTAGAATAATGTTTGAGTTTGAAATTATTTGACCAGCTTTGAAATTGCAGTTGTGACTGCTTAATGAGAACCATGCAAAATCTTTAGTTTTTATTTATTATTTTTTTTAATTTTTAATTTTCTGGTTTTTAAGTTATTTTGGAAATAAATCTCATCCTGAATTTAAGTTTGGAATGATTTGACCAGCTTTGAGATTGCAGTAGTGACTGCTTAATGGGAACCATGCAAAATCCTCAGTTTTTATTTATTAATTTTAAATTATTTTTTTTTTTTTCTGGATTTCAAATTATTTTGGAAATAAATCTCATCCTGTATTTAAATTCTTTAATAAACATTGCCCTAGTAATCGTTAAAATTTATTTTATTTGTTATCTACTTTCAAAATCTGAGAACCAGAACATTATAAACTATCTCAATTATTTGTGGCCCTGAGCACCCGCTTTTGTTTTCTCTCTTTCAGAATCTCAACATTTAACGAGTCGAGCCAAGTTTCGTTGTCCGAACATGCACTGCGGTCCTCCCATCGGCTGATTCTGTCATTTACATACCACAGGGGTCAAGTGGGTTGCTAAGTTTCAGCCATTCGTCCGGAATCGTTAATGTAAATTAGCCCGGCTGACTAATGAGTCGAACATGCTATGATAATGTATCGATCCTCTATTGGCCGTTCCTTGTTTACTCCACCCTCTAGCGTGTGTCGCATCTGGGCCAGGAGAACCCCTTTTCCATTCGCTTTTAATGCATCTGTGAGGGGAAGGGAGTGTTGTCCATGCTAGTGGGGGGAACAGCCACAGTTAATGTCGAGCATAATCTCGTATGCCTGAATTGTTTGTAAACTCAATCGATTCGGACTTGCTGCACTCTGTTGGACTAAAGACATGGCTTGGTTCATTCCAAATAAATAAACAGGCGATTTAGGAGCTGCGTGCTTCGAATGGCTTGCGCTCCATTCGAAATAAATAAGCAGTTAATCTAGAAGTTGAAAGCATCGCCGAGTAGATAAACGAAATGCGATATTCAGTTAGCAAATAATCTGCAATAGGATACATTTTATACCAAAAGTAGTTGATGGTTTTGTTCAATCCAGTGATTCATATATTTATAGCAAAAGTTTTTTTTAATTAATTAAAAAATTTGTGTGAATTGTGAATATTTTAACTAAAGGTTGATAAAGTTAATTACTTATTAAATATTTAACTTGAAATAAGATATTTATTTCGAAAAAAAATTAACAAAAAGACTATTGCACTTAGAATTAAAAATTTTCTAAATTATCTTTAAAACTCTTTTTTCAGGTAACTGGTCTTCAGTAAAGTTACAAATTTGATGAAAGTAAATACATGATGTATTAATAATCAACAAAAATTATCTTTTATCAACATAAATTATTTTTTCTATAATAGCAATTACTATTTATTTAAAAATAATACTACACTTTAATAACATGCATTTTATTAAATTGAACATGAAATAACTATTATATTTAAATTTTTAAAAACGCAAAAGCAGTTAATGAAAAATCAATTTTGCGAGTTATGAATCGATTCTGTCTCTCAGATTTTTAATTTTTCAGTCGTAAAATGTTTACATTTTTAAAATTTTGTTCTCTTACTCTGTTTTTTACATTTTTTTATACATACATTTCATTTATGGAAATTTAAGCATTATTAATATGTTGGCAATGTTTTATCTAAATATAAACATTGTATTTTTTGATTACTCTAATATTTTATGTGTACTTTTTAGTTGTGATTCAAGAATTTTTAATATATATTTATATATTTTTGTCCATCTGTGTGACTAGCTGAAATCCAGTGATGCTAGATCAAGGGGGAAAATATATTTTTTAAGAAAAAGAATTTTAAAAAATATATTGTTTAATACTAATGTAAAAATCTATATAAATTTAATTACAAATAATTTAATATAAAAATTGCATGTGTTTACAATTCAACTCATTCTTAATTGATTTTTCTTTTTTTCTTTTTAGGTAAGCTTCCTAGAACTTAGTTCTTTTCCTTCTACATGCAAGGAGAAGTTGATTTCATTTCACTCAGTAAATTATTGTTGGATTGTTTCTGGAAGCCATATTTAAAATGCACGCCTAAAATTATGGTAAATAATTTATTAAGACTTTTTTTGCCAGTATTGTTTAATAATTAAATAAGAATCTATCTTCTGTTTATAATTTTTACAAATATATAAATTTTTAGAATAAATTGGGGATCTAAGGTTATAGAGAAATTTTTGTTACTAATAAAATTATTGATTAGTATTAATATTGTTTTATTTCTTCGAATTTCAAATATATTCAAAATACTGAATACTCGAGTATATTCAAAAATAATCTTTCATCAGTGATGTTGCAATGTCTGGTTAATCTGTGGGTTAAATCATCTGGCCTGTTGAGCGCTAAATCATACAGACGCACACCTTTACATACATTCATTCTTTTCTAGTAGTTGAAATAATTACATACATACATTAATTTATTACATAGTAGTAAATAATTAAATAATAAGCTGAAAAATTTCTTGTTTTAGATTTCAAATAATAAATATATTCTGCAAATCAATGTTAAGTTTTGATTTTCGAAATAGTATTTAAGTTCTGGGTGGCTAGAACTTAAAACATTTTATTCTTAACTTTTAACCCTTTGCTTTCGGATAGTGACTCTCATTCACTATTCAAGACGGTGAATCATTATGATGTTTTATTTATTTACTTAATTAATTTTGTTTGTTAAAAAATACCTGCAGAATAGTAAGAAGAGGCAAATTAATTAAACGGAAGAATTCAACATAAAACAATTGCATAAATTTATTTTCCGGAGCAATAAACAAGTCTTTGTATTAGATGAATAATTATACATCGAATTACTTTACCGAGTGCGAAGGGTTCATAAAAGCGCATTTCTTCGGTTTTATTACGCTCTATAAAAGACACGTGTAGTTTCTTTCAGCCATCCCCTGGAAACTCGAATGATATTCATGTTTTCATAAACGTGCGAGGAAAATGCACTTTAGATTTATGGTCCCTTAAGCCGCAGCCGTCTCTGTTGTATTAAGGATTTATTGTTCCCCGAATGCTTTCTCGATTGGATTGATCGTTTGTAGTTTTGTTTATTAGATGCAATCGAGCATTTCTTATATATTCTCCTGCTCCACAAATGGCGGAGAACTTCCGGGAAAAGAAACGGACCCATTACTCGGCTACCCCAAGCTTTTATCCGGCACTTTTTGCCTGCCGGAAGCTGGGCTTTTTGTCCGAAACCCCCAACGACACGGGATACAGTTCTGGACGGCCTTCAGTGTCGTCATTCCATATTCATTGTCAATGCCTCCTCCCCCTATGCTCGAAAAAAATTATATAAAATTTTCCTGTGTGGTCTGTTAAAGAAAAAGCTTTAAAGGTTGATCATTTTAAATAAAAAGTAAAAAATAGCATTTTGTGCTTTTGAATTATAAACTGTCTTATAATTTTAAACGAGCAATTCTTGTATATGTATATATAAATTTATTTTGTGTATCTCAGAAACGGCTCTAACAATTTGGATCAAATTTTATATTTAGATGATATTTTGCTTTTTAAATTTATCAATATATCAATAGGTGTCTTTCCAGAAATAAAAATATAATTTTACACACTCACACACAAAAAAATTACAATAACTACTAGAGCCTTTTTCTATCGCTTTTCATTTTGACAATATCATATAGCGCCATCTCGTAAATTTTTGTGGTACTTGCATTGTTGCCACAGGATAATCACCTACTGACTCCACAAAATTTTGTGAGATTGAGTATTATCCGAATACAAATACGTTCGGCTCACAATCAATATCAACAATGCAATTATTGTGTTAACCATTCGAATAACATGTTAAACTTAGTACATTCATGATTTCTTTTATTTAAATGACCAGTTCATACATAGGTAAGATTGAAGAATATTCATATGTGTTTCATATCTAAATATTTTCTCGAAAAAAGCCATGATTTTACACACACACAGCACACAACTGTTGAGGAAACTCGGTTTTCTAGCATTTGTTAATTTATTTATAGTGTACAATTATACATTTCCTTAACGGTTAGAATTTATAACTTTCAGGTTCAATGACGTATCTGATTCATTCATCGTACAACAGCATTGTTGTTTTTGAATCGGTAATTAAATCGAAATAGTAATTCATTTTACAGACAAAAATTACGTGAATCGTTAATGATTGAAATAACAATAAATAATCCAAATGAGATTTGCTTTCTAATTAAGAGTCTGAATGGATTTGGTCAAGGAACTGAATAACTTGTTATGAGAGACTTAACATTTTGATTTCATTCATAGAATATATTTAAAATCGTGACCTTCGATTTTATTAGCTTAATTATACAAAAAGTTTCATTTTTTTAAGCGAAACTAAATTATTCATTTATCACACAAATTGTTTTTTTTTTTTACTTTGAATATTCAATTTATTTTAAAAAAAACAATTAATTATTTAATTTTCTTTCGTGTAATTCTGTTGTAACAAGTGTAATATTTTATACGACTCTCATATTTATTTTAGCAAACGAGCCACAGTTCGGAGTTTTTTCTTTCTTTCTGAAACCAGACCTTCTGCATATATCATGAAGTTTACGAAGGATCCTTATAGTCTTTTCACCTCTCACTGCTTTCAGGAAACAAAGATTATTATTATTATTATTTTCCGTTGATCTCAGTTGTACATATATGTAAAAAAAATGATACCGGAAATTGAAGCATTATTTAATGATACGCAGAAATAAATTTAGCACACTCGTTGTGGTGGCCAGCCATATTGGCGACGTTTGAAAATGAGTTTAGTTTCTTCCAATTTCCATTTGGATTTTTATTTTTTTTAAATTTATAAATTACTTAATCAGTGCAGCGAACGTATTAATTAATATATTTAAAAGTAATGGAATACTGAAATTTTTAAATCAAAATTTCTTACTCAATGATATTTGCTACTTAATATCAAAAAAATATAGCGAGACTATGCTGACTTGCTAAATATATTTTTGACATCAAAAGTTCCTGTACACTACCCCACGTGGGGACGAGATCTTAGAGATTAAGAAACTTTGATATAAAGTTATCGAAAGCAGTTTCTCTGTCTTTCTTTTCTTTGTAAGTGACTGAAAAGCATATTAGATTTCAGGTGCAAACGATGTCTTTTCAGATTTCCAAATGCATTTTATGCTTATTTATCTATTCTCTCATTAAAAAAAAAATGAATACTTTCTTCCTTAAATTTTAATAATAAGCAGAAATTTGATTAACTTTTTTTTTTTCAAATTAAAATGGATTCTTATAACGGCTAAAACTCTACAAATAAAAGAATAAAGATAAAAATGGGTTAAAATTATATATAAAAAATAATTATAAAGTTATTTTAATTAAAATATCCCATAACTTAATTAACTTTTAATTGATTTGTAAACATTTATTTATTTAGTATTATATAAATACGTAAATTGTCCAATTAAAATAATATATTCAGGCAACTTTTCTTATAAAAAGTGCATTATTTCACGAGCACTCAGCCATTATTCTTCTCCTGACCTATAGCACGAAATATCAACTAAATGCATTGACTTTTTAAGTAGTACAGGCATTTGAACCAAATTAATTATTCGGATATTGTGACAATTCTTAATTTCTTTAAGATTATTCTCTTCATTTTTCTTTGGTATCTTATTTTTTTACATGCATTAAAGTATAAATGGAGCTCACACAGTCAAAATTGGAATTTTAGTTCAAATTAATCTTTCTTATAAACGCAAAAAAATTTCTAATTCTTTTTATACATTTCAAGGTTTGAAAGATGGAATTTTGAATCGATTTTTCATTCATTTTGTGGTATGTTACAAATTGGAAATACAATGTACTTACATTTCTTGATGACTGTTCACATTTTAATGGTTTCAGAACATAGTTTCAAGTCATTCAATAATTAAATTTGATTTCATTTCATTCAAGTCTGCCCTCCGTCTGTTTGAGAAAACAGTAAAACATAAGTAAAATTTAGAGAATATTTAAAATAATTTTTTTAAAAAAATCTGCTGTTCCTGTACTAATGAAAATTTTTCTAATTAAATTTAGTTGTTCTTTTATTATTTTTTCCATATTATGGAATGCTTGATGCCTGGAATCAAGTTTCTTTTTCTCTAATAAAAATAGTAGAAAAAAGCATACTCAAGACAAAGTGCAACATTTTAGAAACATTTTCCAGAGATTTATCTTGGCAAACAATGAATTGATAAAAACCAATTTTCATACATTTTTTATTCCTTCTAGTTTTTCAAGTAAATCTCACCGGTGTTATACCAATCTTTGTAAAAAAAGGAAAAGAAAAAAAAATGCTTTTAATATTTAATTTATTTAGTTCAAGTTATTGTCAGTAAATTAAAAATAAATTATTCTAATAAATGTTGCTGTATTGAAATAGCACACCAGTCTTTAGTGCAATTTACCAGAATATAAAATTATCCTTTTTTTTTTTTTTTAAACAACGTTTGGAGAACAAATAATTAGTTTATTAATAACTGAAAGTGTAGGCAATATTTTCAAATATGAACTGATAAAATTTAATTTAGTTAGCCTCAGATGATGGGTTTTTTTTTTTTTTTTAAACTAACTAGCAGACACAGAGTTGTATAAAATCTCATGCATGTTATTTTATTCTCGGTAAATAATTTATAGTTCATGAAAATAAAAGCTTTCAATTTAGAAAAATCAAATATTGTAGAACATAGCAATAAGAATAATATGTAATCGGCAGAAAAATTAGAAAAATGCTTGCTTGATGTAGCCAATGGTGATTTCTCCAATGGGAATAAGTAATGTTGCCCACTTTTTTAAAAATTGCCATTTTGATACTAGTTATTAAAGTAAAATATTTTTAATCAGTCAGCTTTTTAAAAATGTAACCATTTTAACTGCCTAAATGAGTGAATTTTGATGTTTGTTTAATCTGCTCCGTTCCCAATTAATGTAAGACGACTTCTTTTGAAACATACTTCAGCATGTATTTGTATTTCTCTCTGGTGAACAATTATCTTTATCCAATTAACAATAAATAAAACATTTGAATAATACTAAAGCATAAATCGCATATTAAAACAAAATTATTAGGAAAAATTTCAATCAGAAAATTATTGAATGTCCCTATAACTAGGAGTGGACTGTTTAAATCTGCAGGTTCAATAGCATCATGCCCCCCTCCCCTAATACGTTATATCAACATGTGCATTTACCGATTTTACAATTGTAATGCTCTTTCAACGGAAAATGTGATTTGAAGGAATGATAATAAATATTACATTACAACTAAACTGTGGTTATCGTATGTGATGAAAAAGAAATTATTATATTCAAATTAATAAAATTATAAAAATTTCCATTTTGAAATGCAGGATAATTTTATGGAAGAAAAAAAAGATAATAAATAAATTTTTGAAAAAATATCTGAGGATATTGCAGCTATGTTGGACACTCCACCTTTGAATGTAGCCCTAACCTTTAAAAATTAGAGCATTTATTAAGTTACGTTAAAAATTTTGGAAATGTTTCGTTTTCTTTTGCCTTTGTGTGCGAAACTATTAACAATATTGCTACAGTCTTGTCGATACTGCTACATTCAGAGGTGAGGGGTGGTCGGCTGTACACAAGAAGAAATGTAGTAATAATTCCTTGACCTATATCCTGATTTTTAAATTCTGATAACTGCATCAATTTTTTTTTTTTTCTTCTTCTTTTCTCCTTTACTTCTTTTGTTTCATGATATCTATCTACATGGTAGTATCTTCACTTCGATAACAGTGGAATTTATTTTGAAATTGTGTCGGTATAAAACCCGAAGGCTTATTAATTGCATCACTCTAATTGCTCCCACATGCCTCAAGTATTAATTGACTAATTTTCAGCCGCTTTCACTTTTCTAGCTTATCTTTTGCGGAAATCTGTCCTCTCGGAATCTGGATACTCATTGGTTGGGGAGGGTCATGATTGTGTTTGTGCGCAAATGCATTTTATGACACAGTTAGGAAGAGGGGGAGGTGGGTGACGCGAGGTTACTTACTGAACGTCCGTCATCAGCAAATAAAGCGACTTCCGGTACTTTTTTCTTCTCTCTTCGTCAATCTCACAGCAAACACACTCTCCGATTCTATTTGCATCTATAATTCACCTTCTTTGGAGGTAGTTTTATCACCCAAAAGGTACAATGTACACGCGAATCTATTAATTCGTTTCGGTCGTGCCGATTTGTACCACTAGTTGGGAGGACTTCCGAATCCTCGCATACAATTGAATAAAAATGGTCGTATTTTTGCTTAGTATCAGTTTGTGTATTCATTTCTTCTTATCAATAAATTTGAAAGGCTAACTGGTTGGTAAAGATTGTAATTGAGAAATGCTTTTCGTAGACGTAAAATAAGAATGGTGAAGGTAGGTTTCTATATAACGGAGAGTAGGCCTCTTTAAAAGCAAATTTCATCTCAGCTGTAAAGGCGAATTTAAGCATTTTGCAGCTTTAGGTAGTGAATATTATGAGGCATTCTCTTTTAGAATGATTTCATTTCATATTTCAATACATTTTTAACTCCATTAACATTTTTATTATTTATTTAAGGGTTTTTTTTTATTTATTTAAGTAGTTTTATAAAAATGCACATGATTTTATTTATTTATTAAACGTCTCAGGCGATCAGTTAGTTCGCCAAGATGATTGTTTATAATTGATTTCAGATAAAGATATCAGATTTAAATATATTTTTAACTTCATTAATATTTTTATTATTTATTTAAGGTTTTTTTTTTATTTATTTGAGTAATTTTGTAAAAATGGCCATGATTTTTTTAAATTTACTAGTCGCTTCAGACGACCAGCTGGTTCGCCGTGATTATAGTGTATAATTGATTTCAGATAAGTAGTTTAGATATAATATCATGTCCATGATTAAGCCAAATTTTCTGACATTAAAACCATCTTATTTTAATTGTCTTATTTAAGTTCTGCTTATTGTGCGCCTGAAACGTTCTAGTAAAATCTCCAGTCGAATAATCATAGTAATAATAATAATAATTCAAAAATCATTTCTAATAATTTTCAATCCAGTAACATCAAAGCGTTATTAAAAACATAAATATCCGGTTCAACGCTCCTCTGTATTTCGCAATATCACAACTTTACACTTTTATTTGTCTTGTTAACTAGTTATTTATTATTTTTACTAGTTATTTAGTAGAATCTTTCTTTAGTATTCAACAATGAAAGAAAAACATGCGATTAAATATTTGATGAAACCATAAAGACGGTTTGAATTTAAGAGTAACGATGGAAATCAGCTTATGCGAAAGAAAAATATTTCATTAAAAAGATTTAACAGTTTAATTAATAATTATTTAATATATTCAAAATCAACACAAAATGTAAACAACATAAATTGTTTTTTATTTCTTTTAAAACCTTTTTTTTTTAAAACGTTTTTTAAAAATATAATTTTTATGTCAAAATTTCGGATTTAATTTTTTTAAAATTTCTTGTGTGTTTTTCAAATTATATTTAATTATTTGCTCATTTGCTCAAAATTTTGTCATTTAATTTTGTTGAATCTGTTCGCAATCTATTGTTTAATGATAAACCCACGATTTATAATTTAATAAAAGAAAAGAAGGCTCATTTTTTAATAAACATTATCTAAATTTAATTAAAAGAAGAAATGTTTACAATAAGGAAACTTTCGTATGAAATCTGAAAATAAGTAAATAAACAATTATGGAACTGAAACTCTAAACTGAACAAATTAATCTGGCAGCAAAATGAAGGCCTAGGTAGGGTGCCCTTCATAAACCAAAGAAGTCTTGATAAATGCGATAATTTGATATTTATTCAATTTCTTGTATTAAATTTTAATTTAGTTTTTCAAAAATGAATAATTAGTTTATCTTTGATTTCAAATTATTTTTGATAATTATTCATATTATTTCTTATGTTGCATTTTAATTTTTATGTAGTATATATACTTTTTTCCAAGAAATGAATAATTGATTCATCTTTGATTTCAAATCAATTTTAATGATATGAACAACTTTTCCGAGATATGTTCGAGTAACTCCGTCTTTTTTTTCCCAAATCATAATCTGAAAGATAATGCTGAAAATCGAAATATTGCGTTATTCCTTGTTATTCAGACATTCGAGGTTGTTGGTAGAAAAGTGGGCGAAAAAAGATGCTTTAAGTAAGAGTTTTGCTGGTAATTCTCATTCATTATTTTTATTTTTTTATTTATCTTGATCAAGAAGCACTTCTGTTGCAAGCAATTCACATCGTATTTTCAGTTCATCATATTTTATTCCCCCGATTCTGCTCTGAACGAGGCGCTCGTAAAGTGGTAGCTGTCAGACAAATATATTGGGTTCTCTTCCGGTTAGGCACCCATTGTTCGCTATGTGGCTGGAAATTGAGACAGAGAAACCGCCATTGTCCAAATCCAGCCGCAGGTCTTGTGAAAGAGCTCCAGCTCTCTCTCTCTCTCTCTCACTCTGAGTCGTGGAAGCGGGCTTTAAAAATAGCCCCACGCGGTATATCCCTTACACCACAGGTCTACCTGCCTACATAAGGTCATGGAAGAGGACCACCGCGGCTACGAAGTCCACTAATTTTAGCCCGCTCGCACGGGGCGAGCCAAAATAGTCTGCGGCATGTCCAGCTCGCTTGTCGGGGAAAACCGTCTAAATTTGGGAGGTGACATATTTTGTTTGCTTTTCTCTGTGTGTGTGCACCTTGGGGAGCAGCACCTCCACCTGATGACGACGACTTTTTCTCTTCTTCCTCCCTTCTCCTTCAGGCACGTGCTGTCAGAGTCAGGTTCGGGCTTGATATTTGCAATCGACTGACATAGAACGTTCCGCGAATCGGTTTGGATGCTCTTACGCAACAACAGCAATTTTTTTTCCCTCCCTCCGATTCTATGAAAAACAAGGATGTATCGAAGACTGACAAACAAACGTGTGGAATCAGTACTGCTCTCTTTCCTAATTCCTGTACTTCATTTGTTAAAGACAACCTTCCTCATTTTGTAATCCATTTATTAATTGTGGCCTCGCCAGCTTCCTGATTTTTTTTTCTTACTAATTGTAGCTTCGCCAACTCATTTAGTCGTTTTTCGCCAATTAGCTTATTTCTTATCATTTGTTTGTCGACAATAATGCGCCAGATCGCTCGTTTTACATTCATTTTTCTCATTCATATAATTCATTTATGAATGGATTCACCAGATTACTCTATGTATGTTGTTCATTCATATAATAATAAAACGTGCGTGTTTATTTGAATAGCGAAGAAAACAGAAATAATGTTTATCTCACCATGCCAAAATTGGCTCATTTCCGTGGATGGAGGGATATCTTGAAGTATTGGTTTAATATTACTTATATTGCCAATTTTTTTTATTATTATATTAGGACATGTAAGTAATTAGGAAAAATGCAAAATGAGAAATAATTTTTAAAAATACAAACAACAGTAATTAATTTATTAATTTCGTTTTCAGCTTCCCAAATTTTTGTCTTCGTTATGATTGTGGTTTCGTTAACTTTCCTATTTCTGATTCATTTATTAACAGTGGTTTCGCCAAATCGTTTAATTATTCCTCGCCGATTTTTCTAATTTTTGCAATTCTGTCATGAAGGGATAGTTTTATTAACTTGATATTCTTGTTGTGTATTTGTACACTTTGCATGGTTATTTTAATTTATAGGAAAATAGAAAAAAAATTTAACTAAATGAAATTTGGGATGTTATTTCTTGTGGTGGACCACTATACCAAAAGCACATCGTTTTTTAAAAACATTTTTTTTTTTTTTTTCTAATCCTCAAATAGTATTACTTTGTTTATTCATTGTGTATATGCTGCGACAAGAAAGAAATGCGCAATAACTTATAAAATTTTGAAATGCGAAAACCATATTTAAAGCGTTTAGTTTGTAGTTCTCACAATTCTCATGAAACTGCATAATATAGATGCAAATTTACGTTTAAAAAGACACTAATCAGGATTTAAAGATGAAGTTAAAACATCATTCACAATTTTTATAAAGCTTTATTTGAATGAACTTTTCAGTGGACAAATGAAATAATATTTTACGAAATTAATAAAAAATGGTGTAATATTCCACAAAGAAGGTATCTGAAAATTTTTTTATAAATTAATAGAACATTTAAAGTAATTTTTTTACATATTTACCTCTACGATATCTTGATCTATAAGAGGAGAAAAAAATCAGCTCTTTGTTCTTGTTATTTTTAATCATCGTTTTTCAATTCCCCCCCCCCCCTCCTTCTGTGTGATTTATTTTAAAAGTTAAAAATATAAATGGTGTTGCGAAGTTTTATGCAGTCGGTCAGTTCCATTGTGACTGTTGTGCAGGATGTGAAAAATGTCGTCCTGCTTTCTAATTCATCTTCGTTAATATCCCAGAGGAAAGCTCTTGAGACTCCTCCGTGAATCAATTGATTTACGACTTCAAGTTCAGACGATGAGAAAAGAGGAGGGAACGATGCTTTTATGAAGGGTAGCTTCGGTCGCTCCATTGTTGGATTGTCTTTGGGCCTTTCTGTTTCCCTCTGGAGCTTAAACTGAGAAAAATCATTAAATAAATTTTTTTTAAGGCAAAAGTTAAAACTTATGTGCTATCATATGTATAGCAGTTTAGATTTTAAAGACTGAATAGAAACTTTTCATAAAGACATTGTTTATGATTTGCCATTTTAAATTATCGAAAGTTAAGACAAAAACAAATTAATTAAACATTTCTTCAGTGATGATTATTAAAAATTATTTAATCAGTTCTTAACTAATCAATTAATAATCATTTCTTTTAAATTCATTTTTCAAACTCAAAAAAAATTATTTAAAAGTAATTTAAACAGTCTGAATTATTCTATTTGGAAGGGGGAGAGCCTTTATAGAAAAAACTCTTATTAAATGATTTTCATTCTTTACACTCTGATGTCTACTTTCAGGTATCAAACAAGACAGTGCATTATATTTCTTATTACTGCAAAGTAATAAGAAGATGTATATAAATTTTTCTGAGGAATTGAACTTATAATAATTATATATTTTTATTTTTCGAAGCAATAAGCAAGACCTTGCATTAGGCGAATAATTATGCATCGAATGACTTTTCGGAGTGGAGAGAATTAATTTCTTAATTTGCTAAATTGATTTAATGCACGTGTATTTCATATTTATCTTTAAAATATAGTTTAATATTGTTTATAAATACTCTGAAATGGCACATTTTATTATTTTAACTTTTTTTTTTCTTATTCGAAGAATACAAAGGAAACTGTTACAATTATCAAAAAATTTGACTAATGGTCTCAGTGAATTTCCGGGTTTAGATCTCCCAGTATTCTGTCCTTCCGTAAGGGAGGGAAAAAATGCCTGCCTGTGAACAGGTTAATGAAATTATTCAATAACTAAGTTAAAAATTATAATTTAATTAATAATTGCAGAAAAGCAAATAATAAATTCATAACAAATAAAATAATAAGTATGAGTAAATAATAAAAATAAATATTTGAAAAAAATAATTAATAAAGATAACTTTAAAAAATTGATAATAAATAAAGTAATAATTATAAGTAAAAAACAAAGATAAATATTTAAAAAATAATTAATTAAGATAACTTTTAAAAAATTTATAATAAATTGATAATAAATAAAGTAAATTATAAATGAATAACAAAAGGGAAATATTAAAATATAATGAATTAAAATAATTAAATAAATCATTTGAATAACTAAATTAAGTAATTAAAGAAGTAAGTTGTACTCACGTCATTTCGCTGAGAACATGTTATTTAAATAATTTAAATTATTTAGTAAATAATAAATAAATAACACACTACGTTTGTGAACATGATAGCTCTAATGCGCATTGACATGGACGCGTAGAATGTACAGGCAATCTTTACATCAAAATTTTAATTATTCGTATTTTTTACCAAACTGATCAATCAGTAGAGATATTGTTCAAAAATGCTTACTCACTCCTCAACATTATACATATTTAAGGTAAAACGCATTATATTATTCGCTAAAGTCAGGGGAAAGTACTATCAGTCGTTTATTTCGTATTGGATATTTTTGTAATGTTTTTTGAATTGTTGAAATATTACATGTCCTGAATGTAGAATGTATACAGTTATTTAAAAGATTACTTTGTACATATAATCTGATTAGAACAGCGTTGATCGCATTGAATAGTTAACGTTAATTTAAAATAATTAATTTTTCGAATCGAGTGCATGGAATGCTTGCTCTCTGCTCAGTTGTATTTCGTAGAGCTATTCCTGGTTTTTCTCATATGCTAAATGAATGTTCACATTTCCCCGTAGATGTCACCCAGACGGCTATTTTTTCTTCATATCTTATCATCGGTCTTGCGGTAACTCGGGTTGATTGTAGTTTTAATGAATTCCGTCTTTCTTGCTTTCAAAATTTGAAATTAGCCAAATGTGTATTGGCTGGATTTTTGTAACTTTTCAATAATTTGAAATCAGAGTAATAATGTAATAAATTATCATTTTCATTTAAAGAACTAATAACTTTTTTAATGTTAATTTAGCATGTAGGTTTGTAAGTGTGGATTTTTTATCTGATTATTAGTTTGTCTTTCGCATGCGAAACAGACTATATGTCTGAATATTTCAGTTATAAATGCAATTTTCTTATTTTTGAGTTTTTAATGTCTCGTATACGAAGTAAAGAGAAAGTATAACAATCGTCAAAAAATTCGAACACGAGATTTTGATGAGTCTCACGTTTTTGACATTATGTCTTCTGTCTGTGGATGCGATAACTCAAAAACGCTTTGAGCTAGATTTATGAAATTTAGTATATGAACAGTAGTTTGACAGATGGAACAATTTGTAGAGTTCTTTTGAATTTCTGATAGATTACTACTTAAGCCACATGCCAGTTTATAGGTTCCCTGCCTTTGCATTTATTATATTTCAGTGGCACCAGTCACCATCTGTAATATAATTAATCAAGATCAGCCCCCACCCCTCGTTATAACATGAATACAAAATATGATGGAAATGGCATTGAACTGTTGGACTGGCATTGTATTGGCTACATTACTGATTTAATGTATTAATGTAGTTTTGATGGCGCTCTTTTCTACAATTAGATATGTTGCTTGCTATTGTATAAATTAAATCGAATGCGGGTTACAGAAATCTAATTTAACTTGGCTAACGACTTCCTTTCTCTTCTGCCATTTACTGTTCGAATTTCCTTTCACCATCTACCTGTTGACGCCCTTTATCCATCTTATTTGTGCCCCTCAGTCGCACTAAAAGTAATGCCGAACCTATCTTTTGAATGACAACGCCCTGTCTTTTTGTGAGCCATTTTTGCCTCTATAATTAAGTATGCTCTTAAGATGTGCTGTCTTAAGTGACTCATGTGAAGGTGTGATGTACGATGAGTAACAAGGATGAAAAGTAAGTTACATCCCTCCATTATCACCAGGTACTGCACAGAAATCTCAAATACACCCGTTTAATAAGATGTAGATGGCATTTTTTTTTTCTCTGTTTCAATTATGCTTATTAAAATACGGTTTTTCAACGGTTGCTCAATTTTTGAAAGTATTCTGTGAAAATATGAATAATGAATCAGAAAATATTAAAAGATACATTCATTTCCTAGTTATTAAAGTTGAGCCACGGTGTGCACAAACTGGCTTTATTACTGTCTTAAATTCAGATTCATTTTTCATTTATTTTAATTAATTTTATTAATTCTCCTATTAAAAATTTATTTCCAAACTAGGCTATGTACTTTAATTTTAGTTTACCCGGTGTTGCTCGGGGTTAAAATTCCTGCATATATAATATTTTGAAAGTAAAAACTACTTTTGTACAAAAATTATAATAATCATAAATCTTTTATCGTCTGAAACATTTTTTTAATATTAAAATTAGAATATCAATTGAACCACGAAATTTAAAAACCGCTAGCAATTAATTTTCTTCACAAGTTATTAATATTTGTTATATAGGTTCTACAAACTTTGTTCACAAATGCTGAAATATATGAAAGATTTTATGGATCATTTTGAAACAATTAATTAAATAGTTCATTTTTAATTTAAAAGGATGGAAATAAATCAGTAATTGTTCCTAATACAAATTGTTAATCCTCTGCTTTTAAAGTTTTTTTTTTTAAAGAATTTTTTTAATATGTTCTGACAATAGCCTTTCGTAGTTAATCATTTGTTCGCGAATGCTTTACTTTTCTGGTCTTCATTTAAATTTTAGCGATTAATTTAAACTTGCTTTTAAGTATTTTTATATATCTACTTTAAAACCAATGAAAGCTTTGTTAATAGATGTCTTACAATATATATACATATATATATATATATATATATATATATATATATATATATATATATATATATATATATATATATATATATATATATATATATATATATATATATATATATATAATAAATGAGCAAAATTAGGTTAAATTGGAACTACTTTTTAAGGAGGATATAAAAACTATTTATTTAGATTGAGTAATATTTGCTTTGGCTCATTACACCACAGTTTGTGCTGTTCTATCTCAGATATACTACATGATTCTAGAAATATAAATATTTAAATTTTTTTTTTTTTTTTTTTTTTTGGAAAATGCATTTTCTAGATGGGTAATACCAGAAAATACATTTTTCAATTTTATGACGAATCCCTTTTTCAAGTCGTGGAAAGTTTATAATTTTAATCGCAAATATTTTCGCCAGTTTAACAGATAACTCCATGAAATTTTTTCCTTTGTTTTTATTATGGCATGGCATACATTTTTCTAACTGGGTTTTTCCACCGATCGCCTTTATTTTATTTTATTATTATTTTTATTATTTATTTTTGTAACTTCCTTATTTCACAGCAAGGAGTGCTGTAACCTGTCTAAATAAATTCCGTGTTGTCTATTTACCGTAAGTACATGTTACTTCCCTTGCTATACGATATGCCATTTTGAATTTTAAGAGTTTTTAAAAACTTTACAGGTTACTTGTATTTATATAAATTATTTGATTATAAAATAAAGTTTGCTGAATGCTTGATTAGCCTTATCGGTATTTAACTAATAACTATCATACCTTCGAATTTGCAATTATTTCTGTTATGAAATATATGGCTTTTAAGAAAATAATTTTTATCTTTTCCTATGTCTTTACACATTTCTTGCATTATTAACATGATCTTTTAAAAAGATTTTACTAGCTTTAAGAATAATAATTTTAAACACATGGTGTATATTTTACTAAAATGGATTTTAAAAAGGATGTGCAAATGCAGAGCAAGAGAGTGGTAGGGAAGAACTATATAACCGCTAGTCTGAAAGATCTGATAACCCCCTTCTAGTGCACCATTCCTGCATCTCCGCTTTCCGAATGGGGGTCAAAGTGTATTTTCCATAAATTTCTGGTTGGCGGGATTCTTCCAGTAAACATGTCTGTAACTCACAAACCACCTCTTTGTGGCTGTGAGAGAGAATTCGTGGGTTTTCTGCTTTGCCTTTTTTTTTAGTATTGCATAGATTTTAGTCATTAACTGTTCTATGTTACCTTCTAGACTTTTCCGATATTCTATACGCTATTAAATCTGTAAATCATTTCACGATTATTATATAATGGCCTTTTATAATTATTTCATCTATTATATTTTATTTTGAAAAAATAAAATCATTTAACCGTACATGCCAGCCCATTTAAAAAATATTCGAATAAACTTATTTGAATCAAATATTATCTGTTATTTGCATATATATAGAGTGAAAAAATATCAGGGCCAAGAAACTGTATCAGAACGTTTATATATTATATATTAACAAAAGTTATGGGAAACAAGTTTAGGAAAAGCACAGAAATAATAAAATTTGTTATTTGTTCCAAAGAGGAATAATTAGTGTACTTTTATTCCTCTGTTCATACTTTTCTTCTATTCATATTTTTTTCTATTATCATTTGTGCCTTTCAAGAGCTCGAATTCAAATGAATTCATTTCGATAATGATGTTAATGAATTTGATTTTCATTGCAATGAAATTCATGCTAAAATTTAATGATCGTTCGTTAAATCTCAGAGTTTATTTCATAAGTCAGTAACTCTATAGCCATCGTTAGGCATTTCGTTTTTCACTGAATTTGCTCATCTTAAAGATAGTATTTAAAAAAATGTAGCGATCTTATACTTGACTTACAACTCTACCTCAACTTATAATAATTTTTATTTATTGTTTATTCTAATTTTTCCTCTTAATTTTTTCATTTTTTCTAACGAATATTTGTCTTTTTCAAGTTTGCCTGTTATCGCCGCAGTAATAAATATAATAGCCAAACAACTTCTAACAAAAGTGTCCAGCGGAAAAGCCGTTGGAAACCGAATAATATTTTTGAATTTATAAGTCCATAGCAAATAATAGCCCTATCCGGGGTCAACTTTGAGTTGGGGGGGGGGATGTTTACTGACCTCTTCAAACTGGACCCAACAACATAAACACCCAGAAAAAAAAATTGACAACTTGCACCTTAACTATGAGACCATCCCTGATGACCCCAAAAAGTTATTTCCCTCCCATTCCACCACCGTTCTTGGTCATTCACCCCTAGGTTCCTAATCTCTGGTTTCACCCTGCCGTCGCCCTCATTGCGACCCTTGACCCTGTTTTCAGAGGGTCTTCCCTGGACCCAGAAAAGCCTTATTCCACATCATCACCTCCCCCCATCCCTTTGCCGTATCGCGGACCCCGTCCAATATAATTCTCACGTCCTCTTTGGGATGTAAACATGAAGGTTCCGAAATTCAATCCACCTTCCTTTTTTGTTTCTTTTCTCTTTCGTCAGTCTGGACCACGTGTGGCTTGTGGTGTTGCAGCATCCATGGAGGAAGTTGGGGACAAACCACCCCCCTTCTTCGATGATTGAATTTCACAGAGGTCCTTGACTTTAGATTATCTTCCGAGGATTGTCCATACACTCCATTAGTAACTATTTTCCAAAATTCGTCTGGAAAGGCTGTAATGGACCAAAAAATGAGTTGAAAAGTTGGATGTATTGCAGTGGATATCTGTATGGAGAGCAAATTTTACTGCTACTTCCTTTTATACCAAATCTGTAATTGGAAATCATGCTTTTAAATCAAATATTCCAGGTAATTAAACGGTCCTGTATTTACGCAATTGAGAAAAAGTCGAAGGACGCTTCAGTACCTCTGCGTACAATTCTAGGATTACTAAAAGAAGAAGAAAAGTGTCTCCAGTAAAATCCAGAAAATTTTTATCCTTACATTTAAGAATTTAAATCTTTACATTTTATGAAATCAAAGAAAATATTAAATATAAAAACTTGAAAATGAAAAGCAAAAAAAAAAAAAAAAAAAGATTTAAAGAAATATAAATAAAATATTTTTCTATTAATGCTGTGCATTTTTTCTCTGGACTACTTTATTTACCTTCAAGGCGATTTTGTTCTACGGAGACTAAAAATTGAAAGGTAGAATTTCACTCTAGCTAAATTTAAAAAAATTAAAACTGATTAATACTTTTTTTTATTTGAATTATTTATTAATAAGTATAAAACAGAACAATCTATGCCATTTAATTTAAATATGATACTTTTATTAATTCTAGGTATAATTTTTAAGAGAAGCAAAGTATTAAATATTTGGACTGATCTTTTCATGCTCAAAATTAGAGTGAAGAATTCATTTTCCTTTTTTAATATGTAACTTAAAGATTAGTATTTTCTAACCTTTGTAAAATCAAATCTAATTATAATTTTTTTTAAATATGAGCAATATTCTTATAAATAAAATCTGGGATAATACATTTTCTGGATTTAACAAACAGCCGAAATTTGAAACTGTCAGGACCAATTTGAGACGTCTGGCACTTGAGGGTAATAAACTAATAATGACCGTTTAATGAAGGTGCTTGAGCGAGTACTTTAAAGTTCAGATATTCCCTGTTGAAGAAGTAGTTTCCATGACACCTAACTTCTATAAGATTTCACCCAGAAAATACAAAAAATTCTTATTTAAATTACTGTGGGTTTACATATCAGAATCTTAAGATAAAGAATTAAGCATATAGTATTAATGAAGAATGGTCTGTTTTTTCCATTTGCTGATCACTAAAATATTTAGTCGTTATATGGTAAGTACATTGAATTATTATATTTTTTAACTCATTATCTGCGGTTAAGTCTTTCAAAGACGTTATAATTCGAAGCAAATATTACGTGGAAATCATAAACATCTTAAATGTTCTACGCATATTCAAAATGTCTGCACATTTCCAAAACAGAAAAACTTGTTTAATTAAATATTAGAAAAGAAAAGAAAACAGTTAAGTAGGTAAACATTCTTTTTCCTCTCATTCTTTCTAGAATGTTCTTAAAATAGTGACTGTATGAGTTATATTTTATTCGCGATTGCTTTACAATTGGCGAAAAAATCCGACGTAAAGGGAATTGTTATAAATGAAGCATTAATTAGCATCAATTAACCGCAAAGATATATTTAATTTAATTCAATTAATTGGTGATTTTTGAAATTGAAGTATTTGAAATCATATTTGCTTACTAGTGTTTAAGAATCTGATAAAAGATATCTCGGATCACATATTATTAAATTAAAGGTGTTTTACATAGTTGTAGAATTATAGATTAACTTAAAGTTATTCTTTCAAAATCATATTACATTCAAAATATTAGATGTAAATTGCTTGGTAACCTCTTTGTATAATTTGCCTCATATTTCACTTCTATGTAACTTTTACACATTGGCGTTTCTTATCACTTCCTATGGATTCTTATTATAGTGATTCTTATACGATCATCTCAAAATTTGTGAAATAAAACTTTCCCGGAACATCTTAAATTTACTTTCATAATAGCGCTTCTTATTACATTCTAGTGATTCTTATTGCAGTTATTTTTGACACATTCTGACAGAAAGGACATTTAACCAGAATATTAACTTTTATTTTGTATCATTTTTTCCCCGAAAATTTGTGCATTCAAGCGAATCAAGAGAAATAAATATTTTTATGTTAAAACTATTATTAGTAAAATAAAGGAATTCTTTCGAACTACTAAACGTAAATTGCAGGATAATCTCTTTGCATAGTTTGCTTGTTTCACGTGATGGAATTTGTTATCATATTCTATGGATTCTAATGTGATCAAAGTAAAATTTGTGAAATGAGATTTTCACAGAACATATGAATTACAGAAATCATGACAGAATATGTGAATTACAGAAATCATGACAGAACATGTGAATTTCGAAAATATTCACAGAACACGTGGATTGCAGAAATTATCAAAGAACATGTGAATTACAGAAATCATGACAAAGTATGCGAATTACAGAAATCATGACAAAGTATGCGAATTACAGAAATCATGACAAAGTATGCGAATTACAAAAATCATGACAGAACAAATTACTTGAAAATTGCAGAAATCATGACAGAACATTTGAATTGCAGAAATCATGACAGAACATGTGAATTACAGAAATCATAACAGAATATGTGAATTGCAGATATCATCATTGAACATGTAAAACATAAGTTTTGTATGATAACATTTCTTATAACATCCTATAAATTCTTTTCATAGTTATTCTGACACGATCATCACAAAAAGAGCTACTTAACCGAAATATTGGATAATATTGAATTTTATAATTTTTTTTTTTTAAATCGATGCATTTAATCGAGTCAAAAGAAATACCTATTCTTGTGTTAAAAATAGTGTTAGTAAAATAAATTAAGATTGTTTTTATTTTCAAATAAAAACACTGCTTTAACATTTGCATATGAATAACCAAAATGCAAATAATATTTCTGACGAAATGAAACTTCTGTGCTCTGACAGATTTTTCACAATAATTATATATGCAAGAATTTAAACGTTTCTTAATAGCATTAGTATCTCAGCATTCAGTTAAATATTATATTCATAAATAGGGAACTACAAACTTTCGTGTGAAAGGTCAATAAAGCGAAATTGTAGAGTTTATTTTAAACCCTAGATTTCACTTGTTTTTTAAAGTTTAATGTCAATTTGGTTCAGTTTTATAAAATATGAAGAATTTCTCCTTTTTTTAAAAAAAATTAAATTTATCATATATGATTTTTGGAAGTGTATTTCGCGTCTGCAAATAAATAAATTCAATGAAATCTCAAAACTTATTTTCAATTTTTAGTGGCCCCAGTTTCAATAGGAACACACAATTTAAGAATTTCTAACTGTTACCTGTTTCTTAGAGAAAGAATAAAAACTCATAATTTTATTTATTTGCAGATATAAAAAATAAAATACACAATTATTTTAAAAAAAGAATGTAAAGTGAAAAAAAAAATCTTTTATTATTATTTTTGAATTGTATATGATAACATGGTTCGAAAAATATAAGTACTACAATGTGGATACGGTCCCCCTAATATACATGTGCTGTGCTTAACATTGCTGTTTGGTTGGACGCGCTTCTCCCATTTGCGAAATCGTTGCAACGCGTGTTAGTATTGCGCGTTGACTGCTCACTGACCGGAACTAAGCTGTGTCACTCGTTGCAGATCCGAAAATATGCCTCGCTCGTAAAAATAAAAAAATATAAAAAATCTTTATGTTTTTTTTTTTTTTTTCAGATGTCAGTTTCTCAACGAAAATGTGTTTGTATTCTTCTCTTTGCATTAATGACTTCGGTAAACTGCTAAATTACATTTTAAACTTGACAAATGTAAATTATTTGACAATTTCAGAACTTGAATGTGGATATTCTAATCAACTGCACATCATTTTTAAAAAATAAAAAAAGGAATAATAATATCGGAAATCTTTGAGAGCATATCTTTCCTTCAATTTTTCAAACTCCAGTAAACAAAATTGAATATAATAGGTACCTTGATTTAAAGAAAATAAATAAATGAAAATTTTATTGAAATTCCCTTGATCGTATGACTATATTTTAGATATATGTTCAATGTGAACCTGAAATCCATTTCCAACTGATTCTTACATTATTTCTAAAATAGGCATTTATCTGAAACACAAATGTATTTTCGCTTACAGCTGAGCCATGCTGGCCTAGTGATAAAGTCAGTGGGTACGAGGTGTAAAATCGATTTTACCGATGCAAACCTGGTGGATATTAAATATGACATTTAAGGTCAAACATCCTCCCGGTGATGTGGAGTCGAAACTTGGAGAATCCAGCTCAAATGCTGCCCTCGTCATCTAACATTGGGTTTAAATGACAAAGTCCTTATCAAAATAGTCTTTGGGTTACTTCAAAATGAATCATCAATCCTAAAAGAAAGAGCAAAATTTAAACTTCAACTAATATGTACGAATGAAAATGGTAAAAAAAAAATCAAATGTATTATAAATTATTTATTTTTCTGAGTTGTTTAACTCTCCATTTTGAAAATGTTTAATATTTATGTCTTTTCTATGTATATTCTCAAAGTATTTTACTTTCAATCATAAAGCATGTTTTTCAACCAGAATCACATTCTTGAAATTTTATATTTGCATCATTTAAAAATATATTAAAATAGATAATAAATTCATCAAAGTAAGGATCTTTTTAACTTCTCTATTAACAACTCTTTTCGGAATAAAACAATTTTTGCATTTCGATAAAAAAAATAATAAAGTTTGTAAATAAGACATAAATGATTGCAAATATATATATATATAATTTGATAAATGTTAGTGAAGTATTTAAACAGTATGTGTCCCCCAGAATTATATTTTATCACTAGTTTTAAAGAACTTGACCTTGACAAAATATTTGAAGCCATAGCCTATTTATTGTTAAGACTTGCTTACTCAAAATTATTTTTCGACATTTGTTCTTGAAATTCTGATTTCGTTCTTGTAGTTCTTTCTACAATGACCTTTCGTTTCAAAAGTGACTGTAAGACAAAAGGTCAGATCAGTCTGACAACTGCCGCACCTGCTCGATAACGGTATCGAGCCCAATCAGTAGAAGATTTGACCTCTCACGCTTTCTTCGACATGATGACATACGTATTAAACATTGCAAACCAACGCTGTAGAAGAAAATTCAAATACTTAACTGAAATCGAGTACACGTGCGTTGCCATATTATCTGAATTGCCTATCATTTATAAAGGCAGTTGCATTTCGTTCGTTCTTGAGGAGTGCTGTCAGCTGTTAAAGAGATGTGTGTTTTTAATGGTAAATCAGTACAACAATGTGAATTTATGTATTTGACCTATCCTGTTCAAGGCATCTTCGGAAATTGTTTTGGTTTACCTGGAAAGAAATTCCTACCTCGTAAGAAAAAGAATCGAAGTATGTTCCAATAGATTTATTTTTCAAAAAAACTTTTTTAAAGAGAAATGATTATTAAAAAATATGCTACTTTGTACAGATTCTTCGGATAAGTTTTTCAATTTTTCCTCTCTCTCTCTCTCTTTTTTTTAATCTTCCAGCTTGTACAGGCCAGTTTCACATTTATGTCCTAGTATCCATATTTAAGAATTTCCCATTTATTTTTGCGTGTTTAAAACCTTGATCAGATTAAATATGATTTTTTACGAATAAAATACATACATCAGAAAAAGAGAAAATAATTATTTTATTTTTATTTTTTTCAAATTAGTTTCTACTTCTTTCAGATATTTATAGATGGCACTGTTAAGCTAGGTGTGTGTGTGTGGAGGAGGAGGGGTAGAGAGTTGTTGTTTATATGTTTGTTCTTAAAGCTCTTTTATACGGTTTATAACATTTTTAACCCTCTGAGCTATGAATTTATTTAACTCCGATATTTTTTTAATTTGTTTTATCAATCCGTAAAAGAGTGTGAGAGACACCCAAGATACGTATTCTCATCGAGATAGTATTACAGATTTAATGGAAATAAATGTGTACTTCGCTGTACGGATCAGATATTTCATTATTTGTGAAGATATATTTATTAAAAAAATTAGTTAGAATTGATCATTAAAAAAATAATAATGTTTCTCAAAGCATTTTTTAAAGATTGAGAGTGTTAACCGAGTATGACGAAATATTTCATTGCAAAAGAGTTAAGTAATAAGTTAATTACCCGGCTAACAGTTTAAAGAATATCGGAGGGTTTTTAAATTAATAGCAGTGACAGAAAAGACAATAAAAAACATAAATAAATTAAGTATTCTTGATTAAGTTTAAAAATGTGCAGGGATTAGGAAGTTAATTATTGACATGTAGTCAACAGATGTCACGAGTTATATAAAAATATTTAACAGTTTTTTTGTTTGTTGTTGTTGTTGTTGTTTTGAAAATTTTATTTAGTTTCGGTAAGAGGCTGCTTCCTTTTTTTTTTACCATAGAAAGAATATAATCCATATTTATGTCAATAATGCCATTTCAGCATTGTATTTCTATATCTAACATTTTTAATTTCTGTTCTTTAAAGCTATAATGAGTGAATATGTCCGGATATTCTGGATTAACTTGAAGTATCTCCCAATTTTTGATTCATAATATCAATTTGAAACCCTCTCTTTCTGTTGTACTTGGACTGAGTTTCCAAAAATCTTTTCACTAAATTGAGTAAACTTTCATGATGTAAGAAAAAGTGAGAAATACCAGGTAATTTATTTTTTGAATTGATAGAATCTAGTTTTTCAGCGAGATTTTCTTTTTTCAGAAACACAGAAATGCAATCATATTGTAGCGCCATCTATTGAGATGGTCTGCTATGAACTTTAAGGATCAGATTTTATTAATATATCTATTTATATTTTTATTATTATCACTTTTCCTTTAATTACGAATTTAATGATATTAATTAATCAGATACATTTAGAATCATTGAAGCATAAGATAGTATTATAATAAGAGTTATGAACATTAACTAAATTATTGCTTTTGACATTCAAATTTCCTGTCCGCCTTCGGAAAAAACAACTAATGGTATATTATAAAAATATAAATATAAACATTTCCTTTCTAGTAGGCAATGTATACGTTGTTATCAAATATTTACTATTCATTATTTATTTTATAGTTTTCCAAAGGTAATAAATCGTTTTGAAGTTGATGTGATGTGTCCATTATACGTGATAGATTCACCAGATGGCCTTGTATTTTTTATTACTGAATCGAAAGTCAACATTGCCTGAACTATGAGTACCAGCCTGATCCTATGCAATAAACTGCTGTGAATAAATTGGCACAGAAATGCAATCGGAACTCAATTTTTGTATATATTTTGGCTTTACGTTTACTGAGATATATGACTACTTAACCATGGGAAATTGAACTAATTCCGAATTGCTCAGATTACTGTTAACACGAAAATTATTTTGCAAAAATGCGGCATTGACATTGAAGAGATTGATTGGAACCGTTTGCGGAAACTGCTATATTTTAAAACTTGTGCTTCGGAAAATTTCTTTTCGTGCGTTCGATTAATCCATGTTATGAATATTTTGTTTCTAAAAATAAACAGTTAGCAGTTGAAACATTTAAGTTATAACACTATCTGCTTTTTAATTGCCCTTATATACTGCAATTAAATTCATCAATGTTATTTCGGTAATATAAGCAATGAATTTTGAAATCGAGAATTTCAAAAAAATAAGGAAAGATACTGGTTTCATATACATACTTCTTAAATAACACGTTAATCGAAACAACCTTTCACCTATTTCCCTCAATCGCCTTTTTGCAACAGCTTCCGACCAAACTGCGAATGATCTTGGCTTCTGCTGTTACTTTTTGTCGCAACATATGTCTGTTTGTTCAAATTTGATGGTCCGGTCCGGTGCTTTGGATTCGTCTTATCTGCTTTCAGGTGCCGAAACTCTCATGTGTGCCAACTTTTCCGCAGTAGAATTCTTTGAAGGAACTTTCCGGTTATCGAACTTTCAAGAGAGCAAACCTTCCAAGATAACCGCAATGGGAACCTCAGTTAAATTTCGCAATCTGGTAGAAATCTTACAATTCTGCTTAGTCTTCTTGCACGTGCATTTGTCGGTGCTTTGGTCATGTCCGGTGTAATTGTTAAATGAAATCTACATAAAGGCTTTTTAAACATTTTTTTACAGATCATAGATATTAATATTTATTGATTGTTTCTGCTTGTGTTTACTTTTGTTGATTGCTATGACTATATTTTTAACTCATTACTCCATTTTTGGTTAATTAAAATCCTTTCTCCAAAGGAATTAAAAAAATATCTTTGTAGGCATTTTTATTTGTAGACCTATAATTTATTTAATCACCTCAATAAAGACTCTTAAAATTTATTGTCGTTTCAATTCATATAAGAACGTAAGAGATACATATCTAAATTTTTGTTTTTGTTTTGTTTTGCCAATTAATTACTACGTAAATATAATTATAGATTTAAATATTGATAATGTTCGAGGAACAGATAAGACGCGTCATTTCAATCAAAAAAATGGTTTGTGATTAAGCACATCTATATTCTATAACACATCTTTACTCTCTAACTTGGATAATCATAATAGCTTTCATTTTGTAATTCTGAAAATTCTACAAAATAGTTTGTGATTAAGCACATCTATATTCTATAACACATATTTACTGTCTACCTTGCTATAATCATAATAGCTTTCATTTTGTAAATCTGAAAATTCTATAAAGTGGTTTGTGATTTTATACATCTGTATTCAATAACTCTCCAGCTTGGATAATCTTTACTATACAAAATGGTTTGTGACTACGAGGATATCCTAATCAGTACTACTTTTAATTATTAATTTATCATTCATTTTGTGTTTACCAATATGTATAACTTATATAATAACGTAAATATATTTTTTTAATCTTTTCTTAACGCTTTAACTTTCCAATAATTCTTATTTCTTTTCATTCATTGTTTGCTTTTTCCTTTCTCCTCTACTCTCTTTTTCAGTTATAATTATTCAAATGTTTTCATTTGATAGTGCGACACTGTAGTTTCACTCACATTTATGGGCTCACAAAATGCCCGAGGTAGCGAAACCTTTGTGTGGAGGTATGCATGTCTAACAATCTATTCATAAAAATGCCCGTATTTGTATGCCAAAGGATGATTAGTGGCAGGGGCACGTCAAAAGGGAGGGTCAGTTTTTTTTTAGAAGTTGGACTCTTACAAAGAAATGGGAAGTGTCCCATTTGAAGGGCTCATTCCTCACTTTTTTGTGCGCCTTCAGTAGCTTTTTCTTGATCTTTTGCTTGACTAAAAAGCTGCGAAGTCAGTGATAGACAGTCGCTTGTCTGTGATGGTGCATCCTTCCAGATGTCTATTCCTTCTCCTGTAGTGTAAGTAGGGATACCTCATATTGATGCGTAAATATCATGATTTTAGAATCTTTTTGGTTTTTTTTTTTATTTTAATTTGATAACTGTTGTTGGTTTTCTTACTATCTCTAAAAGATATCTCTACGAGATACGACTTAGATTATAAAATGTTGTTCTACTGGGGACTAAGGGTTATTAAATTTAACAAGTAATTACTTCTTTTGTAGTAAATGCTCGCAATCAAAGCTTTTTTAAAAATTTTATTTGGATATTGAATGAAAAAGGAATCGAAATTTTAGCATTTCAGTAAACTTATGGAGCATATAATAAAGAAAAAAACAGTTTTACATCTCTAAATTTAAAAAAATAAATAAATAAAAAAATTAACTTTTAATGATTTTTTTTGTATAATTTAATAGATTTTCATGAATATTTTAAAGGACATTTTAATTTGAATATGTGCACATTATCTTTACTAAAATTAAAGTTAAACATTTAAAAAATAGACGAATCAGTGTTAAAATATTATCATGCGATATTTCGAACTAAAAATGTGGACGTTTTATATATATATATATGTGTGTGTGTGTTTTACCATTTATTTTTATTTTAAATTTTTTTAAAATTTATTTTTAGATATCCCCCCCCCCTACACCTTCCACCTTTCTTCTATTAGAATGACAAAGACCTGCTGTGAGTTCTTATATGTAAAATATTAGGGTTGTTGTTGTTTTTTTTCCCAAATTTTTTGAAATAGCATTGTAGTATTTTTTTCCCTCTTCAAAATTTTTTTACAAACATAACGTGGAGTATCCTCATGAAACCTTTTATAAACTTAAATTTGAACCATATTTAAGAATTTTTTTTTTTTTTTTTGGCAGCTCCTTGTCCTGTTCTGATTTCTAACCCCAGCTGTTATCGATTTAGGTTGTTAAGATACCCGTCAAGATTTTAAAGAAATTAGTCATTAATTTATTATTATTTTTTTATGCCTATAACAGCTATAGCTATGTATTTATATTATTAAAAGAAACCCTTTCTTTTATAAACGCCTTTTGAAATAAATTATTTTAGCTGTCTTGAATCTCTCGCCAAGCTCCAGTGACAGAAAACAGAACCAGCTATTTTCTACCGATTGTATTTTAGATAAACATTTATAGTGAATACCTTATAAGCCAGTTAACAGCTCCGTTATCCGGGCAATTGCTTTTGTATCGTGGTCATGTTACTGGGCTGCGAACCACATCCTTGCTCATTCCAATCCGCTACAAGAGTATTATCGTTTCGAAATTATAGGAAGTCTTATGTCTAATTTGGCTTCTTGTTCCTACAATCTGATGTTCACCACTATTGCGCGCAGTTTCCCAACTATAATTCCAAATTCTTTAGGGCCTGGCATGTATTTTAAAAGTTAAATCCCATAACCTTTACGTTTTTAAACAGCATTCACAAGATTTAGAAAAAAAAATGATATTTATAGCTTCCAAGAAACGGCTACATTCTTCTTAAAAATATGACAATTCTTATTTCTACCTACACAAATATGCTCTATTGAAAAGTCGTCAATAAGTATATTAATTAATTGTAGTAAGAGTCAGGAATATTATTGATACTATATAAAATCCTAAATAAGAGGATTTTTTAAAAAATTTAATTGAAAAAAATCATTGTTTTATTCGGTTTTTATTAGATTTTTTACAATTAGATTATGTCGGTTTTAATTTGGCATTTTTGCATCGAAATATACCACAAACAAAAATTGATAATTAATTATTCTTTATATAAATAGATATAGCATGTAGTTGCTTAATAATCAATGCCATTTTTCTCATTTTTGTAAAGAAAGGGAAATAAAGTTTATTTTTTATCTATAAGGTATATTTCTGGTTTTCCTCCCCTTTCCACATCTAATATAAACATAAAATTCAATTGTTCATGCCAGTGATTTGAAAATGAAAATTATCTAAAGAATTCCTTATTTGTCACGAAAAATGAGTTGTTCTTTCCTTTTTTTAAATTTTGCAAGCTTGATACAGACAGTATTGCTTTTTAAAGATGATATTTAATCACTTACAAAGGTTCACAAGGAACCTAAAAATGAAGGTATATCAATGTTTAAGTTGTTCCTGGTTCTTAACATTTTTTTTTAAAGTTATTAACAGTTTGTTAAACACCTTGAAATACTTTTTTTTTTAAATTTATTTTTCTTTGAGTGATTTGTTATGCCATCTTTAAAAGAAAGAGATTATTGTTTTTCTTTTATATGTATATTATTTAACAATTTTTATCAGTTAAATATTTTTGATTGAAATGAATCAAATGCTTTTATGAAATATAAATTGATATTGTACTACTAGCGACAGGAAGGTTTTAAATGTCCAGTGTACGCAGGAAAAGATCTTTTCATAACTTTTCTTAAAGGATTGTTATTTGTTTGGTTTACTGGCAAAAAAATCCATAACAAAAAATAAAACAAAAACAAAGAAAGAAAAAACGATTAGTTGTTCTTTTCTTTTTTTAAAATTTGCAAGCTTGAGAGAGCCAGTCATTTTTCTTAAAGGAAGAATAATTGCAAATGTCAAAGTCAACCCCTCGCTGACCAGTGTCCTTGCATATTTTGCACCTTGTGTGTTTAATGACCAGAAAAACTAGCTGTTCAGTGGAGACCGCAGTGTTCAGTGTGATCGCATTGTGAAAATGACAAAGGCGGTCATTTTTCCTCCTGAGTTACGCTTTGACTTAGATTCTGAGGTGGGGGTGTCAAAATGCTAAATTAATCGCCCAATTTTGGCGATAATCTTTTGGTAGTGTGAAAATTCTTGAATGAATTTTTATACAAGTAACTTTTTTTTCCAAACTCCTATGATACCAAAAAGTGCATTGTACATTTGTAAAAGCACATATCGATTTGTTTGTAAATAATTTGTTTTCTTTATTAAATACTAGCCGCCTTTGGCGACCAGCCGGTTCGCCAATCTTAATGTTCGTTAAAATTTTAATAATTAAATATTTTATGCAATTCCAACTTTAATAGATTCTTCAGCAAAATATTTTAAAACTTCAAATTTTGATAGTCATATAATTCACTCATAATATTATAAAGGCCTTCAGTCATAACGTGATATGTATCTCTCTCATTTTCTGTTACCCGTCGTAGAATTTATGCTTTAAATTAAAGTGTAAATGATTAATCTGCAATTAATATGATAATATTTTTTGCTGAAACAAGGCATTTTTTTTAATAATATGATTACTGATAACAGAGACACTGAGCGTTTAAACTTTATGGTCACTAAAGAATATCTTTCTTAATTTATGTAATATCTCAAGAATTTGTCAACAAAATTTTCTCAGATTCATCATGAACAACAGATAGATTCATTAACAATGTTTCATTTTAAATGCATTAAACACTAAGAAAATAAAATGAATCGTTTAAAATAATCGGTCTAAAACAGGTTTAAAAAAAACTACTTAAAAAACGATGTACTTAAAACTATAAGCATATACAAAAAATATATATAACTAACATAAATACAATTTAATTACAAAAGCATGGAACTAACCTAAAAATAATTTAAATCATTGAAAACAGGTTAAAAAAAACTACTTAAAAAACGATGTACTTAAAACTATAAGCATATACAAAAAATATATAACTAACATAAATACAATTTACTTACAAAAGCATGCAACTAACCTAAAAATAATTTAAATCATCCGTTGAAAGTGGTTGTCATGACAACAATCAGAACAATGCGCGTGCGTGAATTTTTTTCGGCAGTTAGGTAACGCAAATGCGTGAATTTTTCTACGCCAGTTGGGGTAACGCTATGCAGATTATACATTTTTAATTTCCTTCATTCTGTGTTATTTTAATTCAAAAGTACTTCAGAATGAATCTGAAACATGGATTAATTAACAATGTTTAATTTTAAATGCATAAAACATTAAGAAAATAAACAGAATCGTTTAAAATAATCCGCCGAAAAATATTAACCCTAGCCTCATTACTGTTGGGAGAAAAAAGAAGCTGAAGCCTTACTCATTTGGCGGTGGGGAAAATGGAAGATTTTTTTGGCGGGAAAGTTAGTTTTTAATTAATAATTAAAATTCTAATTAAAAATTCAAAAAAAGGGACCCCAGGTGCACATTCCCGATCTCTAAGGTATACATGTACCAAATTTGATAGCTGTATGTCAAATGACCTGGCCTGTAGAGCGCCAACACACACACACACACACACACACATTGAGCTTTATTATAAGTATAGATTAACTTATTAAATTCTTTACTATGGTTACTAATGGTTTACTATGGTTTTTATAGGTTAAATGATAGCCTATAAAAACTTTACTCTGAGTCATGATTATGTATATTAATCAATTTTTTTTATGATTTTCAGGGTTTTTTTTTTTGTATTTTTATAAATAATTTAAGATTTTAAACTATGAGAACATATAATTAAATTTAATTCATTTGCACTTTTACAGGTAAGAGAAAATAATAGAATTAAAGTTAAAAATAACAAAATTATGAGGTTATTTTAAATAAGAAATTCTTAGTCATGCAGTAAAGCTTTACTACAATGCCCCTTCAACAAAAACGTGCAGTTAATTTGAAACCTGATCTAAGCATTTTAAAAATATCGTATAGTTCACGAATACAGGAAATAAACTGGTACAAATTTTATTTACTTAATAAAATAAGACTTACATAAATTAATTTTTACAAACATTGTAAAATTTAAATCAACACGAATTTCAGTTGCAATTCGATAATTATAAGTCTATCATTTGCGAGTTGCAGAATGCATGGAAACTCATAACAGTTATGTTCAGTTTAAAACTGACATTTTTATTTCATTTTCTTAATGCTTTGATCAGCATTTTAACACATACTTCTTGAACGTTCCTGAAGCCTGGGTTAACTAAACCTTTAAATGATTTGTCATATAGAATTTGTAAAATAAATTGCTAAACTGAGGATGATACACCCTTTCCGAACAGAATAAGAATGAACATTCTTCAATATCTGTAGAGATTAGAAGACCTTTCCTCTCCTTGCACCGGTGGAATCTAAGGTGTGATTTTGAATGGAATTACCAAGACTTGATGTTTCCTATCTAGGATTTAGTTTTTCCCATTCATTTCTCCATTTATTCTCAAAAATATTACTCTATTTCTAGTGTATAGGACACCGGTGTCCGAATATACCAGAATATTTATTCATCAGTAAATTATAAATAAGACGAAATTTGGATCTGTTTGTAAAATTTTATTAAAATGCATCAATTCTGGATTATTTTCTCTTAATTTGCGAATCTTTGTACTAGATGAATATTTCAGTTTCTACCTACTGTTTAAATTTTTAAAAAATCTACTATTCAATAAAATAAAAATGGCATGTGAGGACGGTTTCAAAAAGATAGTCCTTTTCAAGAAAATTTATGAGTCCTTTTATCTGAAAAGTTGCCAGGCAACCCTTTCGGTACGCACCGTTCGGTGTCCAGCTAAACTGTCCACCTCCCCTTCGTCTCAGGTGAATGCGTCCTTTCTATTTCTTCACAAATTTATCGGTGTCCCCTTTGGTTGAATGGTTGAAAATCTTTGTCAACTTCGTTATTTTTTCCAAGAATGGTCAACTTTAGCGTGGGAAAATTTTACCCTCTCGTCTCAAGAATTTCCCTAGTCCTATGGTTAGAAATATATAGTGGATATCCTCGGGATATTGTAATATATACTTTCAAGGGAGGTACATGTTTATGCGCCTTAACCATCACATTAAAGTTAAAGGTAAAGGTTTTGTTCTTCTTTAAAAGAATTTTTAACCCTTTTAAGTGATATTTTTTAAAGATTGCATTGATGTAAATTACTTAGATGTCCCGTCTGTCTGTGTTCCTGTCATAGTGATATCACTGATATTCCGGCATTGTATTTACATTCACATGTTCGTATGTAGAAGTGTATGTTTGATTAACCCTTAATATTTATCTGAGGACTTTTGACTTCTGTTTAAGATTTTGATCTTTACGAAATTATACAATAAAAAATCGCACTTTAAAAAGAATTTGCAATCTTTACGCACAATAGAACTATTTGATATAATTTAACTCTATTTCTTTTGAATTTTGAAATTTATGCGAGAAATAATTGATTTTTTTGTGTGTTGTGGTTGTATTTTAATAAATGATAAAATAATTGCTTTCTACATTGTATTATGATCTGTAACTTTATATTTGCTTAAGAAAAGTATTTTTATGTTATAATTGAAATTTAAATTGGATACTTTCGCTTTAATAATCTGATTTGCTTCTCACGTAAGCTATACGATGTTTATTTACATGGATTATTTGCGAATCATTTCAAAACCACAACCAAAACAGCGCTAACTAACGAATTAAGTTAGATAGCTAGTCATAACAGATGCAAGTATGATCAACAATTGTGTTCGGTTTTTATCTCATAAACTGCGGAAATATTGCGCCAGAAAGAGCGATTCTTATTGACCGCAACATTGAGTTGGTCACTAATAATACTCGTTCGTAGAACAAATGGATTTTCATTTCCTAAAATATGTCGAAATTTCACATTTGCTCGAGCATTCTGCTCAAAATGTTGCCAAACTGCCCACTTATGAGCGAGAGGATGGTTGGAAAAGTAGAATAACTTTTCTTGGAATGAAAATGAGTTTGCCCATCGAAGTTGATCTTCATTAGATCCAGTTTGAAGCTATCGTTTAGAACGATTATGCTAAAGTTAAGCCTAACATGATTTCATATTTACTATTTTTATGATTTCGTGAACTGAGAATTTGATTTTTATGCCGACAATGCTGGTTTTGGGGACGGAGAGACATTTTGTAAATGTATTCAGGAAGCGTAAGTTATATGTTTATTTTTATTATCATTTTTGTAATGAAAGAACCGAATATTATTAAGAAATACGAGATCGATTGAATACTTTTTTTTAGTTTAAGAAAATTTTAATAAATTAAACTTCTGTTCTGAATAACTTTACAATCTGTATGAACTGACTAGTAATATTAATAAATTTATTTGTAAGAATTATTATTTTCAGAATTGTTTCATTACTTTATTCTTGAGTGTATGTTTAAATTCCCTTCTTGTGCAAATATTTAACCATTTTTTCGCCGTTAATTAATTGGTGTTTACTTTATTACATAATTTTTGATAATATACTTGATGAAATTTTTATACATAAAATTTCATTGCTTTTAAGTTAAAATATTGTTTATATTATAATGCTAAAATAGATAGGGGTAGATGAATTTAAGTAACGTTTTAATTTTATCCTGTAGGCCTTAAATAAAATACAAACTATTGAAGTATAAGCAAATCAAATCGCAGCCTCTAACGAATAGTTTTGAAGTTCACAAAACTAAATTTAAATATTTCTATCAGAGCTCGACTCTTTGCTTGTGGAAATCATGAATCAAGTTTCTCAATATATAAACTGAATGGAAATCTGATTGAAAAGAAATAAAATGTCTTTATTTTAATATTACAAATGCATCAATATAAAAGATATAAAATGTTTTATTTCGTAATATAGAGGAATCATTTCTCAATTCTGATTTTCTTGCTATTCTTCTGCGCGTGCATCATATTCAGGTAATTAACATGTCATAAAATTTCAATACAATTATGGGAAAAAGAAAAACTAATTCCATCATCCTGCTTTGCTTTTGCGCGTGTCGAAGATGCTTCATCAGAATCATAAATGATTCTCGATTTCTTCACTGCGACTGTAATTGATGCAGGCCTTCTTGATCGGGATAATTTGCAATTAACATACCTGAGTGCCTGACCCAAAGCAGGCGAGGACCTTAGCGAAAAAGAAAAAGCACCCCGCGGGGTCTTCTAATGAGCTGGGAGAGAGCCTTCCTTGACCACAGGTGGGCCCTTCTCAGGGGGTCGGACGGTGAGGCCATCGACCACTTCAAGTGGTTTCTTCCTGCAGCCTCAGAATTCCTTCTAAAAGGGCATTTACAAGCAAACTGCGTATTGCCAAGTTCTAATGTTGCATGCATATCACACATTAGTGTGATTGCTTGTCCAAGATACACCATCCTGCAGAAGAATCGAATCTATCTTTCTATTCTATCTGGATGAAGTGGAACATCATGGAAATTCGTTATAAGGTTGTCCGAGAAATCTTGGACAGATTACAATAATATGTAAAACAAAATGTCTTTAATTGCATACATTAGAATTGCAGTTAATAAATCTCAGTATGAGATCCTTTGATTTAATATATTATGTTCAAATGATGTTCAATTTAAAAATATACGTTTGCAAAGGCTTGAGGACTTAAGAGTTGAAGGGAGTTTTGATATTTTGTTTTAAATTCTGCAAGACATTCGACGCCTACATTCTTTTCATAGTATCACATGAAAAAATCTGAGGAATTTAATTTTGAAAATCGCATCATGTGAATGCCAAGTGAAATTTTCTCATTAAATCCTCATTAGACCAAACATAGTGCGGCCTAAGTGAAGATTAGTGTGCACCAGCCGATTGTCGCCAATATTGCAACCCATCGGATCCCTCTTATAGCAACCGTACTGCTGTTTTGTTTACTACTTTTTGCAATGGTTGAGTTGTACTTAAACTACAATTAAATTATGAAAAATGTTAAATTAAAAATATTAAAAAAATATCGATTAAAGATTTTACTTTTGTTCTTTATTATAAAGAAATTTAAGCTTATAATTAAAAGTTATTTTCTTCTTTCTTTTTTTAATGTGAATACGAACAGAAAATATTTATTCTTTTGCAATTTTTAATTGTCAATATTCGCTTTAAAAAAATCGTCTGCATTCTCACTTTCAAAGACAGCTGCAAATGGAATTCTTCGCAGTTCTCGTAATTCTTTTGGTGTTATAACGGTTGGTTCCCTTCATAATTTGTTATGTCGGGATTATTTCGAACCTGTAGAATGGATGAAGAGCGAGTTAAATATGCATACATATATATTTTACGAGTTAATGAAATTAGGAAAGGATGCTTGTTTGAAATTTTGTATTGAGAATGGTTTGATATCGAACCGGCAGAATGGATGGAAGGTGAGTGGAATATATTCTTTTACAAGGTGATGAAGGTGGGGAAAGTATGTTTGTTTGAAATTTTGTATGGAGAATGTTCCGATTGCTTATTTCTCCGTTTTTTCTTGGTTATGTACTGTTTCTGTTTTCCACACAGTCTTTATGTTCAATGTGCTAGCGAAGCTACTAGGTTCCCGCTCCCGCTGCTAGCGAAGCCGTAGGATGTTTTTTTTAAGTTAAAAAATTCTGCCCGGTGCCTTCTACAGATGCCTTCGGCATCTGTAGAAGGCACCGGGCAGTATGAAAAAAAAAAAAAAAAAATACTTATCAGTAAAAAGTTCTAATTAGATGGCGGGAAATAGTAACCGTAACTGTTCCGCGGAAGTATTTGTTTATTTTGTCCGCCATCTTTATTGGCGACTTGGCATTGTTGGCGCAGCTGGGTGCACACTAAAATTCACTTTTACCCATAGTGCCATCTATCGGACTCAGTATTGTAAAATAAAACTTAATGAACCATGATAATAATATATAGCACCGAAGAATTTCTATTATTCTTATTATTATTGTGCAATGTGTCCACGAATTCGAGGATATCTTGTGCTAAAAGTGTGATAACTTTTCTATATCTCTTTAGACACAGGCTATGATTTTCAATTGATTTTTTGCATTGAGTTTGCAAAAAATGAATTGCAATGAATGCGTTTCAAAAATATGAATGGCAATCACATTTCATAAAAAATTTTAATTGCAGTTTTCAAATTCATTCAAATACTTCTATAATTTTTGAAAATTTTAAGAATTAACTTTTCTGCTATAATTTTTAATTTCTTCTGTTTGCTCAAAAAATATATATTTGAATGAAATTTAAATGTTCCTTTTTTGATGTAATATTTGTTTTAAGTTTCGGTATGTATGCTTATCTATGAAGCATCTTAGTATCTTCAATTAGTTGCTACACACTATGAAAGTACCGTGATTTGGGAATGGTCTTTTTCATTGAATTTCCCTTTTTGCCTGAAGAAAAGGTAGGGGAAAGTCAGGTTTTTCATTATATTAGGTGCTTGCATGTATTTTGATCATTTTTCACTTTAAAAAGACATTTAGTGAGAAAAGTTGGTACAATATATATCAATCAAAATGTTTTCCATTATTTTCGTCTAGTAAGTCTTGCAATTGATTGTCTTAGAAATTTTTTGGTCTTCCAGACTGTACTTTGTTATTGACATCGAAATCACCACTGTTAAATCGTTAAAACCAAAATCGACAATGGGGATATAACGGAGCAGTCTCACCATAAGTCCCTAAAAGTCTCTGATGCGCTTCGAAAGCAGATTTCTTCAAATCAAACTAAAAAACAATGAATGTCAAAAATGAAGTTTGAAACGTTCCATGATTGGGGTCTTTATACACTGAATAACTCAATAATACTAAATGGAAAACTTTCAAGATAAAAATAGTAAAGTAATAGTGCATTGGTAAAACCCAAAAACATTGTCGTTTATATAGATACTTCGCATGTTTACCAATAGATGCCGCTGATTGAAATACGTGCAAGCACCTAATATTAACACCAAAACGAGAAGCTAATATAGTCGAAAATTCTATCCTTCGAACTGATCAGTTGAGTCTTCAGCATTCTAAATTCTTATTACAGAAGTTGTTGAAGTCAAAAATAACATAATGTAATGAAATGCAATTTTCGCGAAGTCCCATCTGAGATTGTTGAACCTGAATTAGGCCCCAACATTAAATATTCGAGTTCTTGTAATGTGAGCTTTCAAGAGCAGGAAGACCCCCACCGGAAGAAGGAAAACAAGCTGTGGGGGTCGATCCAGTCACACCTAAAGTTGGGCATCTTATTCCTTTCACTAACACGCAACAGAGGGTTGATTTTTTTTTATCCCCCTCCTTCTTCTTATTCCGAATTATAATGTTGATCCTGCTTTTGCTTCAGTTGTAATAACGGGTACTCTTCCCAAATCTAGAAACTAATAACAAAGGTAATCTGAAATATTTCCTTGAACTTTGTGAACATAAAACACATGTCGAATGTAATTTTGAACGTGCCCAAAAGAGAATTTCATTATGAAGTCTAGCTACAAAAATTCATCAGATTTTCTAAAAAATTAAAAAAAAATAAACATTTAACCCCTTGACATACGAATTTAATTTCCTAATTAGATGACACATCCTATTCTGAACATCTGTTATTTTGATTCTTATAAAAGGAGCATTTGATATATTAAAGCATTTAAGTGATTTTTACATTTTTAAATACTTAATTCTGTCCCTTAATTGCAGATTTAAACTAAAAAATTCAGTAATTCGAAGCTCATGTCGGATACACCATTGCGTGCGAATGAGTTAGATAAAAAAATCTAAAAGCAAGGAAATATTAAACATTTGCAAATAAATAAATATAAAGCAGAATCGGAATAATGAAGCATTAAAATAGGTTGTCCCCTCCCCCCCCCCTAATTTTTTTTAGAAGTTTATTCATTTTTATTCAGATTGATTTTATTGGTGGGAGAATGGAATATATTCTGTATGTTTTAAAAGTTGGAATGGTAAATTCTTCTGAAAATTTAAATTTTACTTCAAAATGAAGACGGCTTTACATAAAGTCGAATTTTAGATTTGTGTATCAGACACTGTAAAAAAATTATTACTTTTAATTGTAAATGTAGTTTTTGGAAAAATTCTTCTTCCCAACTTTTACTATGCTTTGATAAAGCAATATAGTTTAAAATAGTAAAGCCAAAATGCACGAAATGATTTTTTTAGTTCCCAATTTCATTACTATATTCATTTGAAAAACAATTTGAGTAATACGTTTGTGTATCTTCTATCCCAAAGCTGTTTTCTTTGTATTTTCGTAATAATTATTTTTGATATTTATGTCTATTTACGTTTTTATACATACTGATACAGTTAAGACCAGGGTTTTTTTTTATTAATATCATAATCTATGTATCTAAAACGCGTATGTAGACTCAAAATTAGGCCTAATTTTTAATCGCCGTTTGGCAACAGCTTGCATGTTCAATACATGCTTTTTGTCATAAAATTATTACCAAATATTTGTCTTTTAACAATAGTTAACAATACGATCTCTAGCATTTATTTAATTATAATTTTTAAGTTTAAAATTTAGATGAAAATTCCATAAAATTTTGTTCAGGTATGTTTAGTCCAGAGAAGTAATAAAAAAATATAATAATTTGCTCTTTGTGAAATTCTCTTATTTGATGGTAATCAAATAATAATTTCAAGAGAAAGTATATGACAAAAATTACTTAATAATGCATATTATATGACGAAAATTACTTAATATTACATGACAAAATTACCTGATAGTACATATTTCATGACAAAATTACCTGATAGTACATATTTCATGACAAAATTACCTGATAGTACATATTTCATGACAAAATTGCCTGATAGTACATATTTCATGACAAAATTACCTGATAGTACATATTTCATGACAAAATTGCCTGATAGTACATATTTCATGACAAAATTGCCTGATAGTACATATTTCATGACAAAATTACCTGATAGTACACATTTCATGACAAAATTAACTGACAGTGCATATTTCATGACGAAAATCAACTGACAGTGCATATTACATGACGAAAATTACCTAATCGTGTAGATTATACGATGAAAATTACCTAATAGTGCATATTTCATGACGAAAATTAACTGACAGTGCATATTACATGACGAAAATTACCTAATCGTGTAGATTATACGATGAAAATTACCTAATAGTGCATATTACATGACGAAAATTACCTAATATTGCATTCTCACAGTTATAAATGTATTTTTCAGGTGAAGCGGACTCGGTGGATATTCTGACATGCGGTGTTTGCAGGAAGGACTTCCCTCTCGCGGACATCGTCCGCTTCATCCAGCACAAAGTTCAGCTGTGCAACAAAGAGAACTGCCTCAACATCTACGAGGACAGCGAGGACAGCCTCGATCCAGCTGTCCTCGCTGCAACCGCCATCAAGAGTGAAGAGGTGGACACCCAGAACGAGGACTCCCTCGTCTCGTCTTCCTCTCTCCTCAGAAAAAACTTAACAGCCAAAGATACCTCCGCCAATACAAATGGCAATAACCTAGGTGAGTGCTCGCCCATACCAGCTTCTGAAAACCACTCTTTTGATTCATTTCTGTGGTGTGTTGGGAACCGCGAAGATGATGCTAACATACAAGCATACGTAACATACTGTTACATTTGCTCAGCCATTAGATATTCATTTTGATCCTTAAATTTGAAGTCTTTGCCAAGGAAATTTAAAAAGGGAAAAAGAAATCGATTGTTTCAATTCAAAGATTTTAAATTATATTTAGGAATGAAATGCCTTCTGATTTAAAAATTGAATTATATACTATATTTAAATATGTAAAATAAACACTGCAATGTTCGATATTATTTGGAACTTTTAGAAAAAAATGAAGATTATACATATTTCCTACTCTGTGTACAGTTTCACGATAAAATATTGGAATATTTCCTTCTGAAGTAACAAGACTTAAGGGAACTTGAGGGGAAAAAAAGACACAGAACTGTACAGATTTAATTAGCTTAAAATAATTCAACTGTAATCTTTTTTCGAGATTTTTATTTTGACTTTCGAATAAAAATGAATGAATTCTATAATGTTAAGCTATATTAGCTATACCTTTAAACATTTATTTAATAATTTTTTTAACAAAATTTCAGTTGTAACATCGTAAAAATTATTCAACATAATTTGAAAATTCAAACTTTCTTACGGTATTTAATTAAGTATTGTTGCATTTATACGGCCAATGAAAAATGTGAAAACTTTCTATTTATTTATTAAGCTGATATGGTTTCAAAAATTTGAAAACTCATTTCTAGATTATGATATTGATTGTTATGAGGGTAATTTTCTTTATCGCCAATACTCACTTTACTGTGAGGTAATCCCAAGAGCATAATCTAATCCACCCTCTTTCCCCGTTCGAGTTCGATGTGCATCAAATTAACATTTCTCATAAAGGGCTGACTCGATCGATTATCAGTCTTGCGTCTGAAGTTATCTTTTGGGCAGCATTACACAGCGAAACCTGATTTTTGAAACAGTTTCGAAGCTATGTTTTGAACCCTTTGCACTCGAATGTTGACTCTCAGGTACCAATCAAGACGGTGCATCATTTTGACGCTTTAATTTATATTTCTATTTTGATTGTTAAAAATATCTGCAGAATGGTAAAAAGATGTAGATTAATTTTTCGGGGAAATTCGACTTAAAACAATTATATATATATTGGAATGAAGATCATTATGATCCGTACAGTGGAAGCAAGAGGATCCATGTTTTCAGGAACATTTCTTTAATATCACATTTCACACAAAACATGAAGACAAGACATTCACGCGCACACCTTAACAGAACAGCATCATCTCTCATTACATTTACAATCGCAATGCACCATGGGAAGCGTACCTAATTAGGTATCGCCATCTATTATCCAAAAGAGAAGATAGAGTAATTAAACTGCTTCAATATTTATTTTGGAACAATAAACAAGACCTTGCATCAAGTGAATAATTATGCATCGAATTACTTTTCCGGATGCAAAGGGTTAATATGTTACTATTCATTCTTGGTTATATTTTTCAAATGTTAAGAAGATTCGAAAACAAAGCAGATTTTTCATTTGTATAAGTTTTTGTGAGTATTTTTTTTTAAAGGAATGCATTTAAATGTTTTTAGAAGCTTAACTTTTGAGGATAGGCAAAATTTGATGAAATCAGTTAAATTTTTAAATGTTAAAAGTAGGGATTTTTTTCAAGGAAAAATTGAGAATTATTTATCAAGTTGCTAAAATATTTTGCGATTGTTACTGTAAATCACTAGTGGAATTAGCAGCTAAATAATAATCTAGAGTTGAAAGCTGGTCGGTTATGAAAAAAAATATTGTTAACTTAGTAATTGCTAGGTAAATTTGTTAAAACAGATCTGTGAATTATAAAATATTAACGTTTTAACAGCTGTAATTGGTCAAATTCTTATCTTTGCATTACAGTCACTTTGCTGTTATGGTATTTATAAGCATGAAGCTTGTATTTAAAAAGAAAACAATGCGTTTTAAATAGGTGCTCATTGCTCAGTCATGGATAATAATAAATAAATTAAAATAAAATGTTCGCAAAATTGCTAAAACAAATGGTTACTCTATATAAATCATTAACATGTCTATTAAATTAAAATGAGAAACAAAACTGACCAGTTTATTAAAAAAAGAGGCGTATTTCCTACCTATATCCAAGAATTTTCTGCGATAGTAATTTTACCAAAAAAATTAATAGTCACGTTTTCATCATGGCGATCTATTTACATTACTATTTTAAAGCAAATAAGTTAATCTTCGAATCTGAATATGTATTTGCATTTGAAAATAGTATTAAATATCGAACACTGCAAGCAGTATCTCAAGGAAAAGAAGATGATGGAAATCAACAGTCCGACCTTGAACACATCTGGAACGTTCAGTGCGCATGTGCGATTGTAGGGGCTTTGGAGCTAGAGCTCGGACCCAAGTTTGATAGATGATGCATTATTTGCGCTCTGCCACCAGCGGTGGAACTTCCTATTCAACAATTCAATATACGGCCCGCGCTTAAGGGATACGTGGTAATACTGAAAAAATAAAAAGATAAAATATCTAATTTTACAGCGATGTCCAAAAGACAAGTTCGCAGATTGGCGCCATTCCCGCCCACGTTTCCAGCCATTTATCCCTTTCTTTGTCGCCAACAAATATATTACAATATTGTATTGTACCCTGCAGTGTTGTGCAAAACCGTTTAATATTGTGTAATATTATATTACTTAGATTATTTGTATCCTATTTGCAATTGATGAGAATTACAGATTCTTGTATGAAATTATCATATTTTATGTTTAATATGCAACATTTTGCATAAAATTCCTTATTGTAAATATACTAAAACCTATTTTTCTTTAAAATGGTCTTAGAAACCAATGATTTCCACTTTTATGTTTCCTACGTGAAAATTTAATATTATTATTACAAAATTTAAGCTTAAAATTCACGAAAGTCTCTTAAAGTTATAAAATGCCCATTTAAATCAATATTTCTCTTCGAATTTCATTGTAGCAGTATCATTTAATGTTCTAGCTGTGATGAATATGTTATTATTTAAAATTAACTTCCGAACGTAATCTATCACATGAATCTATAAAATTATTTTATAGCGGTTGCATTACTCTATCTTCTCTTTTGGATAATAGATGGCGATGCCTGATGAGGTACGCATCCGATAGGGCATTGCGATTGTAATTATAATGAGATGAGATGAGATGATGCTCTGTTAAGATGTGCGCACATTAATGTTTTGTCTTGTCTTCATGTTGTGTGTTTGTTTTGTGTGAAATGTAATCATTAAAGAGATGTTCTTTAAAACTTGGGTCCTCTTGCTTCCACTGCGTGGATCATAATGATTTTCATTCCACCACATATTCTCTCTTTCATTTTTTTCCATCTATAATTCAAAAGAGAAGATACAGTAATGCAACTGCTACAATTTTTGATAATATCTAATATGGTTTTCGTACCAGAATTTTGGAACAAATTTGAACTGTATAATAGTAAAATAAAATTTATTCCTGATGTTTAAAAAATGTTCAAAATTTGCCATTATATCCTGATATTTTCCTGGGACACAAATAATTTTCCAAAATTATTAATTGATAAAAAACAGAGAAAACCTTGCAAGGATTTTAATATGTATTATTCAAATAAAAATTATTTTTGATATTTAAAAAAATTGTTCAAAATTTGAACTTTTATTTGTATTTCGTTGTATTATATCGGAATACTTTTTCAAATTATTAATTTATAAAAAGCAGAGAGAGAAACCTTACAAGGACAGTTTTCTTTACTGAAAAAGAAGAAAAAAAATTAGAATGTAAAAATAATTAAATTTGTCCTTGGCTCAGATGATTTTATACACAAATGCTAAAAATTACCAAACATAGTGTTTATCACACCCTGTTTAACTATAATTTCGTTCGCCTGTAGGCCTACATTTGAAAATATATCTTCCCAAAATTCTTTTTGTGAGATTTTGAGTTCATCGCGTTTCCCGGGATCCAAAATGGTCGATCGAGAATCCGAGGAGTAGACAGATTTCTGATCCTTCAGTGAGGCGGAAATGAAAATAGAAATCGTTTTTTCTTCATTAAGATCCGTTTTGCAGATGCGAGAGGCACAGATAGGGGGTCGCCGGCTCGGGATTTGTGTCTGAGGGGATGGACGAGTCACCGACCGACATTGATGGATGCCTTCTGATGACCAGAAATTCTCTACACTTTCATTTTCCGAAACTTCCTTTTTTTTCCCTGTTTACTTCATTTTGAGCTCTTTTTCATGATCCTTCCTCGTCTTTATTCGATAACTCGAGTCATCCATTTTCTGCGATGGTGAAATTTCAGGCTCTGCTGGATGACGCATGCAGCTGTGGGTTATTTTGTATTTCGACTGACCCATATCTCTCTCTCCATACCCACAGCTCGAAACTTCAGGACTCCCTGTGTATTCTGAACTAGTATTTTCTGTTTGTATCTCAATAAATGCCAGTCTCTTTAAAAGCTTTCCTCTTTCCTTCCCCAATAAAAGATTTTAAAATACATATATGCAAGCGATAATAGTGTACACAGAAAGAAGAATTCTTCGCTTAATCGTATTCTTTAAAGCTCAGATGATGTCAATTTTTTTATTTTTGAATTCTTTTTAAGCCATAATTAGAAAATGAAATAACATATCCTATGTGGAACGGCCTAAAACAAAACTTGTCTGCTAGCAACGCAGCCTAGGCTTTTATACATTCGAGACAGACATTTCCTTTCTTTTGGTAAAAAAAAAAAAAAAAAGTAATTCTATGGTGTTTGTAATATATTTCGCACTGCTAAATCCATGTCAAACAATTTAAATCAGTTATATCATATGAAACCATATCCTATGAATTTATTAGCTATGATTCAGAAGAGATTTGCGAAAGGAAGGAATAAAGTAAAGCTTAAAATTAGTTGTTGTTGCTAATTCCCCTTGTATTGAACACCAATTCAAACCAAATCCGAAGATCGGGGGTGAGAGGGTTGCAGTAGCTTCTGAGAGTAAAGACCCCCGAGCACTTGAGGGTAGATTCTGACTTATAGCTCATATGAAGATGACACTAACACTCGCTAGCACAACTCCTTTTTATAGGGAAGGGGGCTCTTTCACACGCCTCACAGATAGAACACGGGGTAAAGAAAAATCATACCCGAACCAAGACTCGAATCTGAGACGCCCAGATCACGAGGAAGACGCACTCCCCCTCCCCAGGCCAGGTAGCTGGCAGAATTAGTTAATTGTAATCTCCATAATGGTAGATATCTGCAGATTACATGTTTCATATTTTAATCGATTCTAAATTGGATTTTTTAAGGTATCACTAAATTGAATTATTTTGTATGGTTTCCACATGTATACCATTTTGATTTTATACATTCATTTAGATATCCGTGATTTTCTTCCCCCTTCCAAATTAACTAATATTTGCTACTCACGGCTATTTTACAAGTAAAAATTTTTTCTGTGAATAACTTGAGATATTAACAGGCGCTCACTTTTATTGTATGTTGTTACAAGCGCAAAATTTAATTTTTTTCCTTCTAAAAGATTCACATACGCATAATGCATATTTTGCATAATTTAAAACATTATGTTCTGAAGAATTAATGGCAAAACATATTGTAGAGTAATTTCAGAATAATAGATACATTTAATCTCTAAAAACTCTTAAAATTTTTGATTTGCGATTTCATTTTCGTATGTATTTTCTTTTATAAAAAAAATTATAAATTGTTTTAATTATTCTATTTTTTTTTCAGAGCCACGCTCTTACATATGTTCGACGTGCAAGCAGAGCTTAACATCAGCATGGTCGCTGATACTCCATGTCCAAAACCTCCATGGTCTCAGCATTTGTGTGGACTTGAATTCTTCAAACGACGAAGCATTAGAAAAACCTGTTGATACTTCATCCGCCCTGCATCACTCTTTCGGTCTTCGAGCCCCACTTTTAGAACGCCAAATAGACCCTGTGCCCCTCTTTCCCCGCAACTCTAGTCAGGAACTGCGTCTAGATCTCATCGGAAAGTCTTCCACGAACGGTCCAATTCCTTCTATCACATCTCCTCCACTCTTAGAACCCCCTCAGCTTTCCAACTGTGAACCCATGCAAGATTTTTATTCCCAGAGGCTGAGGGTTTTGGCCGGAGCTACAAGTCCAAATACCTCATCAACGCCTCGAAAGCTCCTTCAGCCTTCCTTTAAAGCAATCCTCAACAATACGAAGACGAGTCCCCGTGCTTCCACACCTCCCGAGTCATCTTCGAGCCCTCCTGAAAAATCACAGTGCAACACTCTAAATTCCTCTGCCTCGTCTACCACGAGTGATCATAAGCAGTCTCCTTCTGCCAAAAATAGACTTTGTGAGTATTGCGGCAAGTCATTTCAGTTTAAAAGCAATCTCATCGTGCACCGAAGATCACATACGGGAGAGAAACCATTTAAGTGCCACATTTGCAATCACGCTTGCACTCAGGCAAGCAAGCTCAAAAGACACATGAAAACTCATAGGGGCAAAAACTTGCCCACCGACAAAACACCACAATCCACCACGGAGAAAGATCGCAACAACGAAGAGAGTAAGGGTTCGAAAAATACTTCGAACGACAATAAAGCGAAAAATAATAGTGATAAACATACGAATGGCGATGGCGATTATGGCTCCGATGATGGAGATGATGAAGAGGTAGACGTAGAGGAAGAGGAGGCAGAGGACGAGGAGGAAGTCAACGTTGACTGCGTCGAAGATGACGATTGTCCGAAAGAAAATGGCGAAGGAAATTTAGTCATTGATCAGTCTCATGACGACGATGAGGCCATGGTTGCAGAAGACCTGACAAAGAAACCTCTGAACAACGGCATCGGATCCGGCAAGAACGGAGACGCCTTGAAATCTGAATCGTATGATAAATTAGCTGTTAAGCAGTCTATAGTCAGCGAATTCATGGAAAAGATAGGATTTGCCCGAATACCTCAGTACAATGAAGCCTATAAACAAGCCCTCAAAGAAAGTTCATATCGGAATTCTATCAAAGAAGAACGCTGCTCCTCGGGTACCGACGGCAGTGCATCTAATGATGCCACCAGTCACCACAGCTACGACGTCTTGCCTTATCACGTGGAAAGACCTCCTCGTGATGGCAGTCGTAGCGCCGGACAGTCTCCGCTCAACTTCTCGTCCGGAATGTTAGTCGGCCTTGATCATTCGCTCAATACGAAACGCATGCGGTTGGATGAACAGTGGAAGGACAAAGAACGAGAAGGGAACTTAATGTATGCTGGTGTTTGGTACCCGCGGATGGAGCAGCAGGTGAGGTCGCTGAGAGAAGTGTACAACTGCGACGACGGTGCTACACACCACAACAAGAAGTCATCTTCGGAAAGTGCCTTCAATCCTGGCGATAACGGCCGGACCTCTATGAGCCCGCTCCCAGGCCCGAGCTCTGCCCTCGCCATCTGTCTCGGTAAACCCAAAGATCAGCAACAGCGCAGAAACGACACTTGCGAATTTTGCGGCAAAGTGTTCAAGAACTGCTCAAACCTGACTGTCCACCGTCGCTCGCACACGGGCGAAAAGCCCTACAAGTGCGAGTTGTGCAGCTATGCTTGCGCCCAGAGCTCCAAGCTGACTAGGCACATGAAAACGCACGGCAGACTTGGGAAAGACGTGTACCGGTGTCGGTTCTGCGACATGCCTTTCTCGGTTCCGAGCACTCTCGAAAAACACATGCGCAAGTGCGTCGTCAGCCAGAGTGGGGGATCGCCCTATGTCATGTCCGAGAGGGACTCGGACTCCAAAGAAATGACCACTTAAACCCCCTAAGTCACATATGGCAAGGAAACATTGGAGCATTTGTCACCCTAAACACCAAGATTTTAAGACTAATGAATTACAATTGTCGGATGTAGAAACAATAATTATTCACCCGGTAATGAAGTCCCAGTTAAAAATTGCGTTTTACGAAGAATTTTCATGTTTTTTTTTTTAATTCAAATATTATTGCCTGTAAAAGAAAACCGATAAATAATTTATCTCCTAAGAAAGCTTTTGAAGCATTACATAAAATTCAATTTCTGAAATGAAATTTATTATTTAAATATAATTAAGGAAAATTTTATTTTTTAATTATTATTTTTCTAAAGAATGTATTTGAAATTAATGCAGTTTTATTATTTAAAATATCATATCGGTTATTTTTTAATTCTCATTGTGCTTTCTTTGGGTTTGTTCCCACAAAAAATTTCAGAATTCATTCAAATTCCTCCAAACACAGATATGGATCTCGAACATGTGCGCCAAATGTTCCTTTGGCGAATGTAGAAAGAACATGTGCGCCAAATTTTCCTTGCCATCGATAAAACGCTCAAACGTTTTTATCCATTATGTAGAAAGTTGTTATTTATCATTTTGAAGTCCCGAGACATAACTTTTTTTGTTCTAAAGTCTGTACTGATTTCTATGTCCAAGACCATGGTATTAAGAAACTTCTGTAGAAAACTTTTTACTTTGAACATTTACAAAAATTCTGTGGTGCCAAAAAAAAGGAGTGTATGTTTCTTGTTATTGAATGGATAAAAAACTGATACATTTTACAAATTTCTTTCAAAGTTATGGCGTACTTATCAAGACAGGCTCGGTTCCGGAGGACGATTCACAGATTGCGCTATTTTGTAAATTCAGCTTTTAAGGGTCAATTTTTTTTAAAAAAAAAATCGTTTTGAGTATTGCTATTAGAAATCTGGTATGATTTTTGTGTTTTTTGTTACGTGTTTACATTTATCTTGTGTTATGTATTAGCTAATTCCCACCTCAGGAATATAGGTACTTAGAAAATATTTAAATTTACTGCTTGTATAAGGAATGGTTCTAATAAGGAATCAAAGTATGTCAATCACTTCGGATCATCACAATATCTAGAAGTGAAGATTTTTTTAAAAACTATCCGAACTAATATATTCGTTTACAATAAATAGCTTACCAAAAAAATTGGTTCGTTCAATATTAATAACCATCTAAATGGTTCGGTTCACTTCATTTTCTTAACACTACGATATACAGCTGCATTATCTTTAAATGCAATATTGTGGTACTTATTTGAAGTCCGATTTGTTTGCTGCGTCCATATTTATCAATAAAAGTTACTTAACAGATTTTTGGTTAATGTTACTGTTTATAGTTTATTGTTACTGTCATTCGATCATAGCTGAAAATTATGAGTCCCATTATTGCTCTCCAGGATAAATACTTCATTGTAATTAATCATTGAAATTATCTCGCTAGAAATTATATATAAGGGAATTAACTTTTAAATGTTAAAGTCAATGAAATAATGCGTATTTGTGTAAGTTTTTGAAACAATCTTCACTTCTAGATGGCTTTTACATCATTCTACAATATATCATAACAAGATTAATGATGCGCTGAAATGAAGTTACCCACATTAAAATCTCTCCAATCTAAATAATTGTAAATACATTGTGATGTCTTCATGTGATGATGCTCTAATCCACCTCATTGTCTATCAATTTTGTGCGAGCTTTAGAAGTCGGACGCAAAAAGATGTGATATTAAATGCGTAACCTCAAACCGATGACAAATTTTACATCCATAAGTATTTTAAAGGAGGAGCCGTGGCTTCGCCAGATTGGCTCCATACAGTATTATCATGCCGAGATATGAAACGGTATTTAGTTGCCAAATTAGAAATATGCTAGGAAATATCTCTATAGAGATAAGTTATTTTTCTTCCCGTTGTTCGATTAGTTACGGCAGCGGCAGTTAGTGAGTTTATACATGTCTTTACCTCCATAAGAGAAAAATTGCTATAAGCACAGAGTTAGAACCCATGTTAAGTGAGAAAAGTGTAGGAATGCTACATTGTTAGAGTTGAATGAAGGCGAAAAATATTCTCTTGGTGGAGGAATTTCTCATCATGCATGAAAAAAAAAATTAATTTCCCTCGAATCATATTATTATACTATCCTTTGATTGCTATCAGGACGAAAGCTGGCAAGGCTTAGCCACCAAACTGAATATTGAAATTGTTTTAAAAAAACGACTTTTACAGTTATGCATGAGAGCGTTGAATCATTCTTATTAGTACTTAATAATCCAACAAATTTAGAGCTAGGTCCTGGTAGCAATGGAAGTGTGTATTTTGTTTAAAGATGACCAACAATAAAATGTATGTGTTCTAGCATTTTACAGTAATTAATACTTTTCTTCATCTTAATCATTGATAACTTAAAAGCTGTAAATCTTGAAAAGTAATATTTTAATTAAATTGATTTCCTCTTTCATACGTAAAACATATTTTTGGAAGTCTTGGACTTTCAAAATTAATCTGTGTGTTTGACTATATGTTTACAAGAATATATAAAAAGCCCTTTAAGCTTCAGATAACTCTTCCCTTGTGAATGTATATTACTGTTTTGTATATATCCAAGTGCCTGTGCTAAACGTTGATTAGAAGCGTTTTGTGGTTAAAAAAAATGTGATTTGTTTCCCAAATCGCATCTAAAAGTTTTTTTGCTATGTATTTTAATTTTATAGTATTGCACATGACTCAGTATTCTTACACAAATAATGATTAATGTGTATCGTGTGTTGTTGGTTACCATCTCTCATGTATACCTCAAAAATAAGCAGGGTATTTAGTTTAGAAGCTGAACTAAACAGTCTTTTTCTAATTGTTATACCATCTAATTCAAGTATTTTCTCTTCTGAGAATATTCGAGATTTCTTATATTGTAACGCGATTTTTTTTTTCTTTTTACGATAAAAAAAAAACGTTCAAAGATGTATAAAAAAGTCCTTCATGCTGTCTCTTTCAGCTTTTGAAAATGCCCTGCTAACATATTAATATTAGCTATAATAATGAATGACTTCATCACTAGTGTAGTGTCTGAAGTCTACCCCATTTCTATACAATCATTTGTGGTATGTAACTTCAAATACAGAAGGGAATTTTGAATAAGCAAATATTGCATTGCAGAAATTCGAGTCGAAGTTGCTTTCATGTTGGGTATAAGATATCTGATCAGTAAATGAATGTTGTTTACATATTAACGTTTGACAGATTCTTACATTAGACGCTCTTGAATATAGAAAGTTTGTTTTGAAAGAACATCTTCGACTCGACGTTGCTAACGAAACATATCTGTGAAAAAATTAACCTGCCAATAATGGATAGGTGTGCTCAGTGTATTTTTTGCTTGTTATTCATTTCACTCAATAACCTCAGATGAACTCAAGGGATAAAAATTGCTTACATTCTGCAGCATTCTGTGCTTTTAATTGATTTCGAATGGAAGTGACGTTGTTCAATCATATGTAAATACAACGATTTTTATTGAATTTTTAAATGTTGAAGTTTTGAAATAGATGTAGTACCTCTGTATTTACCAATAACTAATTTCACTAGCTTTATTTATTGATTTTTATACAAAAAAAATAATTTGTATTAATATCGTTTCTGATAAATATATATCTGTTTAATTTTTAAGTTAAAGTTATTTAAATCTGGATTTATTTCTTAACATTTTACTTTCAATTCTTACTTTATTAGCGTGTAAAGGTGTTTTTTTTTTTTTTTTTTTTTTTTTTTTTTATCAACGTCTTTCTCTTCGAAACAACCTCATTCTTGCAGAATTGAAACTTCTCTACCTCTCTCTCTGCCAATGGCTTTGGACAGTTATTCACTCTTTACAATTTCTATGGAAATTCTAAAACCTGAAGGTACCTCATACATGAGAAAAATAAAAATTTTATTCTTAATTCACATACGGGTACTATTAGGACTTTAAAGTAGTATTTCTCAGATTTCTTTCTTTTCTGTCAATTGCCAGATTTTAAATGTTTCATAATAATAATAATAATATTTAAAGAAGCTTAAACTGGAAACTGTTTGGAGGCACTGTTTTTAAAATGAAAATTTTGTGATTCAAAAATTCTATACTAAATGTTGAAATAACTTAATCTCATTTAGATGGCAATATTAATAATTTTATTTTCAACTCTGTTTAAATAAAATAGCAATAATCTTTGATAAATTTTGTTATACCATCGTGTCATTATAATTATACGAATTTCATTCTTTATGTAAAATATATAAGCATGATATTTTAGGTGAAGATAACTTTAAAAGGACGGTGGACTCCGTTAGACACTTTTGCATATTATTCACTTACGGTTGTGTCATTTCTTATGCATATGTATTAAAATATAAATATGTTAAATTTCATAAAAAAATATTTTAAAACTAAATATATTATTTTTAAAAAAAATTTAAAAGATATATAATTTTAAAAAATTTTCAAAATATTCCAGGCGATTTAATTTTTAATTTTTTTCTATTTTTTTATTACCCAATTTAAATTTGTTTGGAACAAAACTTTGCATAATTTTTGTAATTCCAATTAAATGCTAATTTTTTAGAAGTATTTTTATGCACACTTACTAAATTTTCATAGGAATTTTATTTTTCTGAACTAAAATTGACTTTAATGATCTAAAAAAAGCTCCAAACATAAAATGCATACGCTATTTTCTTCTAATGTTTGACCAAAATCTTTATGATATATTTCATTTAATTTCTTCAAAAATTAAGACATTTGGAACATTTCAATTAAAATCTAATTACAATATCATTTTGAGAAAAGTCACTAAGATGTAATGTACTTTTTTTTTTCTTTTAACCTTTCAAATATTTATTCTATTGAGCAACACATTTTATAACGCTATTTTAGTTGAATATAAACATGTATTTTAGTGATGAAATGATAAAAATAAAATTGTATGTTTTCATCCATTTTTGCTTATTTCAAAGTCCACTGCTCCCTTAAAAAATATCTACCTCAAAAGTAAAATTTCATTTTTCAGTGCTTTTAGCAGTTTTCATTTTAAGAGTCTTGTTTTGGAGACATTAACTGTTCCAACAATTTTAGTAAACATTTGTAACCACTGTATGTCATAAAGGTAACTTATACGACACCAAATATGCATAGCTATGTTTTTAATAACATCAGTTTGTGAAGGTCGTTCTAAACGCTTCACCGACAATTTAACTCATGTTTTAAATTTACAAATGAGTATTTTTTATCTTTACTGTTTCAAATGTACCGTTTATTACTTGAAAAGTATGCAAAGCATACAACCTCAGATGTGTATCGATATGTAATAAATAGAAAAGAAAAAAAAAGACTACGTCTTACAATCGTTGTACATACCTCAGGCAGTCTTTACCTCACTTCCAAAGTGGCCTGACTGTTTTAAAGAATTGCACACACATACGTATTACCTCGGATTTTTAGAAACCACCTAGAAATCAATCAGATGAAAAAAAAATTGTCTAATGTTTAGAATTTAGAATAAGATATTTTTTCAAATGTTCTGAACATTATCTTTTCTTCAATATGTAATTTTTAATTATGACTATTTTAATGATAACAATGTCAGTTTTGTGATACTGCATTGTTTCATACAAAATTTATATTGCATTAATAATTATCACTTTTTTCTGTGTTCTGAGGCTTTATTTATCATTAAGTTTCGTTCATTTCATTTGGCATCTTTTATGTAGTGGCGTCTTTATGTCCTAGCTGGTTGTGCCTACCGTCTTCCTGCAGTATTTATTTTCCAGCATAAGCCTTTAATAGATCAATAAAGCAATAATTGAATGGCAAATAAAAGTTAATCCGTGCTTATTAATCAGGAACAAATATTCTTTGCTTTCTTTTCTATCTTTAAAAAAATATAGTGCCGTAAAAAGGTAAATTCGGGACCTGGTTTGATATTCCAGAGACCGAGAGATCATCAGATAAAACCATATTTATTTATTACAATTTATCAATAATTTCAAATATAAATATTTGGTTATGATTAATTTTAATTGTATATATGGATTTTTTTTATCCTCTTTTGTTTAATTGGTTGATAAACTGAGATTTTTGACTTTTGATTACAGCAAATCTGTTTCGAAAATATTTAATTGCAATAAATAAATACTTTTTTGTAAAAGTACTTTTATACATTAAAAATCTATGAATAATTATTAAATTAATATAATTTTTAAAAGTAAGGTTTATTATTTAAAAAGCAAACTATTATAATTTTAAAAGTTATATCATCCCTAAAGAAATGATATGTGATACTCATTGCAATGAATCCACCACTGAAGACAATGTACTCATTTTTGACGCCATTGCATAAACGATTCATTTTCATTTCCGAAGTGTATTGTAATGTTTTGTATGCTATTTTGAAGTATTAATGTTCATAATTTGATCTTTTTTTTTATATAATTCGAATATCCATATTTGAATACTTTGATATCCTTGAGCCACCTGTATGATTTAGGTTTTTGTAAATATATATATATATTACGAGAAACAATATTTAATGTATATTGTCCTTTTCCGAAAAGGAATTGCCAGCCAAGCTGTCAGTTGCCAGTAAAGCACTTGGCCGAGCGCCGGTGAATTCATTTCTTTTTGAATGTGTTTGTCAACTTTTTAGTATGTGTCTGTATGTGTGTGATGTGTCATTGTACAGTGTAGCATAATATACCTCAAAGGTACGTCAAGGTCGGGTTTATTTGTTTATGCCGAGACTTGCTTACCGTTTTGGGGTTGAGTTTTGACGAAATTTAAAATCTGTTCTACTGCAAGGGATTGCTCTGCTCTCGGCCATATCGCGATGTGATAGCAGAGTTTTGGAGTCGCAAACGTGTTTAAATGTTTTGCTCAATTCACGATATATATTGTTACATTACTAGTCTTTTGAATTTTAAGCATCTTTGTTTCATCTAGTAGCATAATACATCATTAAATAAATAACGTTTGCGACAGTATTATTTTGAATATTTGGTGTAAGTATTCGTTTGCACATTTGTATAACAATCATTACGTAATGTTCAATTTCAATGATATTTTTTTTGTGACGATACAGTATCTAATACATCGATTTTATTCAAGTTTTAGCAAAAAAAAAAAAAAAAAAAAAAAAAAAAAAAAAATTCGAATAATATTGCAGTATTATGCTGTTGATTCAATAGAAAGGTATAGATTTCACCCGATTTTAATTTTCAGTATAACTATTTTGAAAGGCATTAACATTTAATAATCAAGATTTTATCCATTAATTTTAGAAGTAAAATAAATATAAAAGAACTAATCATTAATTTCTCTTCTTGAAAAATCATATTTTTATTTACCTTAAAAAAAACTTATTTATCGATCTTTTTACCATTTATATCATTAAATTAAGAAACATTAAGAGCATGTGTACTTAATATTATGAATTTTTTAACGAATAATAGTTTTATTTTTCAAAAATAAGTATTTTAGTTATGTATTATGTTTTGGGAAGAAACATTTTCATTAATCATTTTTTAATAGTCATTTTCAGTGAAAAGTGTTTTTTAAATAATTTTTTTTCAAATTTTGAAGTAATAATCATTTTATAATACATTAAATATGACTTATCCACTAATTAAAATAATAGATTATTTACAAATAAGCATTATGTAGTCTAATTAGTTTCAAATGATTTCCATTTTTTCTATTAAATTCATAAAGGAAATTATTAAATAAAATAAGGTCTATATGTTTGAGAATAGAATTATATTTAGTGAATGGCGAGTATCCGTAATCCCTTGCAGCTCTCGTTGCTTGTTATGTGAAATATTTCCTTGAATTTACTAAGTGCCGTTAGATGTTGATTGTTTTTTCAAATTGCACTAATTACATTGTTTGCCTTTATCTTTTGTGTTTTTTAATTTAGTCGGCAAAGTATTGTAACACACTAGGTTGAATGTCTTAGCAATGACTTCATTATTATTTTTTTTTTTTAATTTTCAGCTTTTCTTTGCCAGTATTAGCGTTCAATTTTTTTCCCTTTAACTCACACATGCATTGATTGTGTATATTGATATGTTGTGAAAACAGATTTTATTTATGGATGGAGATTTATAAATTAAAAATGCTTGTAAAACATGATGTTCTTGTCTTGATTTTTTTCTTCTTTTTTTTATATATATATTTCGCCCATTTTTCTCACTAGGTATATTATTGCTATATAGAAGAACTCTTAACTTTTCAACAGAAAGAAGAAATTCAAATATAAATTTAACTATCCCATTTATATTTCATATTAAAATTTCACTTACTAAATATATTATCGTCGGTTTACGTTGAAATCAGTTCTAAAGCTTCTAAAAAAGATAGTGATGGTGAAACATTAGTAATTTACATACTTCAGATGGCGCATTTTTTTGGGGACCTTCCCAGCGATCAAAATTCCATACTGACTGATAATTGCAATTCAATATCATTGCACGCACAATGTGTTACCTTTCTTTTTGGTTCCGAAATTCTTTACACACACTGTGTACAATTCGTCTGGAATATGGAAATTAAACGAGCAGAAAAGGTATAAGTTATCTTCTCTGGCTTGCTGTTAACCAGCCCTCTTTACTAAATTGATGATGTGCGCTTTAATAACAAATTCGAGTGGACTGCTGGAGTTGCTCTTGTAACTTGAATGCAAATGTGAACCAATTTCCTTGAAAAGTCCTTATATTTGAGCTAAATCAAACTTTATAAGAAACGATATGACGGTATCCCAAGGTTATTTTCAGTTACGGAAGTAATCAGTTTTCTCTTTTATTATGATTTCTTGATTTGACTAAATACAAGCCACTGCCATATTAGTTTTTATACCTAGTCAGATCGTATAAAAAAGAGCAGCATAAACTGATAAGACAGGCCCTTTATATGAAGAGTACTAATTGAAATCCAAGAAATCTTGGTTTAAAAAAATGATTTTCGTCGATGAGCTTAACATTGAAATCAACCAACAAAAATTATTCTGTATATAATCATTAAGAATTATGAAACATTTTCACACAGATAGAAGTAAATAAAATGAAGGAGGCTTAAAATTCGATAATTCTAATTCTTAATTAAAAATCATGAAAAAAGAGAATATTTGTTACTTCATTAAAAAAAATATTCAAAAATAGCAAAAAAAAAAAATAAATAAAAAATAAAAAAAAAAAATCCATTCATAGGCCGATAATTTGATAGAAATAAGTCTCATAGGTCCATTTTATTTTATGAAGTATTGTTATCGTCAAAAATTCGAACTCACGATTCTCCACATTTCTAACTCCTCATGAGTAAGAAAAGCATATTTTTTGGCATTATGTTTTTCTGTCTGTAAAAATGATCATTCAAAAACGCAGTGAGTAGAAGGATTAAATTTGGTATATGGACTTTAAATCAAATTTGTAGTGTTCTATTCAAATTCTGAACGAAATTCTTTCATCTGAAGTCTGTCTGGCTCTTCCAATGCTAGTGAACGTGATAATAACAAAACGCAAAGAACTAGATAGATACAATTTGGTACATGACATCTAAAATGTAGATTTTTATCAAAATTCGTACTCAAATATCAAAAAGTTGACTATATGTCGATGTGAATTTTCGCATACATGTGAATGCATTAACTCATAAACGCCGTTACCTAGATCAATGAAATTTGGTATGTTATCTTGTGATTACAAATACTATTTCCATGTCAAATTTTGGCTTCAATCGGCTTCAAAGATTTCACAATACATATTCATGCCATTCATGGATTCGGTAAAAATGTTAAATTCTCGCCAAAGATTTATAACTATTGTTCGCCAATGCTATATAAGACATTCACAGCTTCATGCAAGGTCCACAGTTTTATGTTCCGAAGAGGAGAGAGATAAGACTTCAATTGGAGAATATGCGAGAAAGTCTCGGAGAGAAAACACCCGCTGGCTCTCAGACAAAATGAATGATTTTAAGTTTCCACAGATTTCAGTTTTTTTTTCAGAATGTTATTTTTGATTTTGGAAAAAAAAAGGGGTTTGATTTTATAAAATTTATCATTTTGCGGTACATACTCAAGACTACGAAATTTTAATTATTTAATATAAAAACAAATAACTGTGCATGTTAAAAATATTTATTCAAATAGTGGTTTTCATGTTCTTACTTAAAGAACAAAACATGATGCATAAGACTTCAATAAAAAAAATCAATGAAAACAAGAGAAGATAGTTTTATAATTGAGAATATAAATAGTTAAAAACTCTTAAATAAATGGTAATATACCAGGGATCGAAAATTCCACAGGCATATAAAAAGGAGCGGTGTAGTCTCCTTGAAACTTTCTCGCTTAAGTTATAATAAAGGAGTTCTCCTCTGCTCCAGCATCAGCACTATAGACCATAAGCAAAAGTACCACAAGTACTCAGATATTTATTTTCATAGTCCCATATATAACCGTTTTGAGCTTCATAATATAAAGAAGAAAATCGAGGATACATTTTGGATGCTTTTTTTTTTCATTTGATTGATACCAAGATTTTATACAGAATTATAATTTTAGTAACAAGATGACGGAGAGGTTCCATTTATCTAAGTGTTTATTGCATTTCTGAATATCGAGGTTTACATGCATTCGAATGTACAGATTGGCAAACAAGCAGCTCTTCGATAGATATGGTTCAAAACTTAATATGGATATATATTTATACGCTAAAACTGTGAACCAAATTTTACTAGTCTAGACCTTTGCTGCTTACATTCGGTTAGATGGATTAACTTTCTGCAAATGGATTTCTTTCAAAATTAGATTTTTAAAAAGTACGCATTTTTTGCTAAGATCATATATTAAATTTCATCAGTGTAACTGAAAGTGGTTTTGAGTTATCGTATTCATAGACAAGAAATTCATAAATCGAAAAATATGGACTTAGGGTTGTCTGAAACATTCATTAAAATCTCGAATTCGAAATCTTGATGATTATAATACTTTATATATTCACCAATTAGAAAATAAAAAAAAATTAAAGCATGTTCGGTTTATAAAGTGAAAGAAACATAACATTCCATAATTTTTTTTTTCCGGAAAAGTTTTAAAAAATTAATACAAAAACATCTGTGGGCAAATTCGAAAAACGGTAACCGCTTTGGAAATGTACAAACTAGACTGTTATTTATAGACCTAATGCTATAACTTCAGTCATATGATTTCTCTTTAAAAATTTCTAGTGGGGTGTCTGGAAAAATTTTGAGATCCCATCTTTGTGAGAAAAGGGAATGCTGACTGTAACGATATTTATGTAAGTCAATTGACAATTCCAGAAAAATCTTTTGTGGTTGTGGAGGGAACACTTAATTAATAGGCACTGCAAATTCCCTTACCCCTCCACCTCCTCGATCACCAGATTTCACTCAGGCGGAGTTCTGCTAGTGGGGATAAAGTGAAATTCGTGGGCATATCGATTATGGCTTTCGACTTAATCGGAATTCAAAGATGCCATTCGCCGAAAGGCTTAATTCGTGCATCTTACTCTACTGTCGCTGACGTTGTAATTTGATATATCTTTATGGTGGATGCTATGTTGAACACTTATTGTTGTAAAAAATATTAAAATTTCTATCTACTTGGTAATATCGAGAGCAATTTTTTTTTTCGATCGTAATTTTTAAAACATAAAGTAATACTAGATCACGTCTAAAAAAGAAAAACATCCAAAACCAAAATATCATCAGTCATCCAACATTTTTTTCCACCGATTTTCTTCACTATAGTTGATTCTGTAGATAAAAATTCGATTGTATAAACACCTACCAATGCTACTTGTTTCCCTCCTCCTTTTACAGCCAGTCACAATTATCCCTGTTTATATGGCTTGATTCTGTGGTATGGGGTGATTGATAGTAATTAAAATAAATAAATGAATTTAAAAAAACTACTTATTTATGTGAGGAAAAAACGACATTCATTAATTTTTTAGCACGCAACAAAGTTTTCGATTTTTTTTAAATGTTAAAGAACTTTAACATTTAAGAACAAGGCCAAGTTGATCATTCAGAATAAGATTATTAGTTATTTAAAATCCCTAAGTTTTTTTTAGAAAAGGTGCAAAAACTGATTTGGAATGCTTAATCTCAGATAATGCAGAACTACTTAAATATAATTATTCTTCTTTAAAATTTTGAGATATATTTAAACGTCTTATCTTCAAAAAAAGCTTAATTCGGTTTTTAATAGCGAATAAAAAATCTGCTTTCAAAAGTTTTTCTTGCTGGAAATCGTTTTCTACTCTCTATAAAAGTTTGAATTCTTTTTTATATATTTCTAAATGACTTAACAAACAATTTAGAAATTATATGAAAATTATTTTCAAGGTATCCGAAAGACTTTATTTTCTGAATTTGATAAAGTTATGTTATGTGTGAAATACAGGGAGCATTTTTGCGATCGAAAATTTTAAAACATAAAGCAATATTGGATCACAATCTAAAAGTTAAAGATGTCCACAATGCATGATTTTTTCGGCGAATGCTTGCGATTTTCTTCACTATAGTAGACTCTGTAGATAAAAATCTAAGCATTTATGAATAACTAGATCATAACCTTGACCTTGTGGTAAGGTCAAGTTCATTCTTATTTGAGGAAGAGAACCTTTATCAAAGAGGGCATACAAAAAAGTTTCAAAATACCATTCCCGTTGTATTATTTTTGCATTTTTCTCTGAAAACGGTAATTTTCAAATACAATAATTTATTCATTTCAATTTCAAAAACAATAATTTATTCATTTATTTTAGTAAGCATGAATTGTGGTGATGCACCAAAAAAATATCAATAATATCGTAGTTAAAAAATTTTACAATATTGCCCATTGTTTACATTTTTTTAAAACCAAAAGGATAGAGGAATTGACAACTTACAATAATTATGACTTAAAGTGAGTTTAATGAAAAATGCTGCAAATGACATGAAAGAACGTGTATGCACTGTTCTAACCTTCTGATTCATTCTGTGAAACGGTGGTGGGGGGAATTCGCGTGATTCAGGAAATAGAATTGCTTTTGACCTCCCCCCTTCCTTCCCTCCACGAATTGTCCAATCATTAAATCGAAATAATTTCTATCCCTGGAGCTCTCAACCTGTGGGGTGCAAGGCATTTTTAGTGGGTAGTGATAAGATATGCATTTTTTTAAAATTTTCAAAAAATACAATACGGGCTTAAAATTTTCATCAAACTACATGTTATTAATCCTTTCGACTCTTAAGGTATCCGACTAGGTTAAAAAAATGCTTTTTACAAAAAAACTTCTAACTTATTTTTTAAATTTGGAAATAAAGTCCGAATTTCTTATATTCTAAAACATACTTTATTTTTAATATATCTAAGATATAACTATAGATACAGTTGTTTCAATAATACACGACAAATAAAAATGAAATCGGAAACAGTGATATTTTTAACCGAAAATGAGTAATTTTTATTTTTACCATAAAACTCTCACAAATAATATTTTATATAAACTCTTTATCTACTCAGCCGTAGTTTGCTTATTTTTGGCATTTCTGTTAAAAGAAGCGCGGAAACTACATTTGTTTCCAGCGCATTTGGATGAACTAATTTACATGTACAATATAGAAATGCATTTTCTGAAGAATGAATATTTCACTGTGATTGATTCATTCTAAAAAGAGAGATGCAACGTTAGAAGTATGGGAATCCTTGTCCTATTCTTATTAAATTGGTGTAAAAATTTCCGCAGTTTTTCCTCTCCTTATAAAAGAAAGCACTTATTTTGAAACAATAATATACCTTTTGTTCTATAACAGATTGACCCTTTTTTTTTGGGGGGGGGGATATTTCATTATCTCACATTCGAATAACTTCTGACTTCCCTCAAAATAAACCAAGTGCAGTCTCACTACATCGCTATCACTGTGACTCTCACAATCCCAAGAATTCCGTCATAACATAATTAAATGATCGTTTTATTGCACAAAATTCTGGCATCGTGACAGATGTAACAGCACTTCTTAAGTCCACTGCAGTTTCTCCTCACCTTTTAAAAAAAGTTATTTTAAAACAATAATATACGTTTTGTTCTATAACAAATTGACCCATTTTTTTGAGGGGGGATTTCATTATTTCACTTCTAATCGTCATCCCCCAAAACAAACTAATTGCGATCTCACTATATCATTATCACTGTGACTCTCACAATCCCAAGAATTTTGTCATAACATGATTAAATGATCGTTTTATTTACAAAATTTCGGCATCATGACAGATATAACAATACTTCTTAAGTCCGATAATTTTTACGAGTCTCCACAAATGTACATGAATACTCTTCTGAAAGATTACAGCTCATGCTTCTTCAAATCATCAAAGATTTTTTTTAAAATCTTGCAATATGATTTCTGAATGATTTGCTAACTTAGGATTCCCTCCATTAAATTAGTTGATTCCATTAGTTTTTAATCTATACACAATAGAGGCAACTAAAAATATACAATAATTTTGTAATTTTACCAAACTAACGATATGAATTTTCTATGAAAAGTTTCAGCCTTCGATCTATTTCTACTGATTTATCAGAATGTTATGCTTTATTGTTACGTCAAACAAATCATTTTTTTTAATCATCGATTATTATTCATTTGAAAACTGGTTTATTTATATTAAAATAAGCCAGTTTTATTTATATTTAAAATTTAAAAATTTACTCTATGTTTATTGAGTTTCTATCCGTTAAAGTGAAATTCATATACAATTTACATTTTTAATAATTAATTAACAATTCCCATCTTATTTTTATTTAACAATTTCTACCTTATGCAAATGCTAATTAATGAGTGAAAGGATGAATTTCCAATCTTTCTTCAATTTTTGGAAATAAGAAGCCCCAAAACAATTATGGCAATAATTTCATCATTATCAAATTGAACTGGACGACCAAAACGTTGGTAAAAAATCGGCGGAAAATAAATAATATTCAGTAAATCATCTTTGAAAAAGAAATTATATCAGTTATTAATTCTATAAGATCAACAATTTTTTTTATGGTCTCTTATCTTCCATTTGTGAATATAAAAAAGAAAATATGATGTAAATTCTTTTTTAATCACCCATTTTGAATAAAAATCAATACCATGCAAACAGTTTCAAATAAAATTATTCGCAATTTCAGCCGAAAATAAGGTTAAAGTATCAGATAACTTATTTTTAATTAAATTAATCGTATGACTGTCAAAAGTCATCTAAACTATCTGCTTGTGAAAGCCGCCGTAATTTTTTTTTTACAAACCGAAGTCGAAGATAGGAATACAGTGGACACTGACTACGCCGAAGAGTAGTTGATACAGCGCCATCTGTTAGCTGTATTTCGAAACACTTTTTGCTATCCAATATAAAGAAGTTATAACTGAAAAAATTGAAACTCCAAAAACATGAATATGTAAATAATGCACGACTGGATTAATAAATAGGCAAAGTAAGCAACTCCCTAGGGACACCAAAGTCTCTGGAGGTTTTTTTTTCTTGTATTTTCAGAGCAATATAATTTACGAAAGTCGGGCACTTATTGAAACAAAATTAAGTATTGCTTGAATTTCGGAACATTATTCTAGTAACATTACTAATTTGTTATTCTTTTGCGTGTCTCTTATATTGTCTATTTTATTATTCTAATAAAATATATTATTTTATAATTTAAAAGCTTCTGCTCCTATCATTGAATAGCATTTAAATTGTATTAAAATAAATCCATCGTTTTTAATTATTTTATTTAAAATTATTTTTGAATTCTAACTTTGTAATTTTTTAAAGGAAAGATATTGATACCACCTTTCTTGAAAGTATACTAGGATTTTCAGAAGGTTTCTTACTTTTGGAAATTGTTCAGCATTGCAAATATGCCGAAGCATCCGCAAGAGGTTTGAGTGATTTTTCTTCAGCGGCTACTCATCTGTATCACAATTCAACCGCCCCCCCCCACACACACAGTTCTGTAAATTCATTGCAAAATGCATCTGTCAGGTACTTTTTTTTTTTTTAAATTAAAACTTCCATATTGTTTTAAAAACTTAGACATTTTTAGAAAATAAATCTCAGAATAGCAAAAATGAAAAATATATTTCATTTAAATAAAATTTATTCATTTATTAGAAATTACCTTTAAAATTTGTGCAGCCATCTTCATAGAAAGAGTTTCTACACCCATAACCCCCTCCTTCCCTTGTTATGCCTCGATTCTTGATGTAAGGATTCTAAAATTCATCAGCAGTAGTAGATATCCAATTAGGCTGACAAGGTAGTTGTTTAGGGTCATTAGAAGGGCCATATGCATGCCAATTAAAATACAATATTAGCCTCGTTTTTAAATGAATAAATTTGTAAAAAGATACAAATTCTATAAATTACAAAATATTAGGACTGAAATACGTGTTTACAATGAACTATTAAATATTCATTAAACTAGTTTTGTTTTAAGCAGTTTTTTGGAGAGAAACATTTTGGAGGAGAGAAACATTTTGAATTTTTAAATTTCGTATTTATTCCATCCCGTGAGGTATAGTTTATGTACAAGCAAGAAGCGACGAGGTACGTCAATCTTCAGCACGACACAAGAGCGAAGAAGAGAAAAGAGCTACGGAAATATTTTTCCCGATGATTATATATCATGATATTCTGATAGGGATTTATTTACATGTGTCGATTTAGATAAGGGAATTTTAAATATCCTTTAAAATAATTTGTTTAGATCAACAGATTTTTATCCTTGCACTTGGAGCGTGTGGAAATGCTGATTAAAGCAGTTTTACAGAGATCGTGTAGCATTAATTAAATAAAAAAGATTCAATTGGATCTGGAAATAAGAGACCATTTTAGAATGAAGTTAATATAGGTTAAATTAAGATAAAAATTAGGAAATTAAGATTTAATATAGATTTAGAGATATCATTACATATATGTATATTTATATTCATTAAATTATTAAAATAAAAAATAAATAAATCATTAAAATATTGAGATTTTGAAATGTGAAATTATATTGATCAGTTAATCAAAAAGGGATTTCAAGTAGAATGCTCACAAATCCAATGCGACGTATTGTGGCATATTTAAATGCACAAATATCAACTTTCTGAGAAGTGTTTACCTGTACCGTGAGGGATCATTCTCCCGCGCCGCCAGCCCATCCTTGCGTTTTAGACACCTCACCCAGTGCAGAGGCGGACGCTCTTCCGGTACGCCCACGGCCGGCTTCGCATCATCCACCCAGACGCGTGTTTTCCTATCGGGTGCGGAGACCCCCACGAAGAGCAAGGCTCAGGTCAAAGTGGACATTCTGCGTGGGATGCGGTTTGACCTTAATTTTCGGTCAGATGATGACTGTCATGAAGAAGATGATGTGTCGGCCGAGAGACCATATTTAGAAAATGGGTACACGATGACCACAATCGGTTATTAGATGAATCATCACGCGTGGTTCAAGGTGGACACTTTTTAAAAAATGTTTGAGAAGATTCCTAGTATAAAAAAACTGTTTTTACACATAAAAAACTTTTCTTTCTTCGGAGGGCTATTGTATAACAGCGATGTATATTTGTAATAATTGTCCTAAATAATAAGTGAACGCAAATTTATCACTCATTTTGCTGAGCTTAGTGACTGAAAATTGTCGGCAGAGGCTGAATTAAACCCTACAGGAATCATTAACCAATGTAAATTTCAAGGTCCCAATGCCAAAGTCCGATTAATTTTTTTTTTTTTTTAACATTTTAATTTGACTTAAAGGTAAGTATTTTTGAAAAACAAATATAAAGGCAAACTAAAATTATAAAAAATTTAAGTTTGCTTCACCTTTATAAAAGTTGGTTGGTATATCGCGCATTAAAAAAAATTAATTTTGGAAGTAATTTTAAATAAAAATGTTAAAAAAAATTACAAAACGTTTCTAACACAAAAAGAACTTATTTATCTTGGGCTATTGAGCTGTGAAATAGTCAGATAATTGAGTGAATTAATAACTAAATGGAACACATTGATATACAAGCATAACAAAAATACAAAAAAAAAAAAATCCAATAATAATTTCTTGAAATTTAAATGATAAATTTAATTTCATAAAATATGAATATACAGACCTCTAAATCAAATGGAAGTCTGAAATTTTATTATCTTGGATAATATCGCAAAAATGTCCCAGGGTCTCTAGGAAGTTACCTAATTAATAGTCTAACCCTGTTTCCAAAAGCTCAAGAGTACCAATTAATACAGTTCTTTACGTGATGAAACCGATCTGTCAACTCCCAAGAGGATTCGCTCAGCCGAAAGGGATTTTAGAGCATAATGTAACCGATTGATGAATGAATCTTAACGACAATTATTTACACTCTAGTCACCTCAGGTGACCAGTTGGTTCACCGTGAGTTTTGGTTATATCTGATTTCAGATAATTTTTTTTTTCTTTAAACTCCATGCTCAGGATTCCATCAGAAGGTCTGATATTAAAGCCGCATAATTTCAATTATCTTAGTTAAGTTCTGTTTATCGCGAACATTATCCTTCTAATGAAGACAGTTTCGTCACATCATAGATCTGTTAAAAACGTGAATATACAATTCATCTATCTCCTAAGTTTTACAATACTTTTTTTCACTTTTTTATCTGACTTCTAAACTAAGGATATATTAAAGAAAATTCTTCTTTATTAGCTTTCAACAATGGAGAAAAAAAATCACACGATAAAATGTTTGATGAAATAATAAAAATGGTTTGAATTACAAGGCAACATGTAATCTATTGTTGGAAATAAGTGAAAAAATATTCTTAAGAAATTGTCAAAATTCAACAAAAATTCGCATAACTGTTAAATTCGTATCATTAAAAAAGACAAATATAAAATTTTAAAACGGTGTAAAATCTATTTTTGTGCAGTGATATTTTCGGAAGTTTATATAAGAAAATCAAAAATATATGCATTATGAAATTAGAATTAAAATTAAAATCTATTTCTGAAAACAAACTAAAAAAATTAAAAACTATTTCTGAAAACTAACTAAAAAAATTAAAAACTATTTCTGAAAACAAACTAAAAAAATTAAAAACTATTTGTGAATCAAACTAAAAAAAGATACAATTGTATTTAGAGAGCGCTAATGCTGCTACTTCTAAAAACAGATGAACTTAACTAAATTAGTAAAAATACCAAGTTAATATTAGCAAAAAGAATTAAAATAGAATAAAAAAGGAAGAAATTAAGAATCCGACCAGAAAGCAGGTATTCAAACAAGGGATTTTTTCTGTGAGGTTGTTGAACAAAATTGTAATAATATTAATTGTCAATATTATTAGACAAAAGTCAGACCCCTCACAGAAAAAAATCCCTTGTTTGAATCTCTGCCTGAAGGTGACCCTTGAGAAAGTCTTCAGGCCGGATTCTTAATTTCTTCCTTTTTTATTCTATTTTTATTCTTCTACAGATGCCTTCGGCATCTGCAGAAGGCACCTGGCAGAATTTTTTAAATTAAAAAAAAATCCTACGGCTTTGCTAGCAGCGGGAGCGGGAACCTAGTAGCTTCGCTAGCGCATTGAACATAAGGACTGTGTGGATAACAGAAACAGTGCATAACCAAAAGAAAAGAAAGGACGAAGAAAGAAGCAATCGGAACATTCTCCATACAAAATTTCAAACAAACATCCTATTCACAACTTAATCAACTAGTAAAAAAATATATTCCACTCACCCTTCATCCATTCTGCCGGTTCAATATCAAACCATTCTCAATACAAAATTTCAAACAAGCAATCTTTCCTAACTTCATCAACTCGTAAATATATATATAACTCACCTTCATCTATTCTACAGGTTCGAAATACAGCCGACATAAGAAATTATGAAGGGAACCAACCGTAAGAACACCAAAAGAATTACGAGAACTGCGAAGTTGCCATTGCAGCTGTCTTTTAAAGTGAGAATGCAAACGATTTTTTAAAGCGCATACTGAGAATTAAAAATTGCAAAAGAATAAATATTTTCTGTTCGTATTCACATCAAAAATAAAAGAAAGAAGAAAATAACTTTTAATTATAAGCTTAACTTTCTTTATTTAATAAACTTTTAATTATAATAAAAAACAAAATTAAAATCTTTAATCGATATTTTTTTAATATTTTTAATTTAACATTTTTCATAATATAGTTGTAGTTCATGTACAACTCAACTATTGCAAAAAGTAGTAAACAAAACAGCATTAGGGTTGCTAGAAGAGCGCTCCACTGGGTTGCCATATTGGCGACAAACTCGGGAACACACTATTCTTCACTTTATCCGAGATAAGTAATCGTGGTAAGGTTTCAGATTAATTAACGGTTTCTCTACAAGCACATCAAAATCATGCCAATTGCCCAACAACTCGCCTAAAAACTGCTATGAATACCAGAACTGGTAACAAACGACTTTTAGAAATTGAAAAAAAAAAAAAAAATTGGCGGCAAATCGGATCAAAATATTTGAATTTTGGCGACCGTGCATTAAGTCTAGCCGTATCATTATGACTTCTCTATGGAAATTGATACTCATATTTTCTAAAACAATTATGTTACAAAAAATGATCTTTGTATTATCTAAAGATTAAAAAAATTATCTTTTTAATGATATCAATTTCATTTCTGCACAATTTCCTCTTTAAAAGAAATAATACTTTTAATCCAATTTGATACATTATCTGAAAAACGTTTTTAAATGCTATGAAAAAATTCAAACTATACATCAAAATATTCAATAGCGTGTTTTTACCAGTTATTAACTCAATAGTAGGATTTTCGCTTCCGTTTTCATTTGGTAATATATATACAGTGGCTCAAAAAATTGAGAGTACACCTTACTTTTACTCGATAAATCCGACTTTCAATGTAAATAACACATTACCGGGAAGTGCAAGCATGTTTTTATTTTTAGATATAACAAATGGTTTAATTTAGAGTAAAAATAAAGAAAAATCAACGAAAAACTTCTAAATTGAAAGTTTCAGAAGCATTTTAAATAAACATATGTAGAATTTTGCCTCAAAAAATTGAGAATACACCAATGAAATTTTTGCAATATCAAGCATAGAAACAAAGTGTCACTATTAAATTGCATGTTGTTTGGCTCTTATAATGGTCTCTAAACGTCATGGTACCGATTCGACCCATTTTTGGTGGTATCTGAAGATATTTTACCCTATTCTTCTTGCACCACTTGTTTTAAATGGGTTTTGTTTCTAATTTTGTATTTTTGAACCACTTTTTTGAGTATGGCCCACGAATATTCAATGGCATTGATATCAGGGTACTGTGGTGGTGTGTGTAACTGTTGTTTACAATGAAAAAGACATCATATTTTGACGTTATGTGCATTCTGTTTGGTGTTGTTGTCCTGCTGGAAAATGGAATTTCCATCTAAACTCAGATTTTAACACTTTCCTTTAGATTGCTGCTACCATATGGTTCGTCCAACTTGTTGCAGAAATTTTTTAAATCATAGGCAGAAGTGTAAGTGCTGAAACTGTGCTAAATGCCTTTAGACAAGCTGGATATAAAAGTAGCATAGTTGGAGAGAAACCGTTCATCAGCTTGCATTTGAAGCATTTGAAATTTGCAAAAACTCGTCAATTGAAGACCAATAACCTTTGGAAAAAATCTATACTTAGTAATGAAAGAAACCTCAATATTTTTGACAGTGGCAACCATCTTACTGTATGGAGAAAACCTAATGCTGCTTTGGATCCAAAAAATTTACGTCCTACAGTTAAACATGATGGTGACTCCGTGATGATTTGAGGTTACATGGCTTTATCCGGGGCAGGAAATTTAATTTTTATAGATGGCATTATAAATGATACAGTTTACTTAGATATGCTTCGCAGTAATCTAAAGGAAAGTGCTATAAATTTGGGTTTAGATTTCATTTTCCAGTAAGACAACGACCCCAAACCAAATACACGTAACTTCAAAATATGGTGTCTTTTTCATTGCAAACAGCAGTTACACACACCACCACAGTACCCCGATATCAATGCCATTGAATATTCGTGGGCCATACCCGAAAAAGTGGTTCAAAAATCCAAAATTAGAAACAAAACCCATTTAAAACAAGTTGTGCAAGAAGAATAGGGTAAAATATCTTCAGATACCACCAAAAATGGGTCAAATCGGTACTTTGATGTTTAGAGGCCATTATAAGAACCAAAAGACATGCAGTTTAATAGTGACACTTTATTTCTATGCGTGATATTGCAAAAATTTCATTGTTGTATTCTCAATTTTTTGAGGCAAAAATCTGAGTATGTTTATTTAAAATGCTTCTGAAAATTTTCAATTTAGAAATTTTTCGTTGATTTTTCTTTATTATGTGTAAAAATGTTATGTGTAAAAATAAAATCATGTTTGCACTTCCCGGTAATGTGTTATTTATATTGAAAGTCGGATTTATGAAGTAAATGTAAGGTGTACTCTCAATTTTTTGAGCCACTGTATATGTCAGAAGTCCAAAATCTCGTGTCAAGATTTTTTTTTTCACACGATTGTTAGAAATACTATATGAAAATACGATGGAAAAAAAAATATCCAAAACAACACAAAATATTAAATAATATATTTTCTAAGTTAAATTTTTGAGCTTCTAGGTGCATTGAGTCACCATTACAACTACTTGTACGCCACATTTCATGGCTGTGAGGGTGATATTTGTTTGGACATCGCTGACTAAGTTGCTAATTAAATTGATTTGAAAAATTAAATAGTAATACAGTTTTTTTTTTCAGTTGAAGTAAATCAATAAGATCAAGGTTTCAGGAGTTTGAAAGCTGAATGAATAAATCTCTCTATGTTTTAAATTTTCTAATTTTAGAATATCTTAAGAAATCCCCAAATTATTTCCATACATTTTAAGAATGAACTGCATTAACATTTCTAAATACATCAATTACTCTGATTTGGTTTTTTCATACATTTCAAAAACTATATTTCATTACATTTAAGAAAAAAAATATTTTAATACTTTCACAGAAATAAAATGAGAAGCAATAAATATAAAAGTGAAAACTAATTTCAAATTTTTATTAACTCTAAATTTATTTTAATACAGGCATTAAAAGATATTACTTATCATATAAAAATTAATTATAGATTAATTATAAATCAAACAATACTTTCAAGTCTCCCTTATAAGTAATTTTAAATTCTAACATTACTCTTTCAAGACTGAGTGCACGATTCCCACTTTACAATGCCCATCCTTTCTGGAAATCTATTCTGCCTTCATTAAACTGAACTAAAAGAGGGGATCTCACAAGTTACAAGGTAGAATCTTTCCGAATTTCAAGCATTTTAAAGCGCATTATCCTAAATATATTCCACACTTGCACGCTCAAATTTTCCCTCATGCAGTGATGAAACTTTTAAAGTCCGCATTAACTCGGACTCCATCAAAAATTAGTTTAAAGACAGCGAGTTCTCTCCGTCTTTAAAGGGGGGGGGGAGGAATAGAATAAAATACAAACTAAAAGTTAAAAGCGCCTAGTGCATCAACGTCATCTCCAATGGAGGCGACAACAGGGTGATAAATGCATTTTATTCCCTTCCCCCCGATCGCAATGTCCTGTCTCAGTTTATCCGTTTATGCTGTCCACCCCCGCAGACGTAGATGCTCCCCACCCAACATCGTCCCCCAGCGACAGCTTTCAGAAGTGTAGATGGACCTTAAGACACCGATTCGCTGCCGCAACCGTCTTCGAATGTCCCATCTATCTTGTGGACAACATAAGTAAGTGACAGAAAAATCCTCGACAGATTCGAATTTGGCGAAATATCGCTTCCTTCCACATTTCAAAAACACATTCAGTCCACTTTGATGAAGCATTTTCAACCTGGTTTGTATTGCTGAATATGATAGATCATGTAAGATGGGTAGATGAGCTTATTCGAAAATGCAGTTCTTTTTCAGATGTAATTTTCTCATTCCAGTTGCCCAGGGATCGTCTTAGCAAATTTGACCACTCTGGGTAAAAGTAATTTGACGCTCCATGTGAACCATATCAAGAAGAAAGAACGTTTATTATCCAATAAAACATAATTTAATAATTTATCATGTACTTAGGTAATAAAATAATCGAAAAAAAAACATATTTTCTGATTAATCCTTGCAATTTCATATATCAACTATTCTTAATAAGATTTTGTATACTAGCTTCCATCGTCCCTGATTGCACACACACCATTAATTTCATCGACTGCAATATGAATATTTATACATTAGTGCTGTACAAATAATTGTTTGGGATAGATCTGCATGTTTGGATAACATTACAAAATCATTAGTAAATCACGAGTTCTAATTATATTTTAACTTTTAACAAGTTTTTAATGACCTTTCTCGGTTCAAAATTAAAATCAGTGTAGTAGATTTTTAAGCACTCTTTGAACAATAGTACTTCTAGGCTTCATTAGTTCATTAAATAAGATGGTCCTCAAATGTCCGAGCTGTGTCATTTCGATATAATATCCCACGATTCCTGAATGGTTTAAAAATTCATTGCTCGGCAAAAATAGCAAATCACCACCTTCTCTCACACAATGTAACTTTGAAGATTTGCTGAAGGTCAGAAGCGGTCACAGTTACTGACATTTTGACATATTTACTGACGCGAGTATTTTTTTCCTCATGGTACGAAGTTCAGTTTATATATATACTAGCCGCCTTTGGCGACCAGCTGGTTCGCCAATCTTAATGTTCGTTAAAATTTTAATAATTAAATATTTTATGCAATTCCTACTTTAATAGCTTCTTCATCAAAATATTTTAAAACTTCAAATTTTGATAGTCATGTAATTCTCTCATAATATTATAAACGCCTTCAGTCATAACGTAATATGTATCTCTCTCATTTTCTGTTAGTTCCCGTAGAATTTATACTATAAATTAAAGTGGAAAGGATTAATCTGCAATTAATATAATAATATTTTTTACTGAAACAAAGTATTTTTTTATAATATGATTACTGAAAACAGTCACTGAGCGTTTAAACTTTATGGGCACTAAAGAATGTCTTTCCTAATTTATGTAATATTTCAAGAATTTGTCAACAAAGTATTGTCAGATTCATTATGACCAGAACGAATCATTAACAATGTTTAATTTTAAATGCATCAAACACTAAGAAAATAAAATGAATCGTTTAAAATAATCAGCCAAAAAATCTTAAGCCTAGCCTCATGACTGTTGGAAAAAAATAACTGAAGCCGTACTCATTTGGCGGTGGAGAAAATGAAAGAATTTTTTGGCGGGAAAGTTAGTTTTTAATTAATAGTTAAAATTCTAATTAAAAATTCAAAAAAAGGGCTATCCTATCTTTTAAGTTAGATCAAACTGCACACGGTGTGCAAATTTGATTAAAATCGGTTAAGTAGTTTAGGAGTCCATCGCGGACAAACAACGTGACACGTAATTTATATATATTAAGATATATATATATATATGTTCTGATTCAGTCATCATCTTTAGCAAAAATTTACTTTATACAACACTAATTTTAAACTAAATTATATCTTTACAAAGAAAAATTCTTGAGAATATAAGATTAATTAGAGAATATAAGTCAAATTATTTGAAATATATATAAAGTGTTCACTTTAACCGTAATCCAATCGTTTTATTAGACGTAGGAATATGGTACGGAAAAATCTTCCAAATTTAATTTTTATTATTTAAAACCAACAAATGTATTAAGATGTTCCTAATTTTCAGAATTTCCTAATCCTGCAATCATATTTAATGAAATATTCTGGACGTATTGACGTTTTAAACAACAACAACAACAAAAAATCACCCTTCTACAGCCAAAAAAAAATTTGAATTTTATGAGCCAATTAAAAGTTGTTTCTAAAAAGCGCCATCTATTCATTGGACGAGAAAGCTATAGAATGGTCTAAAAAAGTAATTTTCAAAATCTCATAAATGAGTTAGATTTAAAAACTGAAGTATGGAACATTTTAATTACAGAATTAGCGAATTAAGAATAATTCATTAAACATAGCTAACTAATAAGTGAGTAAATTATATTACAATTTAGACTTCGTAATTCTCAATGCATTTATTAAATTAAACAATTTAAAATATAATTCTGTACACCATTTCGAGCATTATTTTTTTCATTGGAAGTATGCTCATCTCTAAGAGTATAGGAATTAGCTTTTCTTGTATATATAGTTCCCGCTCATTTTTCTCATATATTATATAGTATGAATCATAAACTAATTTTAACTAAACTAATTAAATAACTAAACTAATGGAATATTTCGAGAAAGTATTACTGTGTATCTCGAGTAATTATGTGATTGGCTGAAAATGATTTATTAATTCCTCCTTTATTCAAAATATTTATTATTGACGTTGGTTTGGTCTGGTTTAGTTTAGTTATATTAATGTCCCTTTTTTTAAAGCAACACTAGGGCTATTTTAAGACGGATCTCGTAATTTTGAACCTCGGTCAGGTGATGAAGATGACACCTGATCTGGCACCTCTCACTCCAAACTTCCACACCGCACCAGCTAGAAAACTTTTTGTCATGACGGATTTAGTATGCACCAGACCAACTTACACGACGATTCTTGAACTGAAATCCTCTGGTTTCGAATCCGAGACTTTACACCAGGCCACTGCAGTCATTTTAAAATGTAGAATCTTGTGACAAAGATTTTTAATGTTTCCTCTTGACAACTTGTCGCAATGATTTGAGAGCCACAGAAGCATTGTTATTTCTCAAATGAAAGAGTTAGACAGATAACACTCGATCTGATGAAATTAGTCTCAAAGCAATAAAATCGTGTAATTGGTCCTTGTATAATCAGACAAAAGATTCTCAGGCTTTTCATCTTGCAGAAATTACCAGTATTCTTATAGAAGTTATTTTATTACCATTTCCCACCATCGGTCAAAACATGAAGTCCGTTTTTTCCCCCCTGAATTCAAAATCGCGTACTCAAGAAAGTAAGTACGAAAAATAATCTGATTGTGATTCAACCAGTAGATTTTTCCCAGGAGGTACTCAAGCATTTCCTATTTAATTTGGATTATTTTGTATATCAGATAATAATATGTATAGTTACCCATACTCTGCAAAAAGATTTTTAAAAATAATTTCCTTTATGGATAATTTCCTTTCGAATGTATATAACACTTTGTATGAAACATTGAGTAATATAAGAAAGATATACGATATTTCATATTTGCCTCAAATTAATAAATGAACTCCGATATCCGAATGTAAATGTATCTAGGTTCTATCTCCTATTTTAAACTATTTCTAAAAACTTTTACAGGATATTATTGGACAAAGACGAAATAAAAAATTAGCCAAATTAGCAGAATAAAATGTTTGTATCAATATTTGATATTTCTTTTTTAAATTTTGCACCTTGCCATTCGTTTAAATGAGACAATCAATATTTATGTATTTATATATCTCTTCCTCTTCGCTCATTTCTAAGCAATCGACCAATTTTATCCTGGAAAAACTTTTAAATATCAATATTTGATATATTGCCATGTTACATAAGTAAAGTCATTTTTAAAAAATTACACTGGATAAGCTTTAGATTTAGAGCAATCTTCGCATGAATAGAAAAGACTTCGTAGCATTTCTTTTTAAGAAAGTCACGAATATTTTTTTAATTGTTTGAGAGTATATTTCTCAGCGAAGGCGAATGTATATTACACTTTTCAAGTTTATTAAAAAAAACTTGAAATTCTAAAATTAAAAATAGAATTGCAGATTCTTACATGAGAAATGCAGATGGAAAACCATGACTTCTATCCACATGTTCTAGACAGAGTGAAAGTTTCAATAACCATACGAATTAAAAGAATAAACAGTTCTCTCTTTTCTAAACTACACCAGTACGCCAAATTCCGAATTGGCGATTTTTGTTTATCGCCTATACTTGTATCCCCCTCTAGCTTTTAATCCAGCTATCAGCAACCCTAAGGGCGACAGATATCAGAATTTACAATGTGTTACAGAGAGATGTCCGAGTCTACGCTGGACTTCTCAAAATTGATAGCCGGATCCATTAGATGAGTACGAGGGACGTCGATTCAAAATAAATGACCGAAGGTCAGCGATCTTTTTTATGTTGCTGTTGTTACTTTATGCTCTTTCGTTTTTGAGTTTCATTTCCGACCTCGATTTTTCTGTAATATCACAAACTTCCTGCATTTACTTTTTTTTATTGTGTTTTTTCTTGGTAGTTCTCACTTTTTTTTTTATTTTAAGATTCAGAATGTTAGATTTGGATCTCCCCCCCCCCTTTATCAGAACTGTTTTTGTTCCAGTTACGTAACATATTTCAATGAAATGCAATCCACTTGAATGCACTTGTTTTAGTCGAGTTGCACTTTCAATATGTAAGGAGCGTGTGCTATCGACTAAATATAGTTATCACTTTTATTATTTCATAAGATGTTTCACCTGTAAGATGAATTTAGCGATTAAAGAAACCATTTAAAGCCATTAAAAAGGTGATTTCAATAAAGAGTTGACTCGCTGGATCATCAGTTATCTTATATTCCTTCGATCAGGGGGGCCGCGGTGGCCTCGTAGTATGGTCTCGGCCTTGGAACCGGCAGGTATCAGGTTCGAGATCCATTTCCACCGAAGAACTGCTGTGTAAGTAGGTCTGGTGCACGCTAAATCCGTTGGGGCCAAACGTCCTCCCGCTGGTGTGGTGTGGAAGTTTGTAGAGGCCAATGCCAGCTTAGGTTCGTCCTCGTCATCTGACCGCGGTGCAGAAGTACGAGGTCCATCTCAAGATAGTCCAAGTGTTGTTTTAAAACGGGACGTTAATGTAAATAAACTAACTATCCTTCTTTCAAAGTCAACCAATCCTTTAAAAACTATCAAGTTTGAATAATGGTGTACAAGAGAATTAGCATCATTGGAAAAAAACTTGGAGTGGCCAAATTTTAAAGAACAGGATTACGGAATTAAATCATTGTTACATGGTATCGCAAATGTAAAATTCAACCTTCACAAGGGACTCTTTGTCTGTGAATTAAATAAAAGAATTGGATGCACTAAATACTGTCTATTTATGGATACGAAAAACCCTCTTTTTGTGTAGCAAAAAGCACTGATTTCATAAAAATATGAGAGAAATGAAATATGAAAGAAATATTTGCATTTTAACGACCAAAGCTGAATAAGCCATCTGAACATAAATACTCATTTTTCAAATAAAATGAAACTAATGCGGTTCAAAATGAATAGAGCAGGAAAAAAAAGTCTGAAAGAAAAACAACCATGAAAATCAATGCCTCACTCCGATAATGCACTCGTCCTTATCACTATGATCACCACTCTGCGGGTTAAAATCCTGAAAAAAGGTATTTTTAAGGTACAATGCATAGAGGTGCGATATTGTTCGATAAAATACAAAGTCTCAACAGTAAAGCAAAAAAAAAAAAAAAAAAAAAAAAAAAAAAAAAAAAAAAATAGACTGTACAAATAACATTATTACAAGTCTAATACAGCTTGTCAGATATACAAACAAGCAGGATGCAGTATAAATAACCAACTGTATTATAATTAAAGTATTCAAAGGACATACATTTATATTGTTGCGACATTGTTGCCCTGCGAAGGTTTCACTTTGCAATATTATTTTATTGTAAAAAGTTACTTATTTCTGTATGCTTTACTTACCTTAACCCTTTAAAGGGCCATTTTTTTCTAGTCATATTATTTTAAAATATTTTTAGGCTTGAAATTAGAATAAGAAAAGGGATTCATTTAGTTTATTAGATAAATTTCATTTGATTAATTAATTAATTTGGTTAATTAATAATTAAGTAACAAATCAAGATACATCATTTTGTGTAAGATAAAGAACTGAAGCATCTAAGTTTCTGACTCACTAAAACAATTTGTCGAAACTTATGCCAACCTACATAATTTCATACAAAGATTGATATATTTGGTGGGAAGCATACTTCCCACGGCCCTAGAAAGGGTTAACATGCTTGCATCATGATTTTAGAATCAATCTTTATATTACTTTTATGACACACTACAAAGGGTACCCTATAAAAGAAAATAAGAAGATTCCGGTATGGTAGTTTGTTATGGTGTGGTAATGGTGTGAGAGCAAATTACCTACACTCTGTTCATGGAACGTCCCATAGCAGGGTATGGCTTAGTTTTGGCCTCGTCATTGTCACGACGAGGTAATCAATACTGAATGCATTCGAGCAGGGAGTTGTAATCATATTAATTTTACAATAAACATTTTAGAAATAAAGAATAACTGGTGTACTAAAATCTGCGAAATCTTCCACCACACGAACCGAAACGAGAAATTCACAGTGAATTCTTATCTTAAAATAATCTAAATCCTCATTACAGAAACAATCGAATAAAAATCTCATATTAAAATATTGTTTGAAGTGAAATCAATTTTAATTGCAAATGGATTTAATGAATGAATATTTATGCAATGAAGAGAAAAAGGAAGTTTTGAAAATAAAATATAGTTCTTTGAGTCATGAGCTCACGTTTTCCTCATTTAGAGTAAAAATCAATAATGTTTCATTTTTGTACAGAGGAAGAAAGGATGCGGCAATGCAGACTTATGAATAATGGATGCGAAATGAAAATGATTGTCGAAAATTTACTTCTGTATTATCATTATTTAAAGTCACTGTTTATATATATTCCCTCTTTCTATGTCAATAGACTCGAGT